>NC_132925.1:33996357-34596357 GCF_047675955.1 Chlorocebus sabaeus | reverse complement strand
GTCAGGGTCAGGTTCTCTGCAATTTAAGGCTGTTTTTAGAACTAAGCCATGGTTTTCGGAGGATCAACAACTTCCTGACTACTCGTTCTAGTGACTAGATTTTCGTCACTACTGAGGGTTTTTTTAAAGTGCAGTGTCGAATTATTTCTTTTAAGTGCTCTTTTGATCATTATTCATAATTGTTTATGGGTTAACAAGTTGGCAGAGTTGGTCTATGCCAGCACTCCAGCACTCATACGGTCCCAATAACTCAGGCTTCTTCTCACCAGGTGGAAAATCAGACATGCTTCAAGATCGCTAGTTGAGATTGTGCAATCTGTTTGGCTGCTAAAGGTTCCAAATTATGTGGGCATTCTGCAGCCCCACAGAGTGGTAGAATTTCTTCACTTATCACTGACAAGTTCACACTTCTTTGGGTCACTAAAATTGTAAATATGCATTATCAGATGCAGAAAATAGGCCAAATTAATAATGTTAATTATATGTCCAAGGAAATGCATCTCCCATGACCGTTTGCAGCACCCAGATATGGATGGTAATTCTATCGAGCCTTTGGTGCTAATTAGTACCTGGCTTTAAAATTCTCAGTTTGCCCTTATGTCCTGCTTTACATTTGTATAACTTGTTATAATCTTGAAGCATTTTTGTATACCATATTTGTGTGATATTTTAGACATGGCATTTCAGAAACTTGAATGCACCTAGTGTTTATTTTCAGTTGGTTGTGACCGCAGCTTTATTAGTTATTTTGTGTGTTTTCAATAGTTAATATTTACAAAACGCTGAACAAACCTCTTCAAGATTGCTTTCCATAATCTCCTTTTCCATGTGTCAAGGATGAGAGCTACAGAGAGAAGAGTCATAGTGACGCACCCTGTGTCACAGAGTATGTGAATTTACTTTCAAAGGAGAGTCAAGGGTCCCTGGTTTTCAGTTCTTTTTTTTTTTTTTTTTAATTCTCCAAGAGTCATGCAGGTTTGGAGACTTACAAAGGGGTAGCATTGCTGAGTGGAGAAACATTTGACTCAAGTACTCTTTTACCCCTAACATCTCTTTTACCATTTCCCTCCCTATATTCAAGTCTTCTTTTCCATCATCTCTCCAGTAGATGCTGAAAACCATTTCTTTTTGAAGAGCTGGTTCCTATGATAAAGACCCAAAGTCTCAATAAAATCTATTAACCTGTTAAGGGTAAGTGTATGCATTGTTCACTGGAGAGCATGATGCCATATTCTACCCTGTCTGCTTGGGGACAAGGCCAATGGCAGCACAAATTAGCCTCAGAACAGAGCTTTATCACAGTGGAATCCCAGGTTGTTTTAGGAATGAGACACGAAACAAAAATAGATAAAGGGATTAAATCTATCAAATATAATAGAGGAAATTGTAGTAGATTCAGGGAACTTGGACCCCTGAATTGTAGTAACCAAGCTGGAGAGGAAATGGACAGTTAAACAAAGTAGGGCTGTTTCTTTTTTTCGTTGTTTGATGAAATAATTTTTGCCCCTTTTAAATGGTATGTTAAAAGAGAGAGAGGGAGCCTGGTATATCTGAAACAAAGAGCTTACACAGTCACCAAGCTGGTTGGTTTTTATACCTTCCTTTACTGAGTATTGTCCTTCAGTACAATACAGAGCCATTTCTTTGTTCTCACAAGCTAGCAGTTAAATTGTATGTAAATGTATGCAAATTAGATGCTGTCTAATAAAGAGAGTCATTAGATGGAAGAAATATTTAGTTTAGAAAAAAAAAGCAGGTGTATTGTGTAAAAGAAAATGTAAGGCTACAAAAAAGCCCAAACTTTTGTGGACAGTTATAGAAAAAATTATTAAAATAGATTTTTAAAAGACTTACATCTTCCTGACCTTTCCTTTGTGCTTATATATATGTGTGTGTTTTAAAAATATTTACATATAAAACTAGGGGATTGGCTTCTTTCCCAGAATTACTGGAAGCACCTTCACCAGGAACATTTGGACTTGAATAATCTCCACAGCAGCATTTTCCTTCTTGAATTAAATGAATTGTAAAATGAATGATTTGCCCAAGAACACTGACTGCTTATTTGGGTTCCTTTCCCGTAGGTTCATAGAGGCTTAGTGGCTCCGTGGTGTGTATCTTGCTATTTTAAAGTTTCCTTTCCATACTACTCCACTCCAGTCTCTCTAATATGAGCTTCTTAAAAGATACCTAGACTATAAGCTCCTTGAGAGGAACCAACAGTTCATTTTAAACCTTATCAATGCTGTATTCAGTGTTTAGCACAATACCTAGTGTTTACTAGCACTCATATCTATTTTTAATAAGTGAATGATTGGTTTTAATGGTTAAGTAGTTATGGGTATGTCAAACACCTTTCTATTCTTTAGCATATAGTTATTGAAACAATTTCTCAGGCTTGCATTTAACAATTATACGGTAAATGCCTGGTGAAAAAAATATTTTACCATCCAGTTTCCTTAAGTCAACTGTAACAAAGGTGTTGAGTGTTCAACACTACATTATTTATTGTGGCGGCTATTTCTGGGGCAAAGATGAATAGGCAGCATAGTTTCTCTTTAGGAGCAGCTAATCTACTAAAGGTATCAGATAAATATAAATATACACATATTTAATACATAGTACACTGTACTATGGAAGCATGAGATAAAATATTATGGAATAATGAGAGAGAAAGAATTTTCAACCTATGAGTATCATACATGGTTTCTTGGAGGAAAGTGGAACTGAACTAAGCCTCGAAGTTGGTAAGGAACAGATGGTTGGCTATGGTGGGGTGGAGAAAAGCAGAGTTGCAGAATTCTCTATGTTGTAGTCCCAAATTAATAGTAATGTACTAGATTTTCTTCTACTGTCTTGTGAATTTCCAGCAACAGCTTGATTTTAACCTCCGCAGAAACACAAATGAGAGCTGTGATGGAAACAATAATTACTAGAGTCCAGTTTTAACTCCAAGTCAAAATTTTAGTCACATTCAGCCCTGAATAAGACATAAGGCAAAGCATGCAACAGGACTTCATAACTTTTTAATTGTAATGCATTATAAATATAATTTTTATTTTATCTTACTTTTTTAGAGATGGGGTGTTGCTCTGTTGCCCAGACAGGAGTGTGGTGGCACCTTCTTAGCTTACTGCAACCTTGTACCGTTGGGCTCAAGCAATCCTTCTGCCGCAGCCTGCTGAGTATGAGGATGCAAAGGCATAAGAATGACACAATGGACTTTGGGGACTCAGGGGGAAAGGGTGTGAGGGATAAAAGACTACAAATTGTGTGCGGTGTATACTGCTCAAGTGATGGGTGCACCAAAATCTCACAAATCACTACTAAAGAACTTACTCATGTAACCAAACACCACCTGTTCCCCAATAACTTATAAGAATAAAAAATTTAAAAAACAAACTACAGGTGCATGCCAACAAACCCCAATAATTTTTTAAAAATTTTTGTAGAGATGGGAAACTTGTTATTTTGCCCAGGCTGGTCTTGAACTCCTGACCTCAAGTGATCTTCCTGCCTTGGCCTCCCAAAGTGCTGGGGTTACAGGTGTGAGCCACTGCACCGAGCCTAAAATTTATTATTCATAATGTATAATATTGTCCATGGTGTGAAATAAAATTTGGGGGATAGGAGATTTAGGGACCTAGAATGGAATACCTCATGTATATAAAGTGTCTTACAGTTCACAAAGCACCTTCCTAAATTATTATTTTAATTACAACTGTTGAGGTAGCAGAACTGTTGTTATTATTTTAATTTTGCAGATGAGAGAACTGAGGTTCCAAAAAGTGAAATCACTTAACCATTAAATGTCATAGCCAGGTTTTCCTGATAGGTTGTCCAGTTCTTTCCACGTGCCTCATTGTCACCCAGAAGCAACACAAGAGAGAGTTATATAGAACTATATACTATAGAGTTATAGTTCTATATATATAGTTCTATATATAGTTATAATTCTATAGTATATAGTTCTATATAACTATATGCTTCTATAAGCATCATATATCTAGTTTTCTAATTTTATTCTAAATATTTTTTATTGATTTGGTTTTATATGCCAATTTTCTCCATTTTAACATGGGTAAAATATGTAAGACCCAAACTGAGGGAGATGTGTATGGGTAAGAAACTGATTATTTTGGTAACTGGTATGGATATGAAAACCATAATGAGTCTGTGGATTGCAAGTATTTTAATTTATTTTCTTGACTTTTGAGTTAAAGAAAAGATTTCAATGTGAAGGTGCAAAATACGCTGCACTGAACTAATCTTGGAGGTAACCAAAGGGCTGTGGGACTAACAGCTTTTGATATTACTTAGTGCTTATTATTGTTATTATTATTATTTCTTTTTAATTATGCAAAGTGCTAATCAGTTTGATTATGCACAGTGCTAATCAGGTTAATTATGCAAAGTGCTAATCAGTTCTTCTTGAAGCACATGAGGAGAGCAGAGGTGCTGGCGGTGAATGGCATAGCTAGATGGGGGTAGTCACGGCAGTCATTCCTTATTAAGATAGGAATAGACAAGATAGCAAGGGGAATTTATCCATAAAAATAAATAGGAAAAGAAAGAGGACTGGGAGCACATGAAAGATTGTAGTTTGGGCAGGACATTGCTTACACATAGAAAGCTCTTCTCCCTTGTAGCATAGTTTGGTTGGATAGTCTCTGCTATATTTTGAAGGCACTCATTTGAAGCCAAAAAGACTGCAGAGGGAAAGAAACAGAGCATTGTATAGCTAGACAAGTTGTCAAAACAACTTATTGTAGTTGGCAAGCACCAATTCCTGGGAGGACAGTAAAGGAAGTAGAATCGAATAGACCTATACATGAAAAAGGACATCAATAAAGAGAATTGAAAAATTAAGGGAGTGCCATTCTGATAAAATAAACAGGGCCATCTCACTGCTGCATTGTTACTGGGACGGTCGTCTGTGTAGCCTGTTTCCTGAGGTGAACTGAGAGTTGGCTTCTTGGTGCTGGCAGTGGTCTCTATTGAGAGTGCTGATGACGAATATGACAATAAGGGTTTTATGTAATAGCTCCTAGTTGGATCAGCTTTGCTGCTGCTGAAATCAAAGTGAATTTTAATATTAACTTGCAGGTCTGTGCTTATTAAGCTGGGTGACTTCCTGTGAAGATGAGTTTATAGCAATATGTTCATATGTTTTTACAGAACAGTCATGATGGTGCTCCCTTAAGAATGCCCTTTGTATTCTGTCCTCATGTTCTATTCTGTGGTTTGATAAGCTATCAATGAAATGCTGTGATACCTACTTGTTTGAATGTATTCAGAGAGCAGAAAGCATTTCAGGATTGCTTAGTGAATATTCATTTTTTAAAAAATGTTTTCAGTCCATGAGACTTTTCCTTTACTCTGGAGTTTAAGCAAATGTATATGTTATTTATAAAAGGGAAGGTCTGCTTCCCCCTATATAACCTGACAGAGTATTTATTTACCTTTTCTTTTTAAGCCTATGTCTAAGCACAGCTCATCTTCACAAATGCCTGAAGTGATCTTGATTTCTGGAAATGTCCAAATAATGGTAAGAGTGCTACAGAGGCAAAGGCATTGATGATACCTCCAGAATAGGGTGTATTCATAAGTTATTTGTCCAGGCGGTGTTGGTTCTTGGATAAAGACAGGCTTTCAGTTTTCATAATTTCTTTAACCTGGAACAATTTCTTTTTAAAATATGAAGAGAATGACATAAATCTTTGGTTTCCAAGGAGAGTCTGGAAAGAAATAGATTGTTAGAGGACAGCGCCCACAAATTGAGAAAGCCTGTTGGGGGCCCTTTAGGAATTTGGCTGGAAAATTATGTTATAAGCAGTCCTTCTGCTCAGCTTCATGGGAACATGGTTTTAGAAATGAAATATTGCTTCTGTGTTCCCCACCCCCCAAAACTAAAATAAGGATGAAATATTCATATTATCCTTTATTTTCAGAATCTTTTGAGTTATTTCTCAATATGTTTAAAAACTTCTCTTAATTCCTTAATGATTCCATCCAAAGGGTACTTTGTAAATTCTACTCATTGATAGTATACTAAACTCTTAATTCCTGGTGAAGGCATTTGAAGACAAAGACCTTGCTACATAAAACATTTATAATGTCACTGGGATGTTTAAAGGAGAAAATCATGTGATCCAAATGGCAAATAAAAACAAATTTAGTAACATCTAACTAAATATGACCAGTTTTCCATTTAATTGCATGCTTGCACCCACTTTACACACATTTCCATGTATGAACCCATTAATTCCTTCACTAAACCGTGTTATTTGAGCACCTGTTTTTTTTAAGTGTTCACTATGTGCTAGTTATAGTACCATAAACTCTCCTAGGTACTGAGATACTATTGACCAAAAAAGAGACAAGATACCTGGCATCGTGGAGCTCACTGACACAGGACGACATGATAGTTTCTCATGATATTCAGCCTTAGAAACCAAGCTTTTGTATTTCATTTCTTCTTAGAACTTCTTTTAACAATCTATATGATTCAACTGCTGGGCCTCAGTGTCTTCAATTAGTCTCAAAATAAGAGGTAGGACTTGACGCTTCCCAAGGCACCTTCATGTCATTCATATTCGCTGTCCTAAAGTCGATTAGTTGATTAGACTATAAAGTGAAATTTATCCACTATTACCATATGAGCAGCCTTGGGATCATACAGAGTTTTTTGAGACTTTGATCTTTTAGGAAATAAGTAATTTCTGGCTAATTCTGTGGACACTACCTCCTTGGATTTAGGCCAAAATTGAATGTAGAAAGGGCGGACTTTGAAATATTCCACAGTTTGAATTTTGGCAATTGCAGTTACTAGCTGAGCAAGTCATAACCAACCGCTTTGATCCTCTGATTCCTCTTAGTTTCTACTTCAAACAGTGAGTATGAGTATTTAATAAATACTCTATAGTCAGTCTTTTTTTTTTTTTCATTTCTGGCAACTGTAACCTTTGTGACTCTTGTTACCAAAAATGTCTTCAACTAATTCAACTTCCTTTCCTCAAACATCTTCTTTCTGCATTAAGTCAATACTTAGTTAACTCAGTATCTTCTCTCCCATTCGATCTTTACAGTTTTATTTCTTCCTGTTCTCTTTTGTATGTGCTTTTACTTCTCTACTCAACCTGAGTCAACTTTTGGTTACTTAAATTATTCATCATATGTAACATAATCTTGGTTACAACACAAAATGTGTACAACTGTAATTCAAGTCAATTAAATAGAAATATGTTTTCTACATCAGACCTGTACCGTAATTGTTTATATTTTTTACTTACTAGTGTACTGGAAACCTCTTGAGTACAAGGGTTGTGGTTTTAATCCTTGTGTTCCCAGTATCTAGCATGGATTCTGCCAGTAAGCATCTCACAATCTAGCAAGGAGAAAGAATTTGAAAGCAGTAGGATATATGATCTCTCAGTGGAATTTTAAAGCAACAGGATATATGATCTGTTAGTAGGAAAGTGGAGATGTTGGAAAAGGCTCATGGAATAGATATTGGGAAGGCTTTATGGAGCAAATAATATTTGAGTTTGCTTATTTAAAAAGGGTACTTATTTTTTTTTCCTGGCAGGAAGTGAAAATAAACTCTAGGCAGAGAGAAGATCATGAAAAGACTCAGGCATACATAAAGTCGGGAGGAACTGGGACCAAGAGACAGACAGGAAGACAAGAAGGGAAGATTAGGAGCATATTATGAAGGGCCTATGTGTTGTTTAGTCTTACGCGAATAATCTTAGCTTTCTAAAGTAAGTATATATGGTTGTGGTATAGAGAGTATGGTGTTGCAATAATATGATCATTAGCTTTTTTTATGAAGAAGAAATAGACTTAGCAACCAATGAATATAAGAAAAAAGACAATGAGAGATCATGTCAGAAAGAATGTCTGGATATGGGTTGCAACTCTACTCCACACTTGATTTGTGACCTTAAATAGTGAACTTCATCTTCCTAAACCACATATCTTTTAAGATTACTCGCTCACTGATTGTTATTGAAGAGGGCCCCTATTGCCGATGCTTTGGATCCCGGAGCTTGAGAATAATTGGTGTTTTTTAAGGAAAAAGATAACATTTTATACCAGTAGCACATTTAGCCTACGCTGGTGTTAGGGCATTTGGGAAGATAAAAAGGAAGACATATAAGAACAATATTCTTCTGGCCAGAAAAAGGCAAAAGGGGCCTCTAAAAGTAAAAGTAGAGTTATAACTTAGACTATCTAAGAAGGCAGAGATACTGAAAGATGTATTTGGCAGAGCTCTGCATTTGGGGGTGAACATCGATCCATGGACCTAAAGAGATCATAGATTGCCCTGATTTGTCTACCCTGTATGTTGGAAGTTAACTCCTATGATGGGTAACTAACCAAAAAATTAAATGAAAGGGGAGATGGGGCAGGGGAGATAATAAGAGGGTATTTGCCAGTGGTTTACAAAGCTTTGAGGTGTACATGTCTGTGGTTGGGACAAGATTAATTTCATGTCAATAATCATAGCCTTCTCCTTTCTTTTTTCACAGAAGAGATTTCTTCTTCTCATTCTCTTGTGTTTCTTCTAAGAACTCTCTTCATGCCAGCTAGATGTCAAAACTTAGGTAGTGTGGAATCAGGGGAATGAAAAATAGAACTGGAAAAGTGATCATAGGGGAGGGGGACTCAAAAGTGACAAAATTTTACTTGGGTAAAAGCAAGGAGCTAGAAATAGAAGGAACAATGAAGAGGGAGGAAAGAAAAGTACCCATAAGGGATAGATGGGATGGAGAAAAGACTTAGAGATTTTTGATGCCCAGTGGTTGTCCATGTGGAGAATAAAGTGGCCAAGACTAAGAACAGAGATTTTCTCTCTTACTCTTCTTGATATTTTCTTGAGAAACTGAAAGAAAATCTGAATTTTTAATATATATTGGGGTGTGTGTGTGTGTGTGTGTGTGTGTGTGTGTGTCTGTCTGTCTGTTTCTGTTTGGCTGCTATTTCTTTGGATCAGCTAGAGATTACCTGTGCTACAACTTTGTTCACACATTCCCACCACCATCACCAATACAACACAGTGATGAAGCAAGGCTCAGAATTTTCAGTTCTTTATAGTCAGTAGACTTCTGTGATTAATGCTCCATTAATCACTTGTTCTTGGTATTAAGTATAACCCCATAAAATATAGGAGTGGAGGGAGAATGGCCAACTAGTATGTGATTCATACCAGACAACAGTCCTCTCAAGATGGCCCTAATTTCTTGTGCATTTCACCTACACGCTGATCTTAGTTCATGCGTTTTTACTTGTTAGGGATCAGATGAACAAAGTAATTTCATATTAACTATGACAAATTTGTGCATAGGTGAGAGAAAAGACCTCTACTTTTCAGGCATTATTATTTTCTGGACTAATCTTTGGGGATTAGGTAGCCAATTAATCAAGATCCCCATAAGAAATGTTAGCAAGTAAGACAATATCCAGTAAAACACTATTAGCTAACATTGTTATTTAGGAATTAAAGTTCAGGTAGGATAGCTTTGGCATCGTGGAATTATTCTCTGTGAGACTGACCTATCGCCAATGACATATATGTACCTGCTTTAATTGATGTGTGGGAACTTTGTACCACCCTACTTCTGAGATGTCAAGGATGTGTGAAGATTTTGTGACAGTAATTACACACTTTTTATCAGATAGATTTTATGTATTGTCACATGTCCATTAGAAATTTTGCTCTGTTTTTATTTTTGGCATTAAAAAAGGAATGCATACTTCATAAACTTACATTTCTGCTATTTGTTTGTAAGAAAGGAATTCCAAGTGGGTTATGTAACATTAAGCATATGGCTACACAAAGATTAGAAAAGCTGTGGCCATCAGGAATAAATATTGGTGATAGCACTGATGGGATTTCACACATATAGTTTATTGTGAGAAAATCAGAAAGACTTGCACAGAACTTAGATAAGGAAATAGGCTTGTTTTTTGGTGAAAATACAAAAGTAAAAATTTGTTATTAACATGGTAGGCTTTGAAATTTGGCTTTCTATTTCTACTTAAGAGGAAACACCTTAAGTCTGATGAATTTTTTCCTATGGTATTTGACAGTACTTAATCTAGTATTACTAGATTAAACCCCTTAGTAATCACACATTTTAAATGAATAAAATATCTCTAAATCACCAAATGTACCGCTGCTCCAGATTCTTCCATGATGTCAAAAACATAGAAGCAACAAATGTAGACCTGACTTACTAGTCAAGGAAAAATATGATATGAAGGAGAATTAATAAAAGACTATTTTAATATTGGGAATGAAAAACTACCACAAATCAGAACTTGGTTTGGGTTGAGTAGACTTAAAGCAAGATTTTGAGCTAGCTTCTAAGCAGTTTTGAGGATCGTTTTTGTTCTATCATGAATTTATGCTGTGTAACAAATGCATAAATTGGAGAAATGTAAATCTATCATTTCTTTTGACATTTATGTAGCTTCAGTAACCTCCTAAGTTGTGATCATTAGAGATTTTTAGAACATGGACACCTCTAGAAAAAATGAGGAGGTGCCAGTAGCTCCTCAGAAGCAACTTAGCTTCACGTTGAAGGAAGATTCATAAGACCTTTATAGAGCAAAGATACTTGATCAGAACAAACATTCTTATCATATGGAACCTTTGTCCTGCAAAAAAATGGCCGTTAGGGTAATTAAACTGGTTATTTGCAGCTTCTCTCCTTTCCCCTCTTCCCTCTTCCACCTACACAGTATTATTATATTGAGTTGCCATGATAAGAGTAAAAAGTAATCAAACCAACCTATACACATTTTATTATGAACAAAAATACTTTGAAGGATTCTATTGATACAAGCTAATGCAAGATGATAAGTTTTTTATTCAAAAGTGTTTTGAATGTCCTCTTCCACTGATCATGTGCAACTGGTATAAACAAAGATCCTGTGTGTGGTAGAGAGCTTATATTTGCATTTCTTTGTATATTTAAGCATTTTTAGCAGACTGAAATTTCTGTTTATTGACAGTACTCCTTAGACATTTGTGCAATCATATGTATACATGAGCAGCAGACATTTGAGTAGGTAGTGAAGGTAAGTTCTATAGTCAGTGTAACTAGCAGATTATATAAATTAATTATATTAGTTTTGATGCTTTGAGTAAAATCAGCGTGCTACATGAACCTCCAATTACACAGGACAATACACTGTGCTTAGAAGATATGAAGGGAGACTAAGCGTACAGAAAAGCTGTTGGTTTTGTTTGGGGAGTTCCTGGCTTTTTATCTGCTTGGGGAAGGAGCAGGTCTTATTGTCAGTTGCCAAGTGCTCTGATGCTGAGAAGTGTGTCAGCTGTGGTTACTTTAGGGATTTTGGCAATGATAAGCATTTTTCCTTGAGAAAAATCAGCATAGATACCACACATTGGAATTGGACAAATTGCTTTTATTTTCTATTTTCTTTAAAAATCAAATTGGCTTTTCCTTCTTGTCCCAGCTGTTGCAGCTTCCTTGTTTTTTAGCTTAGATTATGGGAGAAACACATGTTCCCTGAGATCCAGAGTAAAGCTCACTTATTTTCTTCCTGCACAAACTACATGAAGTTACGATACTGGCCCCAAACCTAACTAAACAAAGTTATTCAGAAGAGATTTGACAGAGAGGGTGTCTAATAGGTGATGAGCTGGGATAATTGAATGAGCATTTCAAAGATATTAATGTAACTCGCATATATTAGCACACCTTAATTGCCATCTCCAGCATGTTTAGACCTGAAAACTTCAGGGACCTAACCTGTTCCATAGAGAAGTCTTTTTATCCCCCTATGGTTTATAGCTGGAAACAAAGTATATATGTACGAGTTCGACTGGGGCTAGGTGTGGTGGCTCACGCCTATAATCCCAGCACTTTGAGAGGCTGAGGCAGGTGGATCACTTGAAGCCAGGAGTTTGAGACCAGCCTGGCCAACATTGTGAGACCCCATCTCTAATAAAAATACAGTTAGCCAGGCGTGGTGGCATGCATCTGTAACCCCAGCTACTCGGGAGGCTGAGTCATGAGAATCACTTGAATCTGGGAGGTGGAGGTTGCAGTGAGACAAGATTGTGCCAGTGCACTCCAGCCTGGGTGATAAGAGTTGAATTGGCTGAAGTAGTACACAGTAAGGCACTAAACAAAATGGACCTTTTCTATAAATTCCTTCACTTTCCCCGTAACCTGTTACTTTTCAAAGGGAAAGATCACATCTATATTTCTAGTCAACTTGCTACCATGGTAAGGAACCAAGATTCCCTTCCAGTTAGAGTAGTGGAAGATGAAAGTGTCTTTTCTTCTTGATATCTGGATCGACCTGGTTTTCCTACCATCTCTTATTTCACATAAACAAGATTATCATCTGACCTAGCTGCAGATTGTGTTTCAAAATTTGCCCCTACTGCTGCTGCTCTCTTAAGAGCCCAGTGCCCACAGAACATTATCCTCCTCATCTGGACCTATCTTTGCTCTTGCTGAAGGGGGCTTTTTCATCCTATGATTCTTTTTTTGTTGGCTTTTCTTGGGAAAGCAGTTTAAGAAACATTCATTAACTATTTCTGGGTGTCAAAAACTGTGTGCTATGTTTCCAAAGAAATGGAACTAATAAAATGTATACCTGTATAGAAGAGATGTTTTATAAGGAATTGACTCACATGGCTGTGGAGGCTCACAAGTCCCAAGATCTGCAGTCATCAAGGTGGAGGCCCCAGAGAGCCAATTCCATAGCCCCAGTATGAGTCCAAAGGCTTGAGACCTGGGAAAGCAAATGATATAGCTCTCGTCTGAACTTCCTTAGGCCAGAGACCTGCAGAGAGCTGATGTTTCAGTTGAGTCTGAAGACTGGAAAAAAAAATAATAATGTTCCAGCTCAAAGGCTGCCAAGCAGGAGAAATTCCCTGTTACCTGTGGGAGAGTCAGCCTTTTTGTTCTGTTCCAGCCTCCAACTGTTTGAAGGTGAGGGAGGCCAATCTGCTTTACTCAGTTACTGATTTAAGTGTTAATCTCATCCAGAAACATTCTCACCAACGTACACCAAATAATGTTTGACCAAATGTCTGAGCACCCTGTGGCTCAGTCAAGTTGACCTATAAAATCAGCCATTACACCTGAATTACCTAATTTAATCCTGACCAAAATACAACCCCAAACCCCATGAAGTAGACACTATTGGTTATTATCACCAAATTTAATGACTAAAACTAAGGTTTCTAGAGTGAGATTGCCCTTATTAGAATTCTGTCTTCACCCCTTACTATATAACAGTAGGCAAATTACTTAACCTTAGTTTCTTCATCTTTAAATCTGGGATGATGACACTACATACTTTGTTGAGTTATTATAATAATTAAATGGAATAATGCATGTAAAACACTCAGCATCAATAACTGGAACATAACTTAGTACTCAGTGAAGGACAGCTATTATTTAAATACATTAGGAAATAAAGCTTCATAGTGGTTAAGATCTTTGCCCAAGACCACTTAGCTGGTAGGTGGTGAAACTGGGATTTGAACTTAAGCTGTTTGCCTCCAAAATTATGCATTTAATTCCTCTCTATTAATCTCAACACAGAAGTATAATAATATAGTGGTTAAGCCTCTGGAGTTGGACTTCTTGGTTCGAATCTTGGCTATCTCATTCACCAGAAGGCTTTAGGCAAGTTAGTTAACTTATCTGTACTTTAGTTTCTTCATCTCTAAAACAGAAATGAAATAGTATCTTTCCCGGAGTCACATAGAATCAGATCATTTCTAGGGATCCTACCTTCATCCATGAATTTTAAATGATATAACTTAAGACACAAGATTTCTCCATTTTCCTTCAAATTATACTGATTGTTATTGATAAGGGTAAGATTTATGAAATCTAGTAAAGTACTAAAAATATGCTAACATATTAATAATGTTACAGATAGCATGGCTTTGCAACAAATTACTTCAGAAACTTTTTTGAGAGGGAGAATAAAAGTGATAGTTTTGATTCAGAATAATTGTAAGTGTTTTCAAAATGAAGTTCAAATCAATGGATAGGAGGTGGAAGGAAGCCAAGAAGGAATCCATTATAAGGTGAAAGCCGTAAGTCCTCTTTTTGTGACTCTGTCTTGCCCATTTAATAGAAGTGATATGAGTAAGATCTGCCACCTAGGACCAAATATTTCTTTCTCTAGAATTAAGACAAGAAGACTCAGAATTTCAGAATACTGTATGTGGGTTCTCATCTGTCAACCAAAAGCAGCTGAAAAGGCGAGAGCCCTGGAGAACTGTTTCCTACATATGTATTTGTTTTTAGACAAATGTGTTTGTTTAAAATTCTAAAAACCATGGAAATGGATACCATGGAAATGCATAGTTGAGGGGTAGAAGCCCTAGAAGTGTTGACTCAATTCTTGATCCTTCTGTGTGATGGATTAAATGCCACATGCTTCAGTTTGCTGTGTGTGGGGTCTTCCAGCACTGTTTATAATAGATGGCAATCCTGTATGAAGGACATAAGAAACTTTCTGATTTGTTTTTCAAGAGATTAATGAGAAGTTGGTTGTCATCTGACTGTTGCTTATGGGAAGAAAACTCCAGAGAAAATCATAATGTATATATTACTCTTCCTTCCAAAAAAATTTCATATGAGGTTAAAATTAATATTAAGGGCAGCCGTAAAGGGGAAACATAAAATCCATATGCAGATTGAAGAAGTGTGGCAATGAAGGGGCAAAAGTTGGAGTTACCCTCTTGCCTCAAGTGTTTGGATAAATTGTATGCCAATTGTATGTATATCAGTCTTAACACTTTTGTATACTTCTCAATTTCTTTTAAAATTTAACTTCTGAAGTCATAGTTAGAAATTTGTCGTCTTTACCAACTTCCTCCATGCATTACCTATCACCCATCTACCTCCTACAATTTGTTGTCTTCTCAAAGCAGGCAATATTTGTAGATAGTATTATATGAAAATGTTGGAATCCAATGAAAATTTTTATGGTAAACATAGATGGAAATGTCCTCTTTGCTGTAAGATAATAGCTATTACTATTATCTTAAAGTAGCTATTACTTTAAGTATTTTTCCCTTTGAATAATGTTGTTCATGTCAATTGCAAAAAAAAAAAAAAATCCTTGTAATTATATGAAAATAAAAAGTAAAAAATACTTAATAAATAGGAGACCAGGAGGGAAAATATAATTGAGTCCAGAAACCATTTTTTTTTAACCTTGGCTAAATAAATAAGAAATGATAAGAGGTACAATACACTAAGAAATGAGAGATACTGAGGTTCAAGCAGACTGCTTTATTTAACTCTATTTAATTTTATTGGATTGAATTTGATGGAGACAATGTCAATGGACATATACATGAAGATTGGTAGTGGAATGCCTGGGGCTGTTTTATCATTGTCATGAACATGTACAAACAGAAAGGGAATGCTAAGTAATTCTGAATATACTAGTGATTTTTAGATAACAGATTTCAGTTTTACAAATTCACTGAGCCAGCAGGTGGAAGCAGATCTGTCACCTGTATCTAGTTCTTGATTTCAATATACTAGAAAAGCAAATACATCAATATCACTTTTTTTTTTCTTTTCTTCCTTTGCCAAGATGTATTTAGGATGTTTTCTCAGCATTACTGAACTCTCAGCTCTAAGATATGTTTCAGCTTCATTTTTAGGGGAAAAAGAAAATGTAAGTGGGCTGCTAGCAATGTTTAATTGCTTATAGCAATTAAACACCAAACTTCAGGTCCCTTGGCCTCTTTGGTTTTCTTATAGAGTGAAGTTTATGTACTATATCTGAAGAATTAGTTTACAAGCAGAAATATTTGCAAAAACTGCATTTTGTTTCCTGCAAGTGAAGCCAAAAGAAATGATATTGTCTTCAAGTAACATAATCTCTCAGGCAGATTATCATAGTAAAAGAAATTCAGATATGTATACTCCTCAACAAGCTGTACTTTGGTAAGTTATGTTTTGACAGAATTTGTTTAGTGGACAGAGGTAGCCCATGTTATTGTCCCACAGGGTAACCTCAGATGAGGTCATTAGCCCTGGAAGCAATGATTTTCACTTAGCCCATATGTGATAGAGTTGCAAACTCTTACCAAAGAGTTTATTAATCTCTAGATAATTTATCTTCTAATACTTTGTGTGCTTCTTTATTTCTTTTTTGTTGGAGTGGCATTATTCTTGAACTTATCCATTAAGAGTTGTAACTAGGTTCCAATTTGAAGAAGCCCAGATGAAGCTTCAGATTGTGTTTGTATAGAACAAGTTAAGAATTGGCAATATGAGTAACTAATATAGATAACTCAGACATTTCAGAACTAATCATTTGACCTAAATTAATTTATTAGATATTGGTCAGATTCTCTAGGTGATTTTCAGATATCCCCTCCACTTTATGGATATATGTTATAATTAATCAGTATACTTACTTTTTGCTATAATTTCCTTCTGGCTCCTCAGAATAAAACCAAGTAGTTGAAGCCTTAGTAAATTAGGAGGATAACATGGTAAAAACAAACAGAAGTAACTAGATTACAGAAAAATCTTGCCTCATAGCTGCATTGTATGTGAAGATATTTTCCTCTTATACCCATAAAAAGTAATTTAAGTTCTGAAACAAGGACCTTGTCTTTATTCCTAGAACCTCTTCCAAGAGGTTCAGAACTGTGCCTGGCACATAGTATGTATTCAATAAATAATTGTTGAATAAATGAACTTTATTGTAAAGAGGATCACTATTATCCTAGATTTAGTTATACATTGAGTCAAACAAAATCTCTTCCCTTCTCCTGTGCTTCCAAAAGAAAATGTTTAAAATGATGTCCCCAACTTTCAAATAGGTTATATTTCAAAATTCAGACAGTTTAGTTTTCCGGAACCAAGAAAGCTTCCCTTATTTATACATTTATTGCAACAAATATCAACTCAACCCTCACTACTGTCCAGGTATGGTCTAGGCTCGGAGCATACAGTAGTGAATAAGACACAAAGTCCTTGTTCACATGGACTCGTACACTTTCCCTCCTAGAACTAGATCTCTTAGAACTGTGCCTGGCACAAGGTGCACACTCAATAATTGATAACTACTATTTTTAAAGAATAACCCTACTATTTTCAAGGATGTTTATTCGGAGTTTTGAACTGAGCTATCAGCTTACTTCATGTCCCAAAACAAAATTTTAATGGAAGCACTAGGTTAAAAACAAAACAAAACAAAACAAAAAAAACAGATGCCATTTTAGATATGTTCTTATCCTATTTTATTAATCTTCCCTGGGCATCCACTTTCAAAACAGAGGCATCTTACCACTTAAAAAAAAATTATTTGCCGTGAGGCCCTGGCAATATTCATAGCTATGTGACTCTCACCTAAAAATAATGAAGATATGATAATATTCTAATTCACAAAGAGAACACAGCAGAACTTAGTAAATTAATGTTTGCACAGTGCTTAGAAATCTGAAGTTGTAATTGCTAAAAGAAACGTACAGAACTATTACTGCTACTAAAATTATGATAGACACTTTTTCCTACCAAAAAATACCTCAGTGAATTGATGTTTATATTTTTTAAGTTGTATGCCACATTAAAGAAAATGTTCTGTGTGTATCTAAAGGAAAAACAAATAAAAATCATGTCCTTTTATTATTATGTGGTATGAAATTGCAAGGGACTCACTATTTTGGGGAAAGTAAATAGTATTTAAGACCTTATGATTCACCAGTTTGGACAGATGGATGATTGCATCTTCTTACGTAAGTGACAGGTGGCAGCTCTAGTGAAATGGCTTCCAAAGTTCTTCTGATTTTTGCTTCTCTTTCTTATCTGTTCTTTGGCTTGGAGCAAAGTAGCAATGCACTCCAATTACAAGACTAAGGAGAGTTTTGGATGGGTGAGGTTTCGTTTTTTGGTGTGTGTGTGTGTGTGTGTGTGTGTGTGTGTGTGTGTGTGTCTTGTCAGCATTTTGGTTAACTCCATGTATTCAGTAATCTAGCTAAATGGTAGGTAGTAAATACCCTATAGCAACAGGCTGTGATTTCAAACCGGGTCTGAACACATTCTTCCTGGAATAGTTCTTCTTCCATATAGACTTCATTAATTGTCTGGAATGTGAAGGGTCATTGTAGGTGATACCTCCTCTTATCAGCAGAAAATAAAGTGAGGCTTAAACTGTACAATTTAAAGGAGAGTAAATTAATTTTAAGTTTTATTTATTTGACAAATATATAGTGAGCACCTACCATATATTAGGCACAGTACTGGATACTAGCAATAAACTAAGGAATAAGACAAAGTATTTGGTTCAGAGAAGCAAAATTTTATTAGAGGAGAGAGATAATAAGCAGTACATAATTTTAGGAAAAAATAAATACTATGAAAAAAAGTGAGATAGGTAAAATTGGCAAGCTATTTCAGATGTGATGGTCAGTGTAAGTCTCCTGAAGAGTTGACATTTGAGGAGAAACCAGAATAAAGAGAGAAGCATGCTAAACCCTAGAGGAAGATCTTTCCTGTCATGGGTAACAAAAGGTCTTAAGGCCCTGAGGTGGGACTTGGCTTGGTGTGTACCAGCAAAGAAGTATTTAATGAGCTTTGAAAGTCTTTAAAATACTGAAGAACCAGATAGAGAGGGTTCCATTCAATCTACACATACTTGCCTTATACAACCTGTAGGGCTGGAAGACATGCTCACGAGACAATTCCCAGTTTCAGATCTTAAGATGTTTTTATGATACCCTTGATTTTAGTGAAACCACAAAAAGGAGTAAAGTGCCTTCCGTCAAGTGGCACAGGACTATGTCTATTCTGATAAAACCTGAAGTTTAGTCCCTGAAGATGCTTTTGAAAGAGAATGCCACAAGACAGTTAAAGCACACCAGTAAAATCTCCAGGATGACTGTGAGGGCAGGAAGTAAAATGAAAGCACAGCACTGCAGGTGCTTTATTTTCACCTTTCTTCCACTTGGAAAGCAACTGTTCTCACTATCATCCTATAGTGCCTCCTACCCTTTGGTTTAACTGACCATGTAAGATGAGTTGAATATGAGGGCTATCTGTTGTAATGACGTAATCTCGAATGTTCTTCTGCCTATGGAAATCTCAGATTGTTCTGATAATGCTGACACTTCTTACATTATGGCAACCATTCTTGAAGAGTTTTATGAATATTAAAAAAATATTAAACCACAGTGTTTGATATACTAGGGATTGCCATCTCCCCCATGAAGGCCTATGGCAAATCATCTTGTAAAACACATATTAAAATCCTAATTTTGTTATAATTTCAGAATTTTTTGTTGTTGTTGGTTTTTTTTTTCTTGGAGTCTTGCTCTTTTGCCACGCTGGAGTGCAGAGGTGTGATCTTGGCTCACTGCAACTGCCACCTCCCGGATTCAAGCGATTCCCATGCCTCAGCCTCCCGAGAACAGGCGCACACCAACAAGCCCGACTAATTTTTTGTATTTTAGTAGAGATGGGGTTTCACCCTGTTGGCCAGGATGGTCTCGATTTCCTGACTTCATGATCCACCCATCTTGGCCTCCCAAAGTGCTGGGATTACAGGTGTTAGCCACCGTGCCCAGCCATAATTTCAGAATTACATATACTGAATGTCCATAGTGACAAACACCTATAAAGTAGAAAACTCTTCCGTCCCGTTTTTGGAACCTGAAAGATTGGGTTAGTCCTTTATTCTGTTTTGTTGTTAAAACATTGTTTTAAGCCTCAGATTTCAACCTAGATATATAGAACAGCAGAGAGGGGATGATGTCTATTAGTGACATTGTAGTTGTAAAACGGCAGTTTGAACCTTTGCTTTATTTATGCACATACTATACTGTCATGTGCTCTGTGCCTTTATAAAAGTAATTGAAAAAAGTATTTATTCACTAGCCATTGCAGTCTTTTATAAAAGACTACCTTTGCTTAAGGCATGCTATATATTGCAGTGTGGAGTATTGGAGGCCATTAATAGAATGTTTGGAAATAGCTTGACCCCAAAAGATATCTATAGACTCAAAAAAAAAAAAAAAAAAAAAGGCCATAAGAAGTTATCTAAATTTCTCCCTAAATCAGCATGATGAATAGTAAAAGCATGTGGATTCTGAAACAAAAATGTTATTTTCTTACTCAAATTTTAGCACCTCCTCCACCAAATTAAAGGAAGGAAGGAAAGAAGAGAGAAAGTAAGGGAGGGAAACATGAGAAAAGAAAAGGAAGAAGGAAGGAAAGAAGATGAAGAGAGGGAGAGAGAGGAAAAAGGAAAGAAGGAAAGGAGAAAGGAAGAAAAGAAGGAAGGAAGGAAGGGAGGGAGGGAGGGAGGGAGGAAAGCAGCAGAAGGGAGAGAGGAAGAATTCTCTTGTCATGTGAAATGCTCTTATGAAATTTTTCAAACATTTTGTTTTTTTAAAAAAATTTCTCATCATACAACCTTGAAAGTTGACTGGTTTACTGTAAGATGCATTAACTAAATGCAATTTCTGTTTTTAATAATGATAGCTCAAACTTCATGTGAGATCACACCAGTCATACAATGTAATTCAGTTTATGGTTTTCTTATGTACTTCAAATACTTGTGATATATAGTTAATAGTACTTTTTTAGATAAGTAGTAGGACATCACAACAGTGATGTTACAGTGGGCTGGTGTATGTCAGTAAAGTAGATTCCACTAGAAAATGGAAAATACATGATATTTTGGTATAATTTATCTAAAAATATTCATGACAAAGAAGTCGGTTTTACTTTAATGTCCAAAGTGATAAGATGCTGATGTGTCTGAATGAAGGAAAAGGGTGTGAAGCAAAGACTGTACTTTCTAAGCTGAAGAATGTTTCTGCACTGCACGGGTGTTCCTAGAGGGCTCAAATACAACTTTAGGGTAGGAAATGTGCACTTAAGATTAGACTAGTAGCTCCTAAAGCAAATATGATGTCCATGATTTCTTTCAACATCACACACACACACACACACACACACACGAACACACACACAAGTAGAAACTGCAGGTGCTTCCTTTTTATCGCACTATGTAAAGAGAAAATGTAAAATGGACAAGCTTTCGACAATCATTTTCCCTTCATCAAGCTGTTATTGTTATTTTAGTGAGTCCACTAAAAAGAATTATCTAGAGCTTCTTGTTTTTACTTCTTTGTGTTGTTGATGAATATGATTACCATTTTTACCTCCTGTATTTAAACCCCTCTGCCATAATCCCATATTCTGCCTAAAAGCCATGTCTGTGGGAGCTTGTTCCCTGCAATAGTTTTTAGGGATATGACTACATTTAAGCAGGTGCAGTAAATGCAGTTTTGGCCATTTTTACATTGTATCCAAGTGCAAAATGCCTAATATAATTAAACTGAGATTAATAGAGACTATTAGTAAAAATAAGCTTGTTTTATGAATGAAGACCTCACACTAATTCAACATAGCCTGTCTTTGACAAATGCACTGTATTCACTTATGTACCACAACATTGTATGCCTGAAAAGTGACTAAACATTTATGAGGCTACTTTCCAGAATTTTCCATTAATCGTCTTCTAATTCTTTTCCTGTGGCCAGCAAGAGGAATCTGATTTTATTTTTAAGTGGAACAAAGGGATTGGCCTAACACCACAAGGGATACTGATTGTTAGAAGCACAAGATATCTTTAGTTAATTTTGTTCCTGAATTGTTCTTGGTTCTTTTTCTCACTTTTAGAATTTAAAGCATCCTATTCAAAATGGCCACCATACAGGGGAGGTGGGAGAGAAAGAAAATAATAAAGAACAGTGGCAACTGAGTTGATTCTGTATAAATAAGCACATTTGCTGCATCTCTGTTCTGCAGTTTTTATGTCCCACTGATGAGAGAACTGGTTTGAGATGTAAATTGCTTTCCTTTGATTGAACCAGGGAGGAGATGTCATGTAACTCATCTCATCAGCATAGAGCATTGTGTGCCTTTGGTGAATTATAGTATAACGGAGCTAGTAAGAATTCCTTAACCTCTCTCCGCAGCCCTGTTCCAGTGCTTAATAACCACCAAGGGGAAGTACTTCCCTACAGTTCACCTGACTACCTTCTGTGGTGTTAGCTTATTTATTCATATCCTGTGCTTAAATATTTTGTAAAGGATCACTGGAAAGTGCCAGTGTTTTACCTTGCCAGATACACCCTGCACATTAAAATATAAAATTGTGAGGAGGTTTAGTGTTTGTTTGTTTTAGGTAAAGAGCACTTAGAAGGTGGCTTTGGAAAGATGAGAAAGGTGATGAAGACGTGATCTCAAAGCAATATTTACCATAGTTTATCTCACTTGTCAAGATTTAGGATAAACCTGTAGAAGCAGCTATGCATGAAAATGGAGGATGGGGTGGGAGTAGAGGTAGAAGTGGGGGTAGGAGCTCCCTGTGATATCCATGAGATTATTTGCTGTATGAGAAAAGAATCAGGAAGTAGAATGTGAAACAAAAGAACTGGAAATAGGCCTGCAATCAATCTAGCTTGGTATCTCAACAAACCAGTGACTTTTTTTTTTTTAATATGTAAGAAATTCAGGGCAGATATTACAGCCCTATCATGACAGCACGGCCTTTTCTTCCTCCTCTTCTATTAAATCTACATTTTGAAGGTGGATGGTGCTGACTCATAAATTAAATTGGAGTAATACATACAGTGTATATATATTTCTGTCACTTTGTCTCAAATTAAACACGAACCTTCTCCCCTGACAAGATGATAGAAAAGTTAATTGCTCGCCCTGGCTTTAAATTGGAATTTGAATTTGCAAAATGCTAAAGGTTTATGAGATCTAAATCATGAGGAGCTTAAATTACATTCCTGTGATAAAATATTAATAAATCAATTAAAACATAAGCCGAGTATAATATTACTTTTTTTTTGTAAGAACCTTGAACACAATAATTCATTAGGGTGTAGTGCAGTAACAATTATTGTATCTTTTTTTAATTTTCTTTTTATTAGTTTTTTTTGATAAATACATCATCAGATAACATTCCACATGGTGCAATATCATTACCCCAGTGCAGCTTCCAGAAATTCTGTTGTACCCCTAAACAAGAGCTCACAGGCTGAATTGTCTGCTCTTACTTATCCTTGTTAGCATCAGCTGCTTCTTTTACTGAAGGGGTATTTGCCTCTTGGGAACATCTGTTCAATGCCAACTCTGCCATTTTGTGGTTTCTGAATCTATCTTCTAAAAATGGGCATAATCATAATAATACTACCTCAGAACTGGCATGAAGATCAAATTAGATAATGTATGTGGAAATCATTTGTAGGTGGTAAAGGACCATCAAATGTTAATTATTATTATCATAGATTGGGGAATTTTTATCTCTAGAAGGGCTCTTAGACATCACTTAGTAATCAACCCCCTCATTTTAAATATGAAGGATCAGAGAGGTCCAGAGAGGTTAAGCCACTTGTCTAATACCACACAGCTAGACAGTGAAACTGCTGAAACTAAACGTAAGACTTGTAAATCACACCTCAGGGTGTTTTTCACTCTTTGTACCCTAATGCCTCCTTAAAATAATGCTAGGAAGGTCACATTAAGTTTGGGTTATTTACTCTCTCCACATAACTTTCTCTTTGAAGCTGGTATTTTTCTGTTGTTGTTGTTGTTGTTTTGACTGACTAAACATTAGTTATTTTAGGGATAATTTTCTAAGGGGCCTGGTGGCACAAACACATATCCCCAGAGCTGTCAGGAAGGGTTCATTTGGCTAAGGAGGCACTGCCTTCTCCTGCTGCTCCCCAAATGAAGACTCAGCAGTGTATCTTCCTCTCCTACAGGGTTCTGGAGGAAGCCTCAGATGAGGAGAGATAGTAGCTTTCCTTTTTAAATACTTCTGTCATGTAATGATGGATGAGGATTCACCCACCATGAATTGGATCTCCTTTACCTCCTTCTTGCTCTCTGGCCCTAGCATTTGGTTTACCTTCCCCTTTCTCCCAAGTTCCACATAAAGAGAACCATCTCCATAATACCTTTTCCAAAAAAATAATAATTGGAAATGAATAGGTATTTCTTCCTTTCATACTAGGAAAATGCTAGGTCACCACAATGTCAGCAGATCAGAGAATAAGACTGAGTACTAATCCTGTTTTTCCTGGTGACATGGGATATATCTGACAAGTTTTCATCATTCCTTCTTTGTTTTCCCTTCCCAACAATAGAAACAACAAAATCAATCTATACTAGTAGTTTGAAGACCTCCATTAAATAATTATGAAAGGTTCACAAATGATAAAGAGTTATACAAATGCTATATGATAGTAATCTGTGATCTTCTAAGAATAAGCTAAGGCAGAGTGGATAAGTTCTATGAGATCTATAACATTCACATACATAATTATTGCTTGATAGTGATGTGGTTTTTACAGAATATTCGATGCATTATGACCAAAGAAGATATGGTCTCTGTTGTAAAAAATGAAATTAGGATAAATTATTTTACAAGAGAAAACAGAAGAAGTTTAGACAAAAGGAAGCTGATTGAAGCAGAGAACCTATTGGAACTATAAGATTAGTCAAGAAAATTAACAAAAAGTAGATTTTAAGGAAACTAGATTCTATGACATTTAGAAAAAAAGTGAAATGATTCATTGAATAAAATAATTATTGATCACAGTGCAGCAATATATCCATTGTCAAATGTCATAACGCTTCAATTAAAAACATAGAAATAAACAAAATATACTTTTAAGAAGGCAAATGAGATTTGATGAAATCCAAGAACTTCACATATTAGATAGCCCGGCAGGGTATCAGTGATTAAATTCATTTTATGGATAAGGAAACAGATTCAGGGACGTTAAATGGTGAGCACAAAGACAGAGTCAGGATTCAAACCAGGTCTGTCTGACTCCAAAGCTGCTTTCTCTTTTCATTACTCTATGCAGTCTTTTGCAGCCAATTTAAAACCACAGAAAACATACCAAAGAAACTATACAAATGTACTGGAGAAGAGGAGGTGGGAAGACAGAAAGTGTTTTTTCTAGAGGCAGACTCACTGATGGCAATGAGAACTGAAATAGAAGTCAGTACCTTGGCTAAACCACTAGGAAAAAACATACAGAAGAATAATGAAAGTATTTATATACCTGCCCTGTGAGCCTCTATTATCTTTGATAGTAGTGTAATATTCTGTTTGGATTATCTTTGAATATTAAGGCTCTTATCATTTTCTAGTTGTTAGTATACAAAGTATTTTGACATGTATTATGTCATTTTCCACTCACAGAAAATTTATATTGCAAGAAAGGAAGTATTGCTATTCCTGTTTTATAGATGGGAGAACTGACTCTTGGCTAAAGAGTCTAAATGATGTGTCGAAACTTTATTAATAATAACTAACAGAAAGAGCTTAAGAATCCAGAACTACTCACTCCGGTACATTTTTACCATGTCAAGTCACTTATTTGTTTCAGAAAATAGGAACTCATTGTAAAGATTTTCATCTTAAAGTTTAAAAGTAAACTGCTTAAACAGGTAACTAGAAAATGTACTTACAACAAATGCCTCCTTTTCCTATTACTCTTCTATTATAGAAAACAATGAGGCATTGCAGAAGCTAATTGTAAAGATTAAAGCAACTCAAACATAACTTTATTATTCACATGAGGTCATTTTACAGACACTAATTGGGTCCTCTAACTTCTTTTCCACATATACCATGTTATTTGTCATTCCACAATCAAAGTTTTAATTTATAACTTCATCTGGTAGTCTAAAGTTTAGTTTAGATTTTTAAAATCTCCTATTTAAATGCAAATATGCTTATGAGGGGAAATATAAATGGTCAATGAATGTGAATGCTGTAGTTGACACCTTACAAGGGATTAGTCCGGGTTTAAGGACAAGGATGGGCAAGGACTTGATTGAGAGAAGGGTTGGAGAGGAGCTAATAAGTGAAGTTTTGTTTTTGCCAATTAGGAGGCCATGGATGAAAAAGCAATGTAATACTGGCCCATATGTTCCTGTGAAACAAACAAACAAAAAACGAGATGCATATAAAAAGCCTTTTCTTATAGAAGGCAGGCATAATCTCAAATCAGAAACCATGGGTTATTATGAAATTTAGAACAGAGACAGTGTTTAGAGTATTTTAAATATAGGCAGGAGGCAGAACATCCAAAAGTTGATAGAATGACCCTGAGGGGCACATGCTCCAGTTACTTACATGCAACAGGAAAGTATGAGGCTATAGGTGGTCTGCTGAAGAGTCGCTAAGGCATGTTCTACAACAGAGGTAACAGAGGAGGTAGCAGTGAATGAGGAATGACACCAGCCTGCCACATGTGCCAAAAGCAGGATGCATGGGTGGCGAGGTGGAGATGATAAACCACACCGGCTTTTGCCACTGTTGATCACCTTCAGGAGAAGAGAAATAAAGAAATATTAGATCATGATTTGGAAAATGTTTAACAGGCAGGACTTTGTGAAGCCCTTCGGAACTCCCACTAATCTAAATGGGGAAAACAGGACACTGAGAACACTAAGCAGAGCCACATCTCTTGAACAATGTGCACATCGAGTTGGTGAGAAAGGTAAAACATAGCAGGAAATATGGCACCAAAATGAAACTCCCTGACATCCTCAGTTTACTTTGCCAGCCTCTTTCCTGCAGCAAACAGCTGATAGAATTAACTCAGTGAAAAATGAAAAATAATCAGAAAGGAACCTATATTGGACCCATACTTAGCTATCAGCTAAGCAAAGCTAATAGCATTAAACAAAAACAAAAGTAATGCAAAGAAACCAGATCAAAACATACACCAGAAGAATTTTACAAGGAAATAATATCTATTTTCCATACTAGCAAATAAATAGAAGACATTATGGCCTCTTTAAAATAAAAGGTCAAGGCCAGGCACGGTGGCTCACACCTGTAATCCCAGCAGTTTGGGAGGCTGCGGTGGGTGGATCACCTGAGGTCAGGAGTTCGAGACCAGCCTGGCCAACATGGTGAAACCCCGTCTCTACTAAAAATACAAAAATTCGCCGGGCATGGTGGCGGGCACCTGTAATCCCAGCCACTTGGGAGGCTGAGGCAGAAGAATCGCTTGAAGCTGAGAGGTGGTGGTTGCAGTGAGCCGAGATCGCACCACTGCACTCCAGCTAGGGCAACGGAGCAAGACTCTATCTCAGAAAATAAAATAAAATAAAATAAAATAAAATGTCAAAAACTAGATAAACAGGATCAAATAAGTGGTAAGACAAATACGGAGAAATAAAATTGTCTGTGAGAGAGCAAGAAGGAAATGGAAAAAGAAAATAAAACTGTAATGGGACCAAAAGCCATATAAGAAGCAAAAAGTTGGGAGAGGAAGGAGAAGAACTTCTACTGATATTACCAGAATTGTGAATAAGAAAATTCAAGCAAATAAAAATTTTAAAAACAGTTTTTATATGATATGAAAAAGTGATCATTTTGATTGGCAACTCATATCTCAGACAAAAATTGTATCTCCAAAAAGTAAGAGCTCATGAGAATTGATAAGAAAAAAGACTAACAACTTTTTAAATTAATTTTTTGCTTGAGGCATTACAGAATTTACAGAAAATAAGTATGTATAGATATAGATAAAACAGTGTTCAGAGGAATATCCATATCTTTAAACACGACTGTTACAGGACAGAAAATAATTATAAACGTATTACCATAAATCTCATGAAGTTGGTTAAAAGAACAAAAAACAAATCTGCAAAGTAGAAAGAAGGAATTGATAAAAAAAAAAAAAAAAGTCAGGAGTTAAGGAATTAGAAAATAAAAAAGAGACACACTAATAAATCAAAGAGTTGGTTGTTTCAAAGAGAATAACAGAACAATAAACAAACCAATATCACATGATTTAATTACTAAATGAGAAATCCCACAAATGTACAAAATTACAAATACAATGGGGAAATAACCAGAGAATGGAGGAAATTGAAATGATTATAATGAATACCTTATATATATATGTGTGTGTGTGTGTGTGTATGTGTATATATATATATGAGAAAAATTTGAACATAAGGGATAAATTTTAGTTAAATATAAATTACAAGAAAAGACTCAAGAGAAATACAAAAGAAATTCAGAAAACTTCTGGACTATCACTAAAATAAATAAATTGTGTGTGTGTGTGTGTGTGTGTGTGTGTGTGTGTCTACCTGTGTGTGTATTTGCTAAATGAATAAATCAGTCAACTTTGTAAAGAGACAATTTTGTTTCTTCTTACCTCTTAAATATGTTCCCAACTTTTTTCCATTAGCATTGAATAGTCAAGAAAACATCACACTAGAGTTTCTGTTCTTTCTTCCATCAGTAGCTATCTTGTCTCAGTGATTTGCTTTACTGATTCACGTGGAGCCAAGTAGAGATACAGGCTGCCTCGGCATCCCTCACACAGATTTCTTCTGCCTTTAGGGGAGCCACCTAAGAGAGTTTGGGTAGACAGGATAATGAAAACAGCCCTGGTTTCTGGGCTTCGTTCTTCTTATATTGCTCCCTTAAACTATGCAGCATTTACAGCCATTGCTTTGTGGCCTTATTTTTTTTTTTTAATCACTCAACTGAGACATTTGGACTAGATCACTGGTTCATTTCTTTTCCCTGATAAGTGTGCCTATCCACAGAATTTCGAGGCTACACCGTCTTCCCAAACATCCTCTCTCCACCTGGATGTTTAGGTCATGGGTTAGATCATTTTAAATTTCTTCAGCTCTAACATTCGACAGCCTCAGGGAATATACAGTTTTAAATTGAACACAAGCCTCAGAAAGAATGATCATTATTATGAGAAGCAGAACACAGTGATTATACTTTGACTCTGGAGCCAGACCACCTTAGTTCAAATTTTAGCCCCTTTATTTACATAATGCAGGACCTTGGGCAAGTTACTTAACCACTCTGTGCTTTAGTTTCCTCATCTGTAAAATGGAGAAAAAAATAGTAATCACTGTAAATAGTAGTCACTAAAAAATAAAGGTTGTTATGAAGGTTAAATGTGTGTATACATATTAAGCTCTTACAGCATACCTCTTAATGAATGTGAGCTATTACTATGTTTCTTACTAGTTATGATGAAGTATCTCAGCACAGAGATGAACACACCACCTATCTTTTATCTACTCGCTATGAAAAATCCTGTTTATATTTTAGTCATGGTTGAAATATCAACTTTTTCCATGTGAACCTATAATCGGGTCCATTATTCTGCCATAAAGTAGTAGTTATGAATTTTGCTATATACAGGATGTTTGGGGAAAGATTTCCTGATTTTGGCTGGGCGCGGTGGCTCACACCTGTAATCCCAGCACTTTGGGAGGCTGAGGCAGGCAGATCACTTGAGGTCAGGAATTCAACACCAGCCTGGCAAACATGTTGAAACCTCATCTCTACTAAAAATAAAAAATTAGCCAGGCGTGGTGGCAGGCACCTGTAGTCCCAGCTACTCAGGAGGCTGAGGCAGGAAAACAGCTTGAATCCAGGAGGCGGAGGTTGTAGTGAGCTGAGATCGCGCCACTGCACTTCAACCTGGGCAGCAGAGCAAGTCTCCGTCTCAAAAAAAAAAGATTTCCTGATTCTACTGCCTTAATTTGGGGCTGTTTATTAAGCATCTCTTATCAGATCCTTAGTAGAGGAGATGATTAAAATAAACTAGGGGTTCACTTGATCCGAGCTAGGCAATTATTTTTTCATATTTTCCTTGTAAAGTTTTTTTGCTATGTATGTGTATATAATCTGTGACCTAGGGACAACTACTTTCTTTGAAAACCATAATAACATGGAAAGTATAAAATTATGTATTTACTTAACAATACAAAGCATATATCATTTTCCTTTAGTGGCAAAAGTTGAGGATTTAATTAAAAACAAATCATATTTTAATAATTTAGCATATAAATATCAACTGTCAATTAGAAAACAAAACACAAAACAATCACTGCATACAGTTTCAGGTGAGACTTATAGTTTGCTATGCCTTTATTCTCATTGGTAGAAAGCATTTTAATGATTTACTCGTGGTCACAGAGGAAGTGTATCCAAGGTACAATTAAATTTCAAAATATTGAACTAGCTTATATAGAGCCAATTTTATCTTGAATTTATAAACAGTTGTATTGTATAGAGTCACATAAAGTATCAAAGATTGCCTTGCTTGTATATGGAAGATAAAAGCCAGGTTCTTACACTTAAAAGAAATGTTGATTTATGTTGAATTTCAAAAGAAATGATTAGATTATCCCTGTTGCCTAGTTAGCACAATTGTCTTATGTGCTCTGACCTTGGTTTATTTTAAAAAAAGAAAAAAGAAAAGAAAACATTGCTTTCCTAGGGAACCAGGGACTCTCTCAATACTTATCATGTTTATATTTTTACATGAAATTTAATATTTTGAAAATGTATGAACCCAACATGACTACTTTCTCTACAGGTTTAACGTTGGGCTGTTGCCATCTGTGGTTGTGAAGCCAAGTGTTCTGCTGGGGCAGAATAATCAAATCAAAGTTAATGGGGTGACCATCTAAGCAGGTCTCTTTGTCATTAAGGTCCACTCTTGTGATAGTAGCACATTATCCCGCTGATTGGATTTGTAGGAAGGCATCCACCTGTGGCCCACATTGGCAGAGAAGAGACTTACTGCAGAGGCAGCCCTGGCGAAGGAGAAGCAGGAGGTAGCCGTCCTGGGCAGCAGATTCTTTTGCTGAAAAGCCAAAGCGTGCAGGACAGCATAAGCAATATCAGTAGATGGGTGATTGACATATTATTTGGTTGATTTAGGTCCCAAAGTAAAGTAACCAAAGGCAGAGGATTAGAAACTGTATCATTAGAGAGGAATGACTTGTCTTGAGCAGGGAAAAAGCAACTACATGTAGAGACACTGAGCCAGCTGATCAGACAAAATTTAAGCATGTGGGGCCCTTTACCTCCATCTCAGGAGTGATTTTTCTCTGTTTGGACGAGAGCTATTGTAAGAATTTCCATGTCTGTTGGGGGCACAGAGGTTCTCACAGACTATGGTAAACACGATTTGGCTCACACGCTCTCATAATCAGGCTGACTTGCACTGAAACAGAGAGTGCTCTATAGCGGTGCCAGGCCTCTAGCAGTACCAACTGTTAAATAATAAACAGGCCCTGTTTGTTGGCAGCCTCTTCTCCTCCTGCCAACATGGAGTGCCCATTTTCTGGGTTTACCTGCCCGCATGTGTTCAGACACTCAGAACAGTGTGTGTGTTGTGTGAGTTGGTGGTGGCATGGAGGCATCAGTCTACATCTAATCTGCTTAGTTTATTATTCTCCCAGGACCTCGGGTGAGCTAGCAAACATGCAGGGCTCTGGCAGCACGAACAATGGCTATGCTGTCATTCTAGATAATATTACAGGCTTTGCAGAGTGCATCAGCTAATTGTTTTTCTTATGTTCGTTTTCGCTTCTTCATATTCTCTCTCTTCCTTTGATTTGGTTTGGAGGAAGTGGGGATTAGGAAGCATAAGAGTGTTTCTGTCAATTAGATGCATTACTTCCGGAGAGCTAGAAAGTATTTGGGTTGTTTGATTTTAATGCAATATGTATATAGTTAATTCACATTGATAGTGAGCCACACATTCAGTCAATCAACAAGTACTTACTGAAGGCCCACAGGGTGCAAAGAACCCTGGACTAGGTGCTTAAACTTGACTCCATGTGCCTTACTGTGTTATTGCACAAGTGCTGGGGTAAGGTTGGCGTTTTCCCAGATTCCAGGTACCGAATGACTACAGTAGATTATGAAAGAGCAGTTCAGGTGAGAGTCAGGCCAGAAACACACACATGCAAACCTCAGAAGAAAAAAGGATTCCTTAAAGTCCTCTATTTTGTCATGGAGACTTTTTTCTCCATTTCACTCGTCCCACGAAAAGGCCCTTGATAATCTCAGTTTTATATTGCATTTTTGGCCAAAGGAATTTCATATGTTTCACAGATGTAATAATTAAAAATAGACTCTCTTAATTCCTATAAACCATCTTCATCCCCCACCCTCCCAGCAAAGTCTCGGATAAATAGGCCATGATACCAATCTCCAGGAGGAGGCTTTTGGTTGATCAGTGTAAATGAGGAATATTCAAAGTTGGTAATCAGGGATATGTGGTATTAGGTGGGGAGGGTAACTGTGAAGCATAAAGTGTTTTTTTTCTCATGAACCAATTCTAAAGGTAAGGTCCCAACTCTGAAGTAATGACAGTATCCCTGGAGTAACTTTCTTCCAAGGTGACCATTGTGAAAAATAGCCCTTGTTAGAAGGCTATATATTTGTTTAAAAAATTAATCCCATTCCTTTATAATCATAGCTCCCACATGATGAAGCTATTAATTGGTTGGGGTACTAAAACCATTTGCTTGAGTGAAATGAAACTTCTCCTTTCTCGGATCACTAAATATACTTTAACTGTGGAGTAATCATTCAGTTTCTTGGACTAAGATATTTTTAGATCAAGAGTAAATATTTGAATTAAGAACTCTGGTGACAGCGCCGGGAGTGTTTCAGAAAGTGAGGATGGTAATCTCATATTCAGTCTAATTTTCCCTGAATTCATGCCTCAACAGTGTGTAATGAATACGCTTTTGGTGGAGTCATTTTCCTTTTATGAGAAATGCAAGGCCCCATCTTCTTATTATCTTTTAAAAAAGATTTGTCTGGTTTGTAGTGTCAGAAGTGGTTTTAAAAATCCAGGCAGTATTGAATTCACACAGAATGGTTCAGAAAAGCCTGGTAGTAAAATTCATAGAGAAACAATTGTTTAAAAAGCAACTAGCATTGTATAGCAAAATAATGAATTTGTATTCTCTATAGTCTCCTGTTGGATCCATATGCCCCTGTCATTGAGTTCTCAAAGGTTTCATCCAAAAGAACTAGGCTCAGATTGATTACCCTTCATCCAAGCAATTTTGCCTGTTTGCTCTAGACCTCCTCCTAACTAGCAGGTCTCAGTGCCCTCACCAGGACACTCCCCAGACTGGCTCTAGGAGAGTTCTCATTTCTCCCTAAGTCAGGCTGCTTGCAGCTAGTATCAAACACAAGCTCACCTATGCTCTCGAGTTTTTAGCATTTAGTCTGTTGTGGATGGAAAAGTAGATGTCCAAACTCTTTAGAATTGTGTCTAAAAAGAATAAAGAGACTTTGAGTGAGGGCCTGAGGAGCAAGCTCTCTGAGGAAGCAAGCTTATCAGTGTGGTGAATTCTTTCAGCTGCTTGACTGCTTTGTCTGTCTTCAGTGTTCAGTGAATTGCATTTTGATTTCATACACATGCATGCAAATACACACACTCACACACACACATTATATAGGTATATGTAAGTGTGTATACAACCCTATTATACTCTCTCTAATATGTATGTCTCTAACGTACATATCTCTTGTGTGTTTATCTAACCACCTGTCTATATCTCTGGTAACTGTCATTGTTCCCAGTGATTCAGAGGTTAAAATCTATGAAAATAAGCAGCATCTTTTGAGTACCTATTTAAGCACCCACATACCTGGAAGTGTTCAAGGTGCTTATAAATTTCCATTAGACTCTTAATTCACATGGTCAAGACAAGTGCAGTTGAGGACCAATGTAGCATATTAAATTATTACTCATTAGCAAAACTTTCACTGCCCGATTTAGCGTTTTGCATAAGAATGTATTTGTTGTATTTAATAGAAAATATGTATATAGTTACAGTAGACATTGGTTGTTGGTAAAATGGGATTGCTGGAATAGCATTTAAACAAAAGAAATAGTACTGACCTATTAGAAAAATTAATTATAAAAGAAAAATAATGGATTATAGTTGCAGATAATGGTTTTGGGGACACTGCTGGTTGAAATTCATCCTGAGGCTTATTTACAGTTGCACAATTAGAGCTTTTGAGAATTCAGCAGCCTTGATTTATTTACAGGGGTTCATATAGCATTTGAGTCAGGGGTGAGGTGAGGCACAGAGGTGGGTAGGGGACTTACTGCTTTACATTTAAGTTCTATAGAATTTCACATTTCTGTTTTGGGGAAGAAAGAATTGCCTCTAGAGAGAGAGCATCAGGTTCTTTAACAAGATTTAATAAATTTGGGACCTTGTATTGATCAAACTTCATACTAGATCAGATAACAAAAAATTGAATATGGCTTTGCACTAGAGGCTATTTTATTTTCTATGCTGCCAATGAACTAAGTTTCTATAATTTTCCTTTCACTACTTGAAATTTTAATTTATCCATCAGATGTTTATTGGTACCTACTGTGTATTTAGCACTTTACTAGCCACTTGGAATCCATCAGTGAAAAGATAAGTAACTCATGTATATGTTAGGAGATGATTAGTGCACAATTCATTTATGAATGACCCATAAAAGAATAAGTTGATAAATTCGATTTCATGAAAATTAAAAACTTCTGCTGTTTGAAAACATTAAGAAAATGAAAAGGTAAGCCACAGACTGTAAGAAAATATTTGAAAAGAATATATCTGATAAAGAACTTATATCCAGAAAATATAAATAACTTTGAAAACTCCATAATATACAACATATTATTTAAATGGGCAAAAGATTTGATCAGGCACTTCACCAAAAAGAAAAAGGAAAAGATGGTATATGAGCACGTGAAATGATGCTCAATATCAATAATCGTTAGGGGAAGGCAAATTAAAACCATGAGACAGTATTACACATCCTTTAGAATGACTGACATTTAAAAGACTGAGCATAGCAAGATTTTTGAGGATATGGAGAAACTGGAAGCCTCATAAGTTGCTGGCTGTAAAGTAAAATGGTACAGCCACTTTGGAGACAGTCTGACAGTTTTTAAAAAGTTAAACGTGTATTTACTCTGTTACCCAGTCATTTCATGCCTACATGTTTACACAAGAGAAATGAAAGCTTTTTTTTTTTTTTTTTCTTTTTTTTTTTTTTTTTTTTTTTTGAGGCAGGGACTTACTCTGTCAACTAGCCTGGAGTGCAGTGACATGATCATAGCTCACTGTAACCTCAAACTCCTGGGCTCAAGTGATCCTCCTGCCTCAGCCTTCCCAGTAGCTGGGACTATACGTATGCACTACCACTCCCAGCTTTTATATATATATATATATATATATATATATATATATATATGTATATATGTATATGTATTTACCCAGTAGTTTTCTTATGCAACCATAGATCTGTTTTCTGTCACTACACAGTAGCTTACATTTCCTAGAATTTTATAAAAATTTGAATTCTATTATAAAAATACAATCTTCTGTACTTGTTTTGTCCTTCTCTCACTCAGTATATTGACTTTGAGATCCATTTATGTTGTAGCACATATCAATAGTTCACCATTTTTATTGCTGTATAGTGTTCCACTGTATAGATATACTGTAATTTGTTTATCCATTCACTTAAGGATGGGCATTTAGACTGTTTACAATTTTTGACAATATAAATAAAGTAGCAATGAGCATCTGTGCACAAGTCTTTATAAAAACATGGTGGGGCTCAGTGGCTCATGCCTATAATCCCAGCACTTTGGGAGGCTGAGGAGGGTGGATCATCTGAGGTCAGGAGTTCAAGACCAGCCTGGCTAACACGGTGAAACCCTGTCTCTACTCAAAATACAAAACAAAAATTAGCTGGGTGTGATGGCGGGCACCTGTAGTCCCAGCTACTCGGGAGGCTGAGGCAGGAGAATCACTTGAACCTGGGAGGCGGAAGTTGCGGTCAGCCAAGATTGCACCCCTGCACTCCAGCCTGGGTGACAGAGTGACACTCTGTCTCAAAACAAACAAACAAACAACAACAAAAACAAAAACATTTGCTTGGCTGGCCATGGGGACTTATGCCTTATAATCCTAGTGTTTTAGGAGGCTCAGGTGGGAGGATCACTTGAGGCCAGGAGTTCAAGGCCAACCTGGGCAGCATAGTGAAACACCATCTGTACAAATATATATATGTGTGTGTGTGTGTGTATATACATATATATATATATATGTATGTATGTATATGTATTCAAGGTAGAATAAATAGATGCTTTGGAGCCAACTGACCACAATGAAGACCTAGTTCCAAGATTTACTGGCTTGAAATCTTAGGCACATTTGTGTCATTTTTCAGATGATTTTTCTCTATAATGGAGATAATATAACTTAGAGTCCTGAAAAATAAATAAGACAAGATACTTAGAGTTCTTTCCTTGCCTTCAAATCAGGAGGAGATAGATTAAGGGCCTGCCTACATGGTATGAGTTGAGATAGGTGAGAGTAATGTTCTCTCTTATACTTGGATAGTACTCGTATTAGTCTGTTTTCACACTGCTCTAAAGAACTACCTGAGACTGGGCAATTTATAAAGAAAAGAGGCTTAATTGACTCACAGTTCTGCACAGCTGGGGAGGCCTCAGGAAACATATAATCATGGCAGAAGGGTAAGCAAGGCATGTCTTACATGGTGGCAGGAGGACAGAAAGAGAGAGAGAAGAGAGAAGAGAGAGGCTGCCAAATACTTTTAAAACATCAGATCTTATAGGAACTCACTCACTATCACCAGAAGAGCATGGGGAAAATCACCCCCCTGCTCCAATCACCTTCTACTAGGTCCCTGGGATTACAATTCAACCTAAGATTTGGTTGGGGACACAGAGCCTAAACTGTATCAGTACTAGTGCAGGAATTCCACAGTTTAAGGAGATTCATTCTTTTTGTATCAAGTCTTGCAAATTCTGGGATTTCTTTTTTGAAAAATACAAAAGGATGGCACACTAACTTATGTGTTTCCATTGCAGTTTTCTAAATTCATTGGTTGAATCAGTTTTCTCCTTGCAACAGTGGCCAAGACAGTCAACTTCAACAATTTTTTAAATCTTGGTTGAAATATTACTTATTCTAAGAAGTATTCCTTACCCTCTTCAATGTAGGTTAGGTATGCCGTTGGTGTCTTCTGGTTCCACACTCCTCTCTTTCTTAACTTTTAGTGCATTGGTTGTTATGTTTGCCATATTACTATTGTGTAAGCTCTGTGAAGGTAGAGATTTGTTTATTTCCATATCCACAAATTATCTTAATAACTAATTATTGAGTAAATGAACAAAAGTTTTTAAAGAAGGGGTAAGGTAGAGATGAGGGAGGTTGGAAGCTCTAAGAAACAGTTCTCCCACTCTCGAATTTTGCCTCAGATTAGCCCTTCTGTCCTTTCATCAGTTCCAGATGGATAAATTTTTAATACAATATAATGCAAAAAAGCTTCACCCCTCTAAAATGACAGCTAGGCAACAGTCCAGGCTAACAACAAAGAAGAAGCTGTAAGGAACTAATCCTTGGGAGTAGAGTGATGGTATGGAAAGAAAACTAATCCGGAAATAAAGAGATCCATGACCTCAAGCCTAACCTCTTGAAACCTAGATTATTTTTATCTGCAAGAAGTCCTGTTGCCTACCCTGCTTATCTTACAATTTTGTTTGAGAGTCAAAAGAGAGAAGAGAAGTGTGAGTCCTTAATTGCTGTAGAAAGTAAGACCTTATTATGAAGGGGGTTGTATAAAGTCTCATTAGAGGCAGCCTTGCTAGTCTTACTTAACCTTTGCAGTACTAAAGTTGATGTTCTCTGAACTCTCTCTTAGGCTCTCTCCTCACTTTGGACAGTCCTCCCAGGCAATCTCATTTTCTCCCATAGGTTTCATTAGCATCTGCATCTGAATGACCACCACATCTTTCTCCAGCTCAGATTTCTCTCTGAGCACTGCCTTCTAGACCTCTTTTCTTGGATGTCTCACAGACACCTCATACTCAACATGTTCTAAACTCAGCTCTTTGCCCCAAACATGCTCTCGCCTCCAGTATTGGTACATAATTGCCGACATTAGAAACCTGACATTACCTTTTCCACATCCTCTGCTGTTCCACATGCAGTCAATCACCTGGTACTTTGGATCTTCCTCCTAAGAATGTCCTTAATCTGTTCAGTCTTCTTCATATCAGAACTACTACTCTCATCCGGGGTACCATCTTATCTCACCTAAATTATTGCAATAGTATTCTGACTTCCTTAATATTAATCTTACAACCTGGCTCCTGTCTCATTTTCTGGACTGATTCATGCCCCTTTCCCCCTAGCATTCTATGCTCCAATCATACTAAATGTGTTTTTCATGCCTTCAGTGCACCACGCTCACTCTCATTTCTGGTCTTTGCATATGTTCTACCCTTTGTTTTGAATACTCTTCATTACTTTTTTCTTCCCTCATCTTCTCACCTCCACTAACATAAAACCAATCTTGCAAGTCTCAATTTAACGTTTATTTTCTATGGAATGCCTGCCCTGATTCCCTAATTATAATCGCCTTAAGTTGCATTCCTGTGATGTGCACTTTATTGTCATTGATTGTTTTGCCTAAATCATCCTTAAGGTAGGGAATAGTACGCCTTGTTCAAGGCTGTGTCTTTAGTGCCTAACACAATGCCTGACATTGACTAGGCATTTAATAAATGCTTGTTGAGTGAATTAATAAAAAATAAATTACAATAGCTACAAATGATATTATAGCTAATTTATTACATATTTTACTTTTAAAATTTTTTAATTTTTTTCAAAAGTTTGTCCCTAGAAAAGTAAGAAAGATCGCTTCTTGAAAATTTATTTTACTTTTGTTTATGCATTTTGAATAGCTCTCACTAGAGTCTCAATTTAGTATTAAGGAGTTATTCCAGAATAAGCAATACCTAAACTGCATTATTCCTATATTCTTCCTCTATAAAATTATTGTGAGAACTACTTCTTTTGTCTGCTTTAATATCAAGGATGGGAAAGTATCAATGGTGGATATGAATTTGACTACTCTGTCCTAGAAATTATTATGCCCTTGTCAATTTTCTGAGACTAACATTTAGGAGAATTCTGTGATTACAAGTTTGACTCTATATCTGACTGAAGGCCAAGCTAGATGCAGATGTTTTCTACTAATACTCTGGCTTTTTCATTATTTCTCTGTGAGAAATTATGGAAGATATTAAGGATGAGACAGTAGAAGAACAGACTGAATATGGTTCTGCTGACAACCAGGAAAGTTATTTAAAATGACATGAATAGTCAGGTTGTAATAAAGGTTTGTTAAAACATTTGGTATTGCGCAACTAGTTTCCACATTAATCAATCCCATATGCTCTAATTAATACCTTGCTAAAATGTATGTTGATTTTCAAGGAAAACAACAGTTTTTAACGTCTGTAGACATGTTGCACATGTGTGAATTTATCATTAACAGGTTAATTGAGTACTGAATATTGAGCAGAAATAACATATCATACAGCGACCCTACAAGGGAGACTTACCATCATTTTACTAAAGAGCAACCTGAAGATAGAGATATAAAGTAACTTGTTCAAAGGCACCCAATTAGTATAGAGAAACCCCAGGTCTAAACCTAAATCTATCTCATTCAAAATGTTATTTTTACTACATTGCATTACCTCTCTGGAAAACATAATTACTTGTTCTGGGTGTATTAATTTACTAGGGTTGCCATTAGAAATAAGCACAAACTTGATGGCCTAAAACAGCTTAAATTTATTCTTTTCCAGAATTGGAAGCCAGAAGTCTGAAATCAAGGTGTTGGCAGGGCTACAATATCTCAGAAGACTCTAAGTAAGGGAGAATCATTCCTTGCTTTTCCAACTTCTGGTGGCTCCAGAGGTTCCTTGGCTTGTGGCCATGTAGCTCCAGTTTGTGCCTCTGCCTTCACATGGCCTTCTGCTCTCTCTGTCTTCTCCTCTTCTGTCTCTTACAAGAAAATGTTATTGGATTTACAGCTTCCCTGGATAATCCAGGATTACCTCATCTAGAAATCCTTAACCTCATTACATCTGCACAGATCCTTTTTCCAAATAAGGTCACATTCTCAGGTTTCAGGGGTTGGAATGTGGGCGTTTCTTTTGGAAGGTCACCATTAGATCCACCACACTGGATATTGCAGACGTTGTTTTGAGAGATTCCTCTGTTATAGATATATCTGAGATTTTCTTTCTTTCTCTCTCTCTCTCTCTCCCCCCGCGCCCCCCCGCCGTCACCCAGCCTGCAGAGTGGAGTGCAGTGGTGTGATCTCAGCTCACTGGAGCCTTGACTTCCTACACTCAAGTGATCCTCCCACTTCAGCCTCCCAAGTAGCTGGGACCACAGGCACACACCAACACACCAAGCACATTTTTGTATTTTTTGTCAAAATGGGGTTTTGGCATGTTGCTGAAGCTGGTCTCGAACTCTTGAGCTCAAACAATCTGCCTACTTTGGCCCCCCAAAGTGCTTGGATTATAGAATTGAGCCAGCGAGCCAAACCTATCTTTGAACTATTTAATAATCAAAGCTTTGCTAATGTATATACAGGGAGGAAAATGGCTGGTTCATGCTGATTATCCATCAGGACTATCAGTAAAAGAGCGAGTGACACTGTAATTAATAGAACAGGAATGATAACATCTTATAGGGGTGCTGTTCATGCTTTTGGAGTGGCTTCTTTAAATCTGGGATGCATCTGCCCCATTTGGTTGTAAATGGAAACATCAGTAAATAAGTTTAAAGACATCCTTGTTTGCCTCTCCGATGGCAACCTCCAATCCATATATCCACTACAGTCCGTATTGGTATATCTTCTATGAATTTCTCCAACTTCTTACCTTTTTCTACCTTCCAAGGCAGGCATTAAAAAAAATATGGAATAGTGCTTTATTACCTGACCCTAATTGTACTTTTCCAAATATGAAGCTTGACCTCTAGTATTAATATTCTAGGATTTCATGAACAATTCTGTGATTACCCTCTGCCTAAATTTCATAAGTCCATTACATATTAGATCAGGGTTCAGTGTGCAGTCTTCTTTTAACTTTTCAGAGACTTTAGCCTCCAGTCACACTGTGGATCTTCCAGTTCCAGGGCTCTACACATCTCTCTCCATTTAGGCCCTCATGATTGTGGAGATTGCAAATGCATCATTATGTCCCTTCGAAGATGTCAAAATTTTACATAAATATATGAAAAGCTTTCTAGCCTATTTTCAGTACACTTGATGAGTTCCAAAATTTTATTAGTCTTTTTGGTTATGGGCTCATATTTAAGCTAATATAATTAGGAAACAATTGAAAGTGGTTCATAAATTCTTTTTTGAGTTATACCTGATATATCAAATACCATCATCGTAAAAACATGATTTGTGTTATTTTCCCCCAAAATGCTTCCCTTGCATTTGTACTTATTAAGAATAAATAATAGCTAACATCTATCCACTGCCTTTGATTCGTGAGGCCCTCACGAATTGCCTCATTAGGTCTCCGACAGTATGGTACAACTACTGTTTATATTTTACAGATGAAGAAACTGAGACTGTACTGCTACTTTCTGCTTATACAATCTAATGAAACCTTCCTACTGGGGTGATCCCTTTTGGTTTGAATGAGACTTTATTCACTACCTTTTCTTGATCACTGGAAAAATGTCAAATGGAACTAATTCATGAGAGTCTTTTTTTTCATTAATTTGTTTACTGAAAGCCAGAAATTATTCTGAACACTAAGAATGTACTGGTAAGCAATTGTAATAGGCAGCTTCTAAGATGGCCCCACATGATCTCCACATCCTCTATTTTCACCTGCTTGTATAATTTCCTATCTTTTAGTATTGGCTGGATTAGTGACTTATTTCTGATAAAGGACAGGAGTGATAGGATGTCACTTCCAAGGTTAAGTTTTTAAAAAGCTTGTGGTTTTCCTCTTGAGTCCCTCTATCACTCTCTCCTGGATTGCTCTCCCCGAGAAAAAGCAAAGGTCAAGTCATGAAGTAGCCCTGTGTGAAGACCTTCACGTGTGAAGACCCCCACATGGCACATCTCCTCCTCTTCAGTTGAGAGTTCAGATGAAACCACAGCTCTAGCTGACAGTTTGATCACAACCTCATGAGAAATTTTGACCCAGAGGCACCTACCTATACTGAGTCCAGATTCCTGACCCACAGAAACTATGGAATGGTGTTTGCTTTTTTAAGTTACTAAGTTTGGGGGTAAGTTGTTATGCTGTAATAGACAACTAACACATCCAAGAACCTCATCCTCATGGAATTTATACTGTAATAGAGATTATGAACACACACATACATGTGCATACTCAAATACATACAGGATGTAAATAAGGAAGATACTAGTAATTAGTTCTAAGAGAAAAGTAAAGCAGGGTAGAATGAATTGGGAATGCTTTGGATATCTTGACCACATAAGGAAAGACCTTTCTGTGGAGATAATATCTGAGCTACGAGTGAAGAAATCAGCCACGCAGAGATGTAGCAACAGAGCAGTCTGGGCGGAGGCAATAGAGCTAGACTAGGGCTAATAGGAATAAGGTTGGCTTGTTTGAGAGACAGAATGGACAAAGAAGCACTGTGAACAAAGGAAAAATGTTAGAAGATGAGAACAGAAAGATGGTCATGAACAGATAATGGAGAGACTTACTGGTCATGGTTTTTAATTTTAATTTCATTCTTACTGCACTCTATATAACTTGTAGAATTTTAGCAAAGGAATGATACCATCTTTCCTGTATTTCAAGAATTCTAGCTTCTGTTTAGGTAATGGATTATAAGGTACAACAGTGGAAGCAGAGAAATCAATTAGGAGACCCGATAAGGGACAATTGTGATTTTGGTTGGTGATAGAGATAGTGAGGAATGATTGGGTTTAGATGTACTTTTGTGTTTGGGTTAATGGAGCTTATTGTTGGATTAGATGTGGTGGATGAGGCAGAAAGAGTTGCTGATGTTTGGCTTGATCAACTGTTTGGGTAGATGGTGTCACCTTTCACTGAGATGAGAGAAATACAGTTAGGTTAGAGGAGGAAGTGGCAACGTGGGTAATATGAAATCCAGAGTTTTGTTTGGGGCATAAGTTAGTTTACAGTATGTACAACTAACAAGAAAGGTGCTCATTATTGCTATTCTATGTTTTAAGACAGTTCTTGCTTTGGAAAACCACTCTCAACATCTTGTGGGATCTTGTTCCCATGTACTTCCATTTTTTAAAAATCTTTGTGGTGGAATTTTTTCGGAGGCTATTTGAGAATTTGTGAGTAATATATACTGACTCCCACTTTTCAATATAGCAAATTAATCAGACAAAATGTCTCTTATAGAATACTAAAAAATCCACTGAGGAAAAAAATCAGTGTAGTATTGTGATTATAATTTATTAAAACACAATATCAAATACAAGGCAACCTTTGACCTTTCCTTGATTCAGACTTTGTTATAGCTTCTAATCATGTCTTGCCCTATTCATTAGTAGCTCATTCATTTCCCGTATTCCACCTCACTCACCTTAAAATTTAAGTTTTAGCAGCTTTACTGTAAGTCCTATAAGTGCAGTGGGGCACTTGAGTGGATCATTGTTTCCCTTCTTCTAGAAGCTCTTTAGTGAGAATAAGTAGTAGGAATAATTATGGTTACATAGGTGCATTTGTTCCCTAAAACAAAGTGATCAGAGAACTCCAGAGGAAATGCTATTAATACCAATATTGTTTTGTAATGAAAGGGTCAACAGCTGTCAAACTCAATGTCTTAAAGATTTAAAAAAAGAAAAAAAAAGTCATCTAGACTAGGCAAACATCAGTGCCTGGCATGAGGAATTAGCAAAAGGTCTTTAGGTATCTATGGACTACCAAATATGCATGATTCTCTAGCCCACTAGAAAATTTAGAACTAATTTTCAGATACAAAAATACGAAACTGAGGGGCTTATACTTCATCTGCTAATTCTGAACCAATGTATTGCAACTACTGTGCATTTTGAGACACTAGTATGAACTGGCATATTATAAAATTAAATTGTATAGTTCATTGTATTGTTCCATCAGATTTTGATATCCTCACTTTAAATAATTCATGGGAAGAAATGATCACTGCATAATGCCACAAACTCACAGCAGGCAAAACTAATTTTACACAATATGAAAACAGATTTTATTTATTTAAAAGGAATATTAAAAAAAAACACAACAACTTTTTTGACACCAGCTGCTGGGAAATAAATAGAATACTTTATGACAAAAAAATAAAAATCCAAATCTATAAAAGCTCTTCCTGGGGGATCCAGTTGAGAATTGTAAAGATACATTTAAATGCCCTGGTCAATGCTATGAGCCTTATTTTGAGGGAAAAAGAACTCTCCCATCTACTTACTCTCCGTGGGGATAAAGCGCTACTGGGAGAAAATTGACTTTACAAAAGCCCTCCTGAAACCTACGACATAATGCCAATGAAGTGGCAAGCTTTAGGTATCACTTCGGAGAACCCCTGTTGGTATAAATAACATCAGTAGGTAAACAGTAGCCGGCGTCCTTAAATACAAAATAAAAATTATTGTTTAGCTTTGTCCAAACCTGATCTTGATTAGAAGTGGAAAATAATACTTTGAGGTGACCATAACAACTTTCCTTTCACTGTGGCTTTAAGAATGGAATGAGAAAATAAGGTGAAAATATAAGGAAACTATTTTCTTTGGGAGAGTTTACTAGATGGATATTTTAATACAAATATAACGTATTTTTAATACCAAAGATAAAAAAAAAAATCCGGGTTTTCTTTTCAATGTGATAACAACTCCACATCTAACTCAATCAGACACTTGCTTCAGACAAAGAATGGGACTCCTGCCATGGGCGGGTCTGGGTTTAATCTCAGGAGCGTGAGGGTCCAGGCATCCAGATAGTTTGCAGCCCTCTTCCCTGAGGCTTCAGGGAGAGAGAGAACAAGGGTGGAAAGGGGCAAGGATTGGAGCGAAGCAGCTAAGAGATGAATGGAAAAGAGAAAAAAGAACAGTCTAAAATAAAATATTTTAGCACCAAAGCAATGAAAACACATTCTGTGGATAATATAAATGCTATTTATTGAATTTTTAATTTTCAAAAATGTTTAACTTAAAAATTCTTGCTGACAGTGGGAATGTAAATCTAAGACTAAGAGACTGACTTAGCAGAAGAAGTTTATTACTGTCTGATAAAAGCTGAATTCCAGTCTTCTTTGTGTACTGTAAAATGGGGAAGATTTGTGTATCTATGATGTCATAGGCACTGTTGGAAGGGCTTGTCTCTGGTTTTGTCATAGTTTCCTACTTCAGCAGTTATAAGTCATTAATTAGAAATTCATTTTAGATTTTGAAGAATTACAAATTTGGAAGGATCTAAGTTAGGCTCTATTATTCTTTAACTTTTTAAGATATAAAATGTTAATACAGTGTAGCAGAGATTTAAAATTTTTAATAGGTATAACCAAACTGTTTCATAGCATTGGTCTTTTCAGTAGCTATTTTCTAAGGTATTTTCAGTAGCTATTTTCTAAGGCAATAGCATATACACAGAAAATGGGTTTTCTTTGTCCTTACTATGTCAGTGCAATCTAATATGTACATTAGTTAGTGAGGTTGCGTTGGGAAAAATAGAGCATTAAGATTCTAAAACAGGATGTCTAAGTTCAAAGTCTGGCTGAATTTCACTTACTACTTGTTGAACTTGTACAATTTATTTTAACCTTTCTGTGCCTTATTTTTAAAATTTTGCAAAATGGTGTTAATAATACCTATCTATAAGACTCTCGGCCAGGTGCAGCGGCTCATGCCTGTAATCACAGTACTTGGGAGACCAAGGAGAGGATTGCTTGAGCTCAGCAGTTTAAGACCAGTCTGGCAACATAGTGAGAACCTGTATCTCAGAAAAAAAAAATTAACTAGGTGTAGTGGTACGCACCTGTGGTCCCAGCTACTCAGGAGGCTGGGGCAGGAAGATTACTTGAGTCCAGGAGGTAGAGACTATAGTGTACCGAGATCACACCATTGCATTCCAGCCTAGGTGATAGAGTGAAACCATATCTAAAAAAATATATAAACAATTAAAAAAAAATTCTCTTGTTACTGAGTGAAATAATGGAAAGGTTTCTGGGATAAGCTTAGAGAGCCATAAAAATGTTGATTTAATCCTATTAATAAATAGTATATAAATTATGTTCTTCAAAGGCATTTGTTTTTTAAACTATTTAAAGTATTGCAGTTGTATTGTTGCATTTTAAGGGCCGACTGTACATATGCCATGTAATATGTGTAAAAGTGACTCTCTTTCTTCTGAGTGTTTTGCTGTAATACCACCAGAGTTACAATGCAAACATTTACCAAAACAAAGCTGGTATAGCAATGTTAGTATTGGGCAACCTGAGTTGTATTGTAATAACTTCTCAATCAATCAATATATGTGAACCAGACTATTTTCTTATGTATAGAAGAGATATGTTATTTTAGAATCCTATTTAAAATATATGAATCAAAAACTTCCAAAATTTTAATTTCTTTGGTTTTTCTAGGATTTCTACCTTGTAGAATATAAAGCTTTTATTCTTTTTACTGAAATCTTAGCTTTACTTCAGCATCAAGCTGTTTCATATTGCAAAGGCTAACAGTTAAAATGAGAGTTAAATATCATTTACACAGAATTATTTAAAGGCCATGTTACTGTTATGAAATTGTACATGTTCCAGAATAAGTCTAGTCACCTTTACACCTACTTAGACTGATTCTGTAAGTCAATCATCAAACACAAAATTTTGGCCTAAAATATTTATTAATTTTTATATACTAACAGGAATGTTCACATCTAAGCAGGAAAAGCCAGGTTCATTCAGTTCACAAATTTAGTATCTAAGATTTGAAATATCATAGCTTTTTGTGCATTTAAAAAAATTAGACTTACATATTGACTTTGAGCCTAGAGAATTTTAGAAATAGAAAATATAACGTTGCATAGCTTTTAAATTTACAAGGACATCATTTTTATTTGTAGAATAATGCATTGTGCTTAATTACAAAATGCCAAAGTTTTTGTCGTTAGTTAATTTAGGGTGGCTGTCCCCTTGTTCCCTTGCGGAATTTACTTTGTTAGAATAGATTGCCACGTTCTTTGAAGACAATTGCCTTGATATTGATACCAGTCACCATGCCTTCACTAGATCTGGAGATGGACAATAAAGTATATGAGGAGTACTGGCATACTAAGTCATAATAAAATTAGCTGAATGTTATATATATCAAAGAATGAGGTGATTTTGGTAGGTAAAAGGTAGTCTAATCTGCACTTTCGTTGAAAAAAAATGACAGTTGTATCAACCTGGCATTCCAACCCAACCTGAATTTGCATTTATCCCAAGGGCTGCACTGAAATTCAGCAAGATAGCATGGACTGGGCCAGGTGTTGCAGACAGAAGACAGGATTTTACTGGCTTGGCAGAGTAGGACTTTAGGTTATCTCCTCCAAAGTGACATTAAATTCCTCTCTGTGCTATCACAACAACTTTTGTTTTTTCAGACCTGTCTATAGACTCTCAGAGGCTTATTCTGTTTCATGAAAACAATGAAGATAAGCTGATTGAAATGTCAACAGATATAATATAAACATGCAGATGAAATGTTAGTGTGTAATGGTAGTTTTCAAACATAATGAGTAATGAAATTTAAGCAGAGCCCAGATTGAATAGGATCCTAGAATCCTAGAATAAAAACGTATCATTTTAGATACAGAGGTAGAGTCCCATTCCTCTATTTAAAAAGATGAAGTAGATAAAGTCCAAGATCTTTCAGTTGAAGTGTTTGAAAGATTTGGGACTAGAAGCACATCTCTGGTCTCCAGTCAAGTGCCTTTTCTAGTTGAACTTGACTTCTTTATATCTGGATAATAAAATCAATCTCATACAATGATATAGGTTATATTTTTCCAAGGCGGTTAAGTATTCATTCACTCCTGTACCATCAATAATAATGACAAACATTTATATAGTGCTTACAACCTAGGCAGTACCTTAATTGCTGCCTAGCAGGCTGTAAGCACTATATGAATATTGCTGTATGAATGTTGCCTGATGTGAAGAGTTAGACACTGTAGAGTAATTTTCCTTATATTGCCTTTTGCTTATTATGGCCCCTCTTTTAAATCTTCATAAGAGCCACATTAACTAGATACTGTTGTCCTCATTTCATAGTTGAAGGAGGAAACTGAGGCACAGAGACCTTAAATATATTCACCAAGGAAATCAAGCCATTAATTGGTAAAGCTTGGATTTGAACCCACGCAGTCTGGGTTTCTGAGCTTGTGCCCTTATCTACTATGGTGTGTATTGTTCCAATAATTTTTAGTTGCATAAATGCTTAGAAATAGCATTCATAAGTTCTCTGTGCTCCAGAAGAAGCAGTTTCAAGAAAGAATAAAATATATGTAAACAGCAGACAAACCCATTATATTTTAAAAAGGTTGGAGGCACTGGATACTAAAAAGAAAAATAAATTAAAGGAAACCATAAGAGAAATATGATAGGTATAGGGAGAAGGGATTTTCAGTGTTCTCAATGACTATAGAGCAAAGTTAGACCCAATGGGTAGGAATTACAGGAAATAAATCCGGGCTTAATATGGCAGTGCAGTGACCAGAATAGGCAACCTTGTTAGTGAGCCCCCTATCTTTCTGTATTCAGGCTGTGTAACTGGTCCCTATTGCTATAGACAGGATTGCTGCACGGGAATAGTACATTTGGAGCACAATTTTGCTTAGTTAGGTCAGAGGTAAGAGATGTCATTAAATTTCATCTGAAATTGTATTGTAAAATATGTAAGGGCAAGAGCTCCAGACAGATCTGACTTTGAATCCTGGCACAATCACTTATTTGCTGCAAGAATTTAGTCAAGTTACTTAACTCTAACTTCTCTGAGTCCCAGTTTCCTCATCCATGGTTGGGATAATTGTACTAATCTCCTAGAGCTGTGGTGAGGAGTAAATGAGATCATTATCTAAAATGCCTCGCACTGTGCCAGGCACATAGCAAGTGCTCAGTGTATATTACATTTTTCAGGAGTGAGAGACTCTTTAATTTTTCAGAAATGAACTGCAGTGCTAATTATTCTCTTATTTGGGAAAGGAAGCTTGGCTTAGCAGGTAATAGGACTATACTCACCAATCTCTCATTGCTTTTGGGTGAGGAACCATGAACCCTGGATGGTGAAAAATCCTTGTAAAGGAAGCTTTGTAAATCAACTTATTTAAAATGCAATAGAGCAGCTGATGATTTAAAAGCATCCTGTGGTGAATCCTTTTAAAATGTGAATAATCACCCCCTAATTTGTCTGTTTGGTAAGTTCAGAATTTGGCTTATTGTGTCTTCTTGAAGCAAAGAGTACACCTGCACTCTTATTTCAGTATTTTCATGCTGGGCGGACTTCCAGAGAAATACAGGGTGCCTCTTGGATTCAGGATGGCATAGGCTAGGTAACTTACGAAACATGCAAAGTCCCTAAAGTCAGTGAGAACAGTAATTGTACTTTGTGATGTGTATGTTTTAATGAGTACGAAAACTCATGGAGATCAGTTGACCTAGACTATATCAAGGATCATTGCACATAGGAATGCTGTCTGACTTGAAGAGTTAGACAATGAAGAGTAATTTTTCTCATACTGCCTTCTTTTTCTCTGAAATTTCAAGGAAAGTCAATATGAAATTTTGATATGATACACAGATTCTTTATGAAAAACCAAACAGCATTGGAAACTTGTGCAGTAGAAAGAACACTAGATGAGGAACTGGGGACTCTGAGTAAGACCTGCCATATACTAACTGCACGGCATGGGATAGCATGCCACTTTTATTCTTTCTTTGTCTTCGTGTTCTAATTGTAAAATAATCAAGTTATACTTGCATCTCCTGTGTAACTTCTACCTAGAATCTTTAGTGATCTGATACATAAAACCAGATGTGAAATTATTTTGTTTCATTCTCTCCAGTAGAAAAATTGGAACAGGAAATAGTGGAAACAGTACTTAAGAGGTTGTTTTCTATTGACAATACTTGTTACTCTGCCTCAGCTTGAACTCTCTTTTGCCTATATGAAGATTTATGAAACATTTTATTTAGCTATGATATAGAGATTAATATAAATGTGGGAAACTCAGACTAAATGTTTTCTTTTTTCCTATCAGCTGGCAAACATTGACCTGTGTTTGAAGAAACTTGAATATATTTGAGAGAAAATGACCTCTCCCACAAATTAATTAAATTTGAAAGTAAAATAATTATATCTCTTCATTGATTCCCTTTATTTTCACAGTATCCATGGGAATTTTGCCAATTCTTCAGAGAGTGATTTAAGCTTATTGACAACCCAGTTGGATGAAATACAGTTTGAATATATGCTCGTGACTCTGTCCTTTGCAAGTTGAATTGGGGAATAACATGCATCAAATGGGATACTTAAGGAGCCCTTTTTGAGAAGCACCATATAGTTTAAGAGCTCAGGTGACTGCTTTATAAGAGATCTGAGACCACTTGAGTTTTCCCCAACTTTTCACACTGATTGCAATCCATGCAGGATGTTGAAAGGAGCTGGAATTCATAAGTGACCAGGCTTATCTTTTTATCAAATGTGCATTTAAAACACATTTTTATGCAGATTCATATATTGTATGCTACTATTCAGGTCCCAAATTTCTTATTTGTCAAAAACATCAAGCTGATTTTAAGAGAAACTTAAAACTTAATTCAATTAAGGAATAACGAAACTGTAAGTTTAGACAAATTGGAAATGCAGTCAAAGACTTAGCATTCCATAGTCAACCTCAGAATTTTACTGTCAACCCTAAAGATGCTAAAGCTATTGAGTTTTCAAGTATGTGTGATAAGAACAACACCATGCATAATGGCTAGTGGTCATAATTCTTTACATCCTGAAAGTGAAGAAGAATTTTACTTAGTCACTCATTGCAATTCTTAAGAAAATCACTATGCATTGATATATGCCATTGCCAATATTTTAATGTAGAAACAAATAAACTTCTTAATCTTCTAATAAACAAATGGAAACATTAAAAAGTTAATCACATAACAAAACAATTTCCATGTTTCATTTTCTCTTCACAATGTAGCAAAAATGGGAAGTATGTAAAAAGCAGCTCTATCATTAGAAATAAACAGAATATGTCATTAAATGTGAATTCCAGAAAGGTGAAACTGCATTTATAGAAAAAATTTCAAACATATGGTGTAGAGATTAAAATTTAATTATATGTCATCCTGTTGGAACATGGTATAAAAATATGTATGTGCAATAAAGGGTCAAGAAATATTTATTAAGTACTTATTCGGTGCTCAATATTTGATGTCATGAGACATATGAATAATACATGTATAAATAATTGAAATTTATTTTATTTGGCAATCAGACTCTCTACAGATCTTATAGAATAATAAAAATTCTTTCAATAGATATATAAATTATGGTCCTATTATAAGATTAAAATGTTTGTAAAATATATATTTGCAAAAATAGCTTTATCATTAATCCCCATTTAATCTTACTTGGATGTATTGGGAAGTTTCTGTGGTTGTTTAATAGAATGTAGACTTTTAAAGACCTCTTAAGATCTCTTATGTGTCTTACATTTGTGAAACTCATAAGTATACTATCAGTAGAAACAAGGAAATTACACAGGGAAATAAAAAACCAGGCCCAGGGCCTGCTTGAGATATCTTTAACTCTGTATTGAAGTGTTGGATATGGGATCCATGATGGAGTACAAGTTATGCTAGGCAGAATATATATTATGTAAGCAATACTTGTTTCTTATTGAAGAATTGAGAAGTCATAAAAGCCCAAGAGCACCCTCTAGTGAAATTTGTGGAGTAGGCTTAAGGGGCTTGCTCTTGACCTTAGCTCTCCCCGTCACATGACCTTTGATCTCCCAAAAGATAGCAGTTATATTTCTAGTATTTGGCTTTATCATGAAATCATTTCAAGATCACAAAGAAGATGGGCTGCTTGTCAAGTATTACTACTAGTAGATATGCTTAAACACTAAGACCTACTATTTCATCGTTCTCATAATTTTTGTTTTTGCTTGCAGTATCAGCCTACCACACATGACCTCCACTATTGTCATGTGTTAAAATAGTTTCGCAACTAATATAACTAAAGAACTAATAGGAAGCATTACAAGTGTGTAGCTGAATTGCAGTACCTTTGTCCCTGCCATTACCTTTCTTGTGCCTCTGACTCTTGACTTAAGTACGCTATTTACAGAAACTGTATTAATACTTGCAATATTCGAGGTCAAGGGTAGCAGGTGAGATTTCAAGTAGAGGTCAAAAATTACAGGAGGAGTAAAGAAGTCTTAGTATTTGTGGACTTCGGAGTTTTTAGAGAGATGTTTACAAAGCAAGCCTGATCTTAGCTATAAGTTAGTTAAATCTGTGAGTATAACACTATTCATTTTGATTAGCAACTATTACATAATAAATGAATCAAGGAAAATTATTAATTGACTTATAGATAGTTTGCTCTAAAATTATGTTGTTGGTAAGGAATTTAGAGACCTAAATCCTCCCACTTTAGGGAAAAAAACCCTTACGCACCTAAATGTTAAGTAGCTTGCTCAATATGACACAAATACAGCATCAGGACTACAACATATATGCCTTGTTCAATATCCTACAAGAACCTGCTTATTAAGGAGGTTTCAATATTGTTTCACAATTTTATTCTTATTAGTTTTTGTTTTTTATGGTTCTAATAACTTATGGACGTGTCTTCATACTTACAGGAAAAGAAAGTGTGTAACTTCCAAGGTCATCTTTTTTCTCTCTCTGCTTTCATGTATGGAGGAATAAGTCACTCTTGTGATTACTATTAAGATGAAGTAAAAAGCATAATGCTTTGACATGCATCAAACATTAATTCTTGAAATACTGTGCCACACAGTGTTCACGCTGTGCACTGAAAAAAAGCGGAGGGACCCATATGTCAGACTGATATTCTAGAATTACTGATAACCACCTCTGAGATTCTGTACTTCAAAACTGTTTCTGCTTTTATTAGTACCTACTTCCTAGTGTTCATGGAAGAATTAGGTGAATGAATGCTAATAAAGCATATGGAACATTGTTGGCATTGATTAATTGTTATACTGAATGCTGATGTCTAATTTGAAAAAGGAGCAAGACATTTTGGGGATTATCCAGTAGGGGTATGAGCTATGAACTGTATTAAATTTTGTGGGGGGAGATTACAACCTGATGTCTTGGAGGAAAAAAACCTCTAAGATATTCAAGTTGTTGTTTTCCATTGAAAACGAATGTATAAAATGACGATTTGGGAAGGCATATTACATATTAGGTCAGTAGTGTATGATTCTTTCATTCCTCGGTTCATTACTATACTCTCAGTCTTGGCTTTAATCTCAACCATACCACCTATGACCTTAGTATACAAACATTCCTTCATTCATATTATTGTTAATATTCAGAAGGTGAAGTGGTTGTTTATGGCAATAAATATTGTCGGTATTCAGAAGGTGAGGTGGTTATTTATGGCAACTAAAGGCAAAATTACATAATTTTGATTTTGTTGAAAAGTTAATAATTCAGTGATAGTTTTATTCACAGTTCTTTTCCTACTTTGCTATTCCTCAACATACAGTGTTGGTATTTAGAATCTTAAAACTAGAAAACATTAATGCTAGAAGTGATCATAGATATTGACAAGTCTGATTCATTTATCTTACAGATGAAAAAATTAAGACCCCAGCAAAGAAGAAAACTGGCCAAGTTCAATTCTACATACTGACTTTCAGTGATAGGTCACATTTCCTTATTTTTCTAAAAATAATTGACTCTGGAGGAGCAATTGATTGCTTAATATTGCACTGATATGCTGAACCAATAGATTTACCAATGTAAATCAATGTTATCTATGAATAGACAGTACACAGTATTTTAAACCTATCTGTTCAGTAGTACAGTATACCATGTATGCCTGTCAGTGTTTTAATTCCTATCGCTTTGCAATGATGCTCAAGCTCACACTGAAACTCTTAAGTGATTATCTTTAAGGATTTTCTTCTCCAGCTATGAGTCTAAACAGTCTGAGTAAAGAGGCTGCATGGTCTCCCCATGGCCTACTAAATGTTTTTAGGAAGTGGAACCCCCTTCTGGAGTTCGGAGAGAAACATCAATTCTAAAATGCCTTTAAAAGTGCTCCAGCATAAACATTACACTGGAACATTTCATTAGCTTTTTGAGAACAATAAAGAAATGTGGAGCATAATAGGCTAATATGTTTAAGTGGCCTTGGTAGAACCCTACTTAACTCAGTGGGATTTCTGCAGCATGCAGAGGTGGAAAACCATTCCTTACATATTTATTGTGTAGGACTGCCTCCTTCTTTATTGCATGCAATTTATATCAAAGAGAAGTGACTTTCCACCTGTAATTCTAAAATCAAGCAAGTCTCAAAATACACGTTTTAGAAGAATCAATATTTAGGTATGATGATCAGCAACCAGCAGTGCTGACTTTTGGCACTCTGGATTTCTGTCAGTAAAGATGGTGGAGGAGCCAACTTGAATCTCAGTATTTCCTGGCCTTTTAGGACTTAAATTTTCATCAAGGGATTAAGATCTATGAAGTATCTGAGCTCCTAAAGAATACGCATGACGTGAGTCAAACCTCACTGGTCACAAATTACAAAAATTAATTCAATTAATAAAAGTTATTCTGTTCCTAGCAATAAAGCTAGCAAGAAAACTTTTCTGCAAAATATTTTGAATTAAGTAAAAATATAAGCTAATCAAAAATATAAAGTGGTAGTTTTTATGATTTTATTAGGATTTCAAGTGAGTATACTTAGTCTATTGCTATTCTTGCAGTATAATATTCTGCCAGTACTCTTTAGCTCTCTGAGCTTATTTTCTCTGGTATAAATTGGGACCCTTTAGTCTTAGGGACACTGTGATCATTGTGATTTGTTTGAGCTTTTAGGAAAAAAGGTGTAAATTAGACCCACAATTACAATATTTTAAGCAAGTTCAAACAAACATACATGATGACAAAATAAAAGTTTCCACATATATATTAGTTTCCTTTCTGCCGACAAGTTGTCACCAAACTTTATTGAAAAGACCGAATTCCTATTTGTGTGGCATTGAATTAATGATATTAAAAAAAGCCTCTTGAATGACAGCTGGAGTGGCTGAAATGGCATATTTAAAACATTATGTTTGTTTGTTTCACTTACTGTCAAACTCTGTCTTAGAAATGCTATCAACTGGTTATATTGATATATAGAAGCTGTCTTTTAGTTTCAGGATATGTTTTGTATCAAAGTTTCTCTTCATTGGTTTTTGGGATCTATATGCAAAATAACACATAAACACAAATGTAAAACCCAGCTGTAATCGTTTCTTAGCATTTGGTGACATCATAAATTCCTTAAGATTTATGCTCATGTTGTATTGTAAATATCACCAGAACCACTTAGTATGAGGGTGAAAATGCTTAACAAAACTTATTGAAAATAATGCATATACTTATTTTTCACTTTGAGGAGCGTTTCCTAGCTACCCTATTTACCCCAGTGGAATTTCACAAAAATGTCCCTGGCACTCAAAGTTTGTCTAACAATGAATCAAGTGGGCTTATTTTAAAATTCACCCCTAAATATGTTTGCTGGTTTTGAAATTCTGATTTTGTGCTTATGTAATTCAAAAACAGCTTTGGTTTAAAAACAAAATTTGGCAAAAATACTAGTGCATTATGTGTTTTAATCACGTATGGTGTTTTGAAAAAAATAGACTCAAATTGACAAAATTGTTTTATTGGCACTACAGTTCAAATGCATGGATTTTCTTCCTCACAAGTTGCATAAAATAAAAATAAAATCAGCAGATATTTCTTACGTGAGTAGTATGTGAACTTAATTGATTTTTATAATATATAGTACAACAACTGCACTACAGACATAAATTTTCACGCTGTTTTCGCATCCTTTATTTTACAGATTTCATTATGTTTTATTTTATGGTCAAGTCTATAGTGTGCTTCAGCATAAATTTTAAAATGCATGGAGCTCTCAAAAAAGTTTCTTCTAGTGATATGGATAGTACATAAAATCTAGTATCAATGGCCCAGCATTTCTCTTTCATAGAGCTCTTTGATTTTTTCTTGTATTCTTGTAAGTCCTTTCTTTGGAAAATATATGAACTTAGAAACAGAAGTTTCCCTGGCTCATATCATGCCCATGAGACAATGATAATGCTGAAGTCCTTTTCATAATCAGAACCTTAATAGAGATTGTCCAGGTATTCTTAGCCAAAATATCCCTCTCATTGTACACTACTCCAGGGCAACATGTGGTGTGCCAGCTGGATGCCCTCCCTACATGCCTCAGGTGGCCACATTTCAATGGTGCCTATAGAGCACAGGCCAAATTCTCATTCTCTGTGTTAATCAGTGGGAGAATTCCCATAGAAAATGGGATGTGAGCATATTTCAGGAAAACTCAAAGAGATTAGCCAGATGATTAGGCCAGGACATTGTAAGTTCAAGTTTTATGTAGGATTTCTATAGCATTATCTTAGTTGACCAAAGAATGCTATAAAATTTGGAGATATTTCGAAATTAAAAATAATCATGCTTTTCATTTTACTGTGATTTCTCCAAAGAGAAATTCAAAAATATTTTTTCTTTTGATATAATAGGCTCTCATCTTGATTCATAACATCAAAGACAATGGATGTACCTAGTCATATAATTTGACTGAAACTTTTTCCCATGGTATTAAAAGGATCTGATTCTACTTGTAGAAGTCTCATTATACTTCTCTTTTCAATTAAATTCTAGTCAATTCTACAAACATTTAGTAAATGCTTACTATGTACAAAGCACTTTATTAGATGCTGTGAATAATTCTGTGTATGGTGCTTTATAGTATGTAACATATTTTCATATTCATTTACTCATTTGGTGAAGATTCACTTTATTATTATTACTTAAATTGTCTAGAGTTTCAGATGATGTTGTTTCCTTGGTAGAATGTTGTTGTGTTTTTGCTTTTTCTATTTTTGGTGTGTCCAGAGACCATGCTAGGAATATATTTAGCTTTCCTTGAAGGAAAAATAAGGTCTTGTCATTGTATCATCATATTAAATTGAGTTGGATTGGAACTAGTGGCATTTCCTGAAATTTCTGTTTGTTTCATATGCCATCAGGTTCAGTCTTAAGTGTTTTTTTAATGAGCTAATTGAAATGGTTTGTCAACATGTTCAAAAAATAAAGTAATTTTATATACTACTTTTGTGACAATACTGATTTATCATATTTCATGTAATATCTTTTTTAAGGTAAAAACAATTAGATTTCTCCAGAAACTATTTATATCTCATACTTAATATTATATTAAATTTTACTGCTCTACCTTGAAATCTGCAAGTGCCATACAACTTCTATAGAGTAGGTATGAAAGCTATTATTCCCCATTTAGCTTGTGCAATATGCTCTAATATTGTTGCATCTAATGCAGAATGAAATAATATGCTTCTATATTAATGTTACAATATCAAGTCATATTTCTACATATTTCTGAGATTTTTTTCAAGTCTTTCTCTCAAACCTGCTTTGTAAATACATTAGAATAGCCCCAGTTTTATTTTTATTCATTCGTTTTATTTCCCTTACCTATAGTGTTAAAATGGAATTTATCAATACTTTAGCATTATAAGATTTTCAAATAATTTAAAAGAAAAATTATCTTCACTTTAAGCATTGAATGTATCACTCTTTTTCCATAAACCCGAAACTCAAAACCTGCAGGAACGCCTTCATTTGCTTTATTTCTGACATTAAATCTGCAAAAAGGCACTTTCCAGGTAACCCATCAGCTATGTCACCCTGGGTATTTGGCCAGAGGGCAGTCATGTTGACCCCATCTGCAAAGGCTGGCTAAACTAGAATCTTGGACTATTAGAATCTCATTCATCAAGGTCCACATAAAGTATGGTAGGTGGGAAGCAGGAGGACAGATGGTAGGGTCGGGCGCAAGGAACTTGTTTGTTGACATTGATATAGACCCTTCTTCTTGCCAGAGTGACTCCATGCACTTATTTTGGCATGGAAGACTAGGCCAAAGCTATCATCTTAATAGAAGGTGAGCTGCAGGCAAACTAGAGAGATCCATGCACAGTAGGTATTTAGAGTTGGCTTAGATTTTATCTATCAGCTTGACTGTCATATATACTTGATTGATGTGCAGCAGGGCTTGAAAGTGCTGCATTGATGTTGAGGACTGTGTCATAAGGTTCCTGATATGGTGCACATGTCTGAATGGAGTTGGACATTGGCTGTCTTTGCCCATGCCAAACAACACCAGACTTCAGTGCATTATTCTGCAGTTGAGTAGCAGATGGTGAGTGCAGACGTTTGGAGGGGGTGTGCCTTCAAACACAATATAGAGCCAGCAAACTTACTTAGAAGGTTATTGCATGTCTTGACTTTGGCAGCTAATTTTTAAGCACTGTTGTTGAAAATCTAAGTTCCATCCATTGTTATTTTCAAAATACTAAGCAAGGTTGGTATTCCAGGGAAAAGAAATGTGAAAACGCAAATACACTCTTCACAATGCTGGTTACAGTTACTTGGGGGTGTCTTCGTTGATGTTGTCTAAATGGGCCAAGTAAACATTCTCAGATTGATTATTCCTGAAATTGATACCAAAACAATTATTAATATTAGCAATATAGGTAAATTTTATCAATAAGTCAACAAGGGGAAAGGCCATCAGAGCACTGGGTGAACACTGTTGTCAAATACGGTATTTATGAGTGACTTTATTTTCTTTGAGTTTTAATTCAGGAAAATTATTGTGTTTTTCAGCGCTAAAAAAAAGCAAGTACCTCAATATCTCAGTAGATGTTCTTTATGCACAAAAGTATGGAGGTTCACAGATTAAAGAGCACAGTAATTCCACATGTATATGAAAAGTTATTTTATCAGTATCTGGTTTTTTTTTCCCTTAAGTGAAATTCTAACCCATATAAATTCATTTTAGGCTTAAAATAACTTTTTTGGTCCAGATTAAAAGGCAATGTATACTTATTGAAAGGACGTATCAAAATAGAAAATATATATAGCGAATAAATTTAAATCACTTGACACCACCAATCATGGATAAACAATTCTAAGTATTTGCCCTGCTTCTTTCCAAGTATATGGGCGTTTCTAAAGTGTACAGGTGTTTATATATATGTGTTTGTATATTTCTAAATAACATTTTGGATTGTATAGTCTGTATAGTGATCTCTTCACTTAGCCTAATTTTATTTTATGAAAACGAGTCATAAAATACTCGTTTTCAACAACTGTATAATATTGTATCTTAATTATGTACCCAAAATTTTTGATTAATTCCTTCATGTTTGACATTTAGGTCATTTTCCACTATTATTTCTCCTACTCTGAGGATCATTTTTATATATAAATTTTTATCTGCATCTTGGATTGTGTTTGTAGCTTACATCCTTAGAAGGTTGATTTCTGGGCTAGAGGATGTAAAATTCTCAAGGTTCCTTTGAGAATTCTTCTGCAATTGTATGTAAAAGTACTTTTCTAACTACATTCTTAACTGTTTTGAATAGTAGCATTTTATAAATATATGACAAATTGTAGGCAAAATAACTGGTCTACTATTTGATTAATAAGGATCTAGAATGTTTTTTACATGTTTGTCATTGTTTTCTTATTTTTATAAATTATTTGCTTATGGCCTTTACTCATGTTGTTTTACTGATTTGTAAGATTTTATGGGACAAAATGTTAAATATTTGTATGGCCAATTTCATTTATTTTTTCCTCTGTGACTGTGTCCATTACTTTTATCTTCTTTTTTAAATAGCTTGAAATTTAGTAAATATTCACCCTTTTTTTGTAGTATGATCATGGTTCTATTTTATATTTTTAACTGTCTGTCTCTCCCAGAATTTATTTTAGCGTGTTATGATGTAAACATCTTACTTACTTTTGTTCTTAATGGTTAATCAATTGTTCCAGAATCATTTCCCCACCGATTTTGATATCATCTTGATTGCCTCCTAATTTTTATCAACATTAGGATCTAGTCTGGACTATCTGCTTTTTCAGTTCTTTCAACGGTTCCATATTGCTTCCATTGCAGCTTCAAAATAAGTTTGTGTATCTTTTAGGTCAAATCCTTCCTTATCTTTCTTTTTTTCAAAAATGCTTTGGCTTTCGTCACCTACTTATTAGTCAGGATTTGTTTAGTTTGTCGAATTCATAAAAATGTTTCATTGGAATATTTGTTGGAATTGTATTAAACCTATAAATTAGTATTAGTATCTTTGCAATATTCAGTCTTCCCATTCAGAAGCATAGTATGTTTTCATACATAAATAGATTGTGTCTTTTTATTCATATAGATCCCCAAATTCCTTAGTATATTTAGGTATAGGCATGCTATGTTCTTGTTAGTGTCCTTGATTGCCTGTATTTCATTTATAATTTTTTGGTAGAAAAGTCACTTCCTATTTATAATCCATATGATCCTCAACTTACGTGGGGTTCCATTCTGATAAACCCATTGTAAAACTGGAAAATCCTAAGCTGAACTACTGTAAGTTGGGGACTATCTGTATTTATGATCTAGCTATTTTATTCAGCTCTCTTAATAGTTTTAATAATTTCTTTTAAGTTCTTTCAGGGTTTCAAAGTCATTAAATTATCTCCTAACAAAGATGACTGTCTATTTCCTTTCTTATTTCTGTTTAATATCCTATTTCATTGGCTATAATTTCCAAAACAGTTAAGTAATCATTGTGATAGAGGGCACATATCTTGTTCTTTATTATTTGGTATTTTCTCTAGTTTTTTTTTTTCCATATTTAAGGCAAATATTAGTTATTGATTTAAGACAGATATTATTTAATATATTGGTAAAGTGGATTAAAAGACTATTTTCTGAATCCTTATTTGATTATTAGGAATGGGTGTTAACTTTTATTAATCTTTTTTTTCTGGTAAACATTGTCCAATTATAATTCATGAACATAGACTTTTCTTGAGATGTATTTTTCAACTCAAATTAATTCATCATACATTTTATTCAGCACTTACTATATGCCAGAAATTGTTCACTAGGCATTGGGAGTAAGAGGCATATCCCTTTCCCTTTAAAACATTATAGGATAATTTGAAATGTGACACTTCAGCAATAGCATAATTGATTTCCCACTATCAAATTGCTCTTGCATAACTAGAAAAAAACTTTATGACCTCATTAAGAAAACTTTCAGAGTTTTTAAAAATAACCTAATGGTATTCCTTGCCACAATGTGAATTTTTAAAATTGTTTAAATGTAAAATGGTGATTCACAATTGAAATTATGAGTTTTTATATTGAAACACCATCGTGTTCAGATTCTAATCAAAAACGTCCATAAAAGTTTATAATGCCTCAGAAAATTCATAGACTTCTATAATATAGATTGTTTATATTCTGTGTGATTAGGAAATTGGAATTTCTCATCACACCTTACCACTTCCTATACAGCATGACAGAAATGATATGTGATATTGGGGCAACTCGTTTTTATGATGCTGTCATTGGGGTTTCATTTCTCTGGAGTCTGAATCATCTGTAGGATTTCAGCATGTATTTACATAGATTTATTTTCAGTTGAAGGGTTTTTTTTTTTGGTCTTAATTTTATTGGCTCAGTGTAGTGTAGCATAATCTAACTTGCTTTCCCCATATAATGATATCATTTGTCTTATTTTTGGGAATTCTTTAATTTTGTTCTTTTACATAGTATGCATGAAATGAAATTAGATTTTTTATATTTCACACAAATATTTATTGAGAACCAATTTTCTGCTCAGAATCATGCTAGTTTTTATCAGTTACAACACAGAAAACTTATGTTTTACTTTATGTCACACTTTCAAGGAACTTACTTTCTAGTTCATAGATAGATACAAATAAGCAAATTGCAAAACTCCTAATGAAATATTTATTTTTATAGAGGCATATATGTATGGCTCTGTGTGTACATATATTTATTTATTTATTTATTTATTTATTTAATTTTATTTTGAGACAGAGTTTCGCTCTTGTTGCCCAGGCCAGAGTGCAATAGCATAATCTCAGCTCACTGCAACCTCTGCCTCCCAGGTTCTAGTGATTCTCCTGCCTCAGCCTCCCGAGTAGCTGGGATTACAGGCATGTGCCACCATTCCCGGCTAATTTTATATTTTTAGTAGAGACGGGGTTTCTCCATGTTGGTCAGGCTGGTCTCAAACTCCCAACTTCAGGTGATCCGCCCGCCTCAGGTGATCCGCCCGCCTCAGCCTCCCAAAGTGCTGGGATTATAGGCTTGAACTACTAAGCCAGGCCTGATTTATTATGTGTGTGTGTGTGTGTGTATATATATATATAATGTATATATATGTTGTATAAATGTATTTCATATAGACATATAGAGAGAGATTTACACACACACACACGGAATCATATTCTTGTTCTTTTAGCAAATGTGTCAATTCTTACAAGATTCCTTTTGTGTACTTACCTCACCCTGGCCTCTTCATGCTTTTCCTATCATTATTGTACTTTTACAATTGTGTCTTCACTGGCAGCTTAAATAATTTTACTTTTGCAAGTTTTTTTTTATTGTCTTGGGAACTACACTGGATAGACAAATGTCATGCACATTAATCTGTAAGATATTACTAGTGATAATTTGTCTCAAACAAAGGTGACCCTGCTCAGAGTTTGGAAATAGGAATAGTGCAGGCTACTATATTGTAGACTGAAAATCATTGCTTTCTGAATCTCCTATTTCATTAAAGTACATACTTGTCTTGAGTTTTAGAACTATTCAAAAAGAATTAACATGCATAGTAGGAGAAACCCAAAATGTGAACAGTGAAGTTATCATCTCTATTAAATGGGGATTTTAGCAGTAAGCTTTGGTATATTAAGGAAGAAAACTGCCATACTTTGGGTTTTCGTGAGATTTTTATTTCATAGACCCATCCATTTTAAGATTTAGCATTTGGCATATATTCTAAGGTTTAGTCTTAAAAATTTATCAAAGTTTGAAAATTTATATCTCCCCTAAATTTTTAATGTCTGCATTGAATGATGTTTCTCACAGACCACAATACCTGTCCCTGTGGAATGGTTATTCTATCTTAATTCAAAAGTAATACTATTGATTAGATAATACTTACAGCTTCCAAACTTCAAGGCATTTTTTAGCCACCATTTCTCCTTAACCTAACTCTGAGCTTCCTGTGTGGTATCATTTGTTTGAGGTCTTATTAAAATGTAAATAAATTGCACCCAGCACACTTCCTCTATTTGCCCAGCTTGTTACTATATCGAAACAACTGTCTTAATGAAACACATATTGATGTATTGTGTATTTCCCTATTAACCAAAGTGAAGAGGAAGTTATATGAATATATAACAGAGCCCACTTCATAACAGTTTTTGTTAAAGCATTTTATAAATTGGAGATAATCTGAGCCATGGGAGATGATGTAATTCTACATGACAGAGTTCACAGAAAGAGGATAGCTCCTCAGACAGAATAAGATTAGACTCTTGAGAGAGATGCATTGGGGCATTTATGGCACTTTACCTTTATAGGCGTAGCTGACTCACAGTTCTCCATATTGATATTGTAGTGTTGTAGCAAAGATAGTAAAAATAAAAATAAAGAAAAAAGAGTATTATCTCAAATAATGTATCTTTGGCATTGATATGAAATTTTTGACTTTTAAGCATCAAATTTACCATTTTATTTTGTTCATCTAAAAGCTACTTCTAACCTCCATATTATTTCAGAGAAATGGCTTAATACTTAGTAGCAGGTTGTGTGTGTGTGTGTTTTGTGTGTGTGTGTGTGTGTGTGTGTGTGTGTATAAAATCTCCATAAGACATGGTTGTATAAAACCAAATTCATGAAAGAATAAGCAATAACAATGAGTAGTATCATGAATAATGATCAATATCAGGGCTATTAATTTATAATAGTACTTGATCAATTACTAAATTAATTTTATAGAAAACAATTGCTATAGAAATACTTGAAATATTTCAGTTGCTTAAGCACAATACCAAATAGTAAAAATAGGAGGCTATTCATTGTGTGCAAGGGAAAATGGGTAAGCCAAATTGGGATTAAAATGTGTCACATTGGAATGAAATCCTGAAGGTCCAGTAGTGGTTTATTGTCTCTGTGTCATCAGACTATCGATGCTCGTAATTTTTTCATCATACATTCTGTATTTTCAGTGTACTGTTTTGTTTTATTTTGTTTTTGCCATGGGCATGTATTAATGTCATAGTCACAAAAAGTTAATGTAAAAATGTGTTATATATGGCCTACCTGTAGATAATTCATTAAGATGTAACTGCTAATATATAAACTCTGCCTGAAGGAATGGGAGCCAGAAGCTAAATTTAAAGGAAAAGTATTTTATTGTACAAATAATCCATTGTCTCAGAACTTAACATTCTATTTTTAAAGCATTCTTTAGTGCAAGTCATGTAGACCTAAGTTCATGAGGTTAGTCATTACTAGGAGGTTACCCGAATATTTATGTTAAATGTAACAGCTAGAGAGCCAGCTAATATTAATACGATTATTTATATTCTGTAGAGGTACTATAGAAACATATTATAGAGGGCCTCTCTTATATAGGGGTTTAATACAACTTAGAAAAAAGTTGCCTGTTTGGACACCTTTGTGCAAATTATTAAAAGAAACGCTTTACTCAAGCAGATGCAACTTGGGCTAGGGACCATGGGTTATTGAGTGGAACACACTCATGGACTAGGTGCCTTGGGCAGGGTACAAACTATATAATCAGTTGGGTCTGCTCTATGTTATATGCCTTATTAGTTATTTGAAAATGGTTGGTGTTGTTCCATAGGTCCCAAATTATTTTATTCTTGCACAGAAAGGCAAGAATCATCTTCAGATGACTTAGCAAAGAGGTGGTTAGCTAAGCTTTAAATTAATATTGAGCTCTGATGATACAAATCTGTTACTTTGTCTCAAATTTAAGGCAGATTTGAGGCTATTCTGATTTGAATAGCTTCAAAGGTTAGAAGAAAACTAAAGTCACCAAAAAAAACATAGATGAGTTTATAGAAGATCTAAAGTTGATATTTTCAAATTGCATCTGAAATGTTAGGGTATCATATAGTAAATTTAGATGAATTGTTACATGGAAGGGTAGACAGACAAATATACAGTAGAGACAGACATTTCTTTGTTACAAAAAGAAATTGAGATAGCTTAAATGATACATCCATGAACAATGTAAATATATTTATATAGAAATATATTTGTATAAATATAAATGAAAGTAAATGAAATATATAATATAAATTAAGTAAATAAAAAATAAAATAGGTAAACAGTGGAAAAAATATGAGAAGAGGGCAAGAATTTGACCTACATTTAAAAAGCATCATATAAAGAATCTTATGTGCATTTACAGATTGGGCTCTGATTATATATTTTAAAGAAATACAATGCTGATACTAAGAAAAATAAATCTTCCTAGGATGCTCTTCAGTATGTATAGGGATCACTGTATTATAATGTAAATATCAAGATAAATATTAATTTTCATTAGCAACAAAGGATATTTTATAGAAATTCTACTTTGTAGTCCTCAATGTAGACTGACAACATCTTATTACTGTGAACTTTAGTATTCCCATTCTTAAAAGATTTGGCCCAAATAGACAACACTTCTCATAGATATAATTCATTGAATGACAGTGAAGTCTAGATTATCTAGATTATATTATATTAGATTATCTGGATTGTATTACTTGAAATACAACTATTTTTGTTATTATTATTATTTGAGATGGGGTTTCACTCTGTCACCCAGGCTAGAGTGCAGTGGTGCCATCTTGATTCACTGCAACCTCCGCCTCCCAGGCTCAAGCGATCCTCCTGCCTCAGCCTCCCAAGTAACTGGGACTACGAGTGTGTGCCACCATGCCCAGCTAATTTTTGCATTTTTTGTAGAGACAGGATTTTGCTGTGTTGCCCAGCCTGTTCTCAAACTCCTGGACTCATGTGATCTGCCCATCTCATCCTCCCAAAATGCTAGGATTACAGACGTGAGCCACCATGCCCAGCCTATTTTTTTTTATTATTGTTAATTAATAGCAGAAATAGTAATCAAGTTGGGATAGGGTTGATATCCTTTTATACAAATTGCAAAGCCTAATAAAAACAATCGCTGGAGAGGTTTGCTGGAAAAATACCATTCCACAGGAACAGAAATCTGTTTAAATATTTGTTTTGAATCCACTCGAATGTATACACAATAGGAGTTTGAGGCTTCAAGTTTCTTTTTCATTGCAGCCTGGATATTGCCCTATTGATAACCTTATACAACAAGGTGATGGAGTTTCATCACATTCTCCATCATCAGACTTACATCTTTTAGCAATGTGTGTGATGTTTCAAGGTTTTGTTTCATGGATTAGATTTCTTGTTTTCCAAACAGAAACAGTAATCTTTACTATTACAGGTTCCTAGATTAAAGGTTATGACACTTTAATGAGATGAAGTTTGGTGAATACTTTGATTTCCTCAATATTTTGTAAAAGTGAAGTATTATGTTGATCCAAAAATATCAGTAAGATATTCATAATTAATGCTTTATACATTCTTAATTTCTCCTGAACAAAGTTTGCTGATTTTTTTTTCTTCTATTTCAGTCTCTGAAGAAAAATGAAAGCTTAGATAATTCATAGAAGCAGATACTATATGTTTATCTATTTTCATGTGATAGGAGTTATTTTGTAAATCTGTTCATAATTTAAATGCTCTAGGGAAGCCTATTCTCAAGGGGGCTTTATTGTGGATCATCATGTACAGGAAAAATTATTTTACAGTAAATATTGTTCTCTATATCTATATGGGAACTTTCTGATTTACAAGTTATTTGAGTTCCAAAAGGAGCTTATTCCCTTTGTATGTTCCCAAGGAAGTATAACTTGAATGAGCACAGGAATCTGTGAGAAAATAAGCTGGCAAATACTAACCTGATCCAAGTAAGTATTTGGACCTACTTAGATCTCTGAGCTATTATTGTTTTGTATAAGATTAGGTCTAAATGACATATTCTTTACAATTGCTTAGAATAGGTTTATTCCAACTCAGTCCAGCTCCAAAGTTCATAGCAACTCATTATTAACCAAAGTAATTCTAGTCCTTCTTGCTGAGTGGTTTCTCCAAACTCTATAAAGTGAGGCAAAATTATTTATCTCCCATGGGAGAATTTTGGTAACCTTATACCTATATCCCATACACTTCCCTAGAAATCCTTAATCCCCCCCCCACGCCCCCGCAAACCTTTAAACCTTCTAGAGATGTAGTAGGAGGGGCAGTTGAAGATTTTCTGTACACATGTAATCATTATGAAAATGTTCATTCAATGGTAGGTAGACTCCCTCCATCCCCACCCCACATGCATGCCTACCTGCAGCTAGGCCCCTGATTCCTGCATTACTAAGAAAAGAATTAGACAATGGTCATTCTCTGAAGAAATGGCATAAGTCGTTTATGCCCATTATAGATTAAAAGGTCATAAATCATATCACAGAAGCTGGATACTTGGGAGCGAAAGGGGCCAAATTAAAAGTTATGTTGGGACAACTAGCACAATTAGGAGCACCCACTGTTTTAGCCAGGACTGCTTCCTCCAATTACCCCTCCCCACAGTTCCATTGGATCAATAGTTCTGCCAGGGCAGGACAAGTCATGAAAACCCACAACTTCACTGCTGAAAGTGGGTGATTTGATAATTTGTTGGAGCAGAACATAGAAAAACCCCATGCCCTTAGGTTTGGTCAAAGCAGTGACAATCTCAGGGACAAACAAGCAGGGAGAATAAACATCATATGTAGCCTGAAGTTACAGTTCAGAGTAGAAAAGAACTGGCAGATTGGTCAGAAATTTAGCAGGGAGAATTGGAAAAGGATACTATCATAGTGAACCTTGGTAAACTACCACATATTCCTAGAGGTCTGAAAGGCTGCACACATACTCTGGGGAAAACCAGAGGAGGACCAAGATGTCCACTTATCCTTAGCTGAACCTAAGGCTTTGGGCACACAGAGAGAAGATAAGAGAGAACAAAGTAAAAATAAAAAAAAGACTTCTAAACTGCCTGAACTTTGAGTGCATTCTCCACCCCACACACACATATATATTAACTAGAGGTGTTAGTTAGCATAGTGGTCATAGGTGTTTAAGTACAACCTGTGACTGATCGTTGGCTGACCACTAAACTGTGTTAACACAGGGGAAAGTCCTAGCTTAAAAACAAAAATGGAAATTACACAAACTGAGCAGAAACATCAGCCGTGGCACAGCATGGGGAAGACAGGCTGCACAGAGTTACGTTAGGTAAGTCCTAAATAAACAAACACAGCAATAGCAGCAACAACCCTCAACAGGGAAAAGTCAGAAGCCAGAGTTGCTGTAATATAGTATATAAAATGTCAATTTTTAAGAAACAAATGAGACATGTAATAAACAGGAGTGTGACTCATACCCAATTTAAAAAGCGGTTAAAAGAAAGTGTCTGAAGAAAAATTAGAAATTGTATCTGGGTTGAAGTGGAGACAGCAGATGTTAAACTTAGCAAACAAAGAGTTGAAAGCGCTATTATAAATATGTTCAAATAACAGGAAATCATGTTAAATAATGTATTACCGTAATTACTCTTTAAATAGAGAGTATCAATATAAAGATAAGTTATTTTAAAAGGAACAAAAATTCTGGAGTTAAAAAATATAATAACAGAAATAAAAAATTTGCAAGAAAGTCTCAACAGAATATTTGAGATGGCAAAATAAACAAACAAATGAGATTGAAAATCAATTAATAGAAATGGTCTGATTTGAAGAGAAAAAAATAACAATGAAAAAAATGAGCAGAGCTTCGGAGACCTGTGAGACACCATCAAGCATACTAACATATCTGTAATGGTAGAGAAGAGGAGGAAAGAAAGAAAGGGCTCAAAAATATTTGAAGAAATAATAGCCAAAAACTTCCCAAATGTGATGAATAACATTAATCTGCACATTTGAGAAGCACAAAAACTCTATGTTGGATAAACACAAAAAGGATCTGTAAATAGACACATTGTAGTCAAACTTTTGAAAGAAAAACAGAAAATTTTGACAGTAACAAGAAAAAAAAAGAGTATTAGATACAGGAAAACAACACTACGATTAACAGCTTACTTCTCATTTGAAACAAAGCCAGAAGGCAGAGGGATAACGTATTCAGTGTGCAGAAGGAAAAAAAGGGAAAATGTCGTTTAGGAATTTTATATTTAGCAAAAATGTTCTTCATAAATATAAAATAAAGATATCCCAAATAAACAAAGACTGAGACAATTCGCTGCTAGTAGACCTGCCTTACAAGAAATACTGAAGGAAATCCTTTAAGTGGAAATGAAATGACAAAAACATATCCAAAATTCACCTAAACAAAAGGACCGCATCATGTCATTATGTAGGTAAGTATAGATATAATATAAACATAAAACTAAATTCTATTTAAACAGAAGGAAGGAAATAACAAAGATAAGAACAGAACAATGAAATAGATAATGAAAATAATAGAGAAAATTCATGAAACCAAAAGTTAGTTTTTAAAAAGATAACCAAAACAGTTTTTCTTTTGCTAGACTGATCGAGGAAAAAGGAGAGAAGATGACAGATTACCAAAATGAGGAATCAGATAGAAGGTATCACCACTAATCCCACAGAAATGAAAAGGATTATGAAGTATAATTATAGTTCACACTATACTATAAACAAATAGTATAACCTCATAATAATTCTCATTTCTATAGGGTTGGTGGTGATACCTTGTCTCTCATTCCTGATCTCATACTATACTGTGAACAAATATTATAACCTCATAATCCTTTTCATTGCTTGATAGTTAGAAATACAACCTGTGACTGATCATTTGTTGACCTCAATTGTCATTGCTTGACAATTAGACAATTGTTAGCAACTGGACAGTTGTTAACAGTTAGCTGGATAAAATCTTAAAAATATACACATTACCAAAACTGACTCAAGAGGAAATAGAAAATATGAACAGATTCATAATAGTAAAGAGATACAATATATAGTTAGGAGAAAATCCTAGGTGTAGATGGCTCCACTGGTGAATTCTATCCAATACCAATCTTTCACAAACTTTTCTAGAAATAGAGCAAGAAAGGTCATTTTTCAGTTATTTCTACAATATTACACTGAGAGCAAAGCCAGACAAAGACATCACAATGAAAGAAAACTGCAGACCAGATTCCCTCATGAATATAGACACCAAAACTCAACAAAATATTCACTAACCAAATGTGGCAAAGTAGAAATGCATTATACAGTCTGACCACAGAGGATTTATCCCAGGAATGCGAGTTTCACTTAACATCCAATAATTAATTAATGCAATATACCAGATTAATAGAAAAAAGAAAAAAAATGACCATTTCAATAGATACACAGAAACATTTGAGAAAATCCAGTATCCTCTTGTGATATAAACTTTCAACAAAAGGAATAGAACTTCTGTAACCTGACAAAGGGCATCTATGAAGAACTTATAACTAATGTATGTAATGATGAAAACCTGACTAATATACTCCTAGGATTGGAAAAGAAGCAAGGTTGTCAGTTTTTATGTCTTCTATTCAACATTGTACAGGAGATTCAATCCAGTCCAGAATGATAAATACAAGAAAGAAAGAGAGAGAGAAACAAATTAGAGGGGAAAAAAAAGAAGAAGAAGAGGAAGCAGGGGAGGGGGAGCAGAAGGGAAAGAGAAGGGTAGACACACCAGCAGAAAGAAACAATCAATGGCATACAGATTGGAAAGTAAAAAGTAAAACTAATTCTTTGCCGACAATATAATCCTGTACATAGAAAGTTCTAAACAATGTACATACACCTCCCTCACCACACACACATGAACTAATAAAGGAATTCAACAAGTTAACTGGATATAAGAAGAGATATTGTACAGAAATCAGTTATATTTCTGTATACTAGCAACAAACAATGAAATTAAGAAAACAGTTCAATTCACAATCCTGTGAAAAAGAATAAAGGCGTTTTTACAGAAATTGACAAGCTAATCCTAAAATTTACATGAAGATGCAAAAGACCCAAAATAGTGAAAATAATTTTGAAAAAGGAAAACAAAATTAGATAATGTACAATTTCTGCTTTTAAAACTTACTATATAGAGTATGATATTGGCATACAGATCAACGGAATGGAATTCAAAGTTCACAGAATTAACGATTATATTTTTGATCAATTAAATTTGACAAAGGTGCCAAGGCAATTTGTCAGGGGAAGGGATAGTCTTTTCAATAAGTAGTGCTTTTGTAATTGATGCTAGGATTATATACAATATAAATAAATATTCATGAACCTAGGACTGTAAAAACATAGACTCATTTCATATCGTGCATAAAAATTAAATCATGGGCCTAAATGTAAGAGCTAAAATTATAAAATTTCTAGAAGAAAACAGGAGAAAATCTTCATGACTTTGGGTTAGAAAAAGTTCTTAGCTATCACACCAAAAGCTTGATTCAATAAAATTCTTGGTGGTTAGGATGTCAACAAAATTTAAAACTTTTGCACTTCAAAAGACCCATTAAAGAAATGAAATGACAAACCAAAGACAGGGGGAAAATATTTGCAAGACTGTGATTTGCAAATCATAATCTGATAAAAATTGTTATGCATAATATATAAAGAATTCTTCAATAATAAAAAGACAAGCAACCCAGCTAAAAATTGGGCAAAATATTTGGCAATTCACCAAAGTGATTCACCAAAGAAGATGAAGTCATGCCTAATAAACACTTGAAAACATGGCCAACATTATTATTTCCAGGGAAAAGTAAATTAAAGCCATAAGATACTACTTCACAACCACTAGCTATAATAAAGACAGATAGTAAAAAGTGTTGGAAGATAAAGACAAATTAGAAGCCTCCTATATTATTACCAGGGGAAATGTAAGAGTATAGTCACTTTGGAAAGTGGTTTGGAAGTTTCTTGAAAGTTAAAATAAACTTACTCTTATGATCCAGCAATACCACTTTAAGGTATCCAAGAGGGGAAAAATAATATGTCCACACAGAGATGTATTTTATGTGAATGCTCATGGCAGCATTATTGATAACAGTAAAAAACTGTAAACAATTCAGATGTCCATTGGCTGATGAATGGATAAATAAGATGTGTTATATCCATACAATGGAATGGTATTCATCAACACAAGGTAATAGACTACTGCTACATGCCACAACACAAATGAATCTTAAAAATGAATTATGATAAGTGAAAAAGCTACATGAAAGAGATCACATATTATTTGATTGCATTAATAAAAATATCCAGAAAGGGCAAATTTATAGAGACAGAAAATATTTGTTGTCTGGGTCTAGGGATTGACTGCCTAAGGGTATGAAGGATCTTCGTAGGGTGACAAAAATATTCTAAAAATGAATAGTGGTGATGGTTATACAACTCTAAATTTACTTAATGTCATTGAGTTGTACACATAACAAGAGTGTATTGTATGTTATATAATTTATATCTGAATAAACTGTTAACAAATGAAATTATGCTTATTAAAACTAAGAGAAGTATAGAGAAACCTGGCAGACATTCTCTTAAGCAAGCGACCAAGGTTAACATACCCAGAGATAACATATACTTTGATATTATAAGAAGGGCACATCACCTCTTTTGTATTCTCTAAACCTATAATCCTAATCTAGTTATGGGATTGGACAAATCAAAGTTGTAAAAGATTTCACAAAATATCTGACCACTAGTCTTCACAATTATCAGTCATGAAATACATGGAATGACTAAGAAACTATCACAGATCAGAAGAGACTAAGGAGACATGGCAATTAAAATGCAGTATGGTACCCTGGATTGGATTTTTGGAACAGATTTAAAAAAAAAACATATTAATGGAAAAATCGATGACATCTGAATAAAGTCTGTAGTTTAGTTAATAATATTGTATCAATATTGATTACTTAATTTTGTCAAATTTACCATGGTTATGTAAGATATTAACATTAGGAGAAACTACTGAAGGAAATATGGGAACTCTCTGTACTATCGTTGTGACTTTTCCATAATTCTAAAATTGTTCCAAAATACAAAGTTAAAATTTTAAAAAGCGAATGGAGAATTTATAGATTAAAGGATAATTATCATTCGAATATAATGTGTATATCTTATTTAGATCCTGATTCAAACTAACCAGCTATGAAAAGTAAAGACCATTTAAAAGTCAATCATTTAACATGGACAGGGTATTTAATGACTTAAAGAATTACTATTATTTTCGATGTAGAATGATATTAGTTATGATTGTCATCTTTCAGTAACACATAGTAAAGTATTCATGCATAAAATAATAAGCTATGTGGGATTGTCTTTTAGATGATCTAGTTGAAGAAAAAGTAGTGAGATTATAATTGGAAAAACAATTGACTATGGGTGATGGGTACTAGAGAGTTCATTTTGCTATGTTCTGTACTCTTGCATATATTTGAATTTTTTTATAATAAAAAGTTTTTAAATACTGAAAAGAAAAAAATACTAAAATAAATAATTAAAGTATTATAATTAGCCTTCTATGCTGACCACAAACAGGGCTGTCTCTTAAAAATCAAATCTGTACAATGTCTGAATAAATAAATCATAGAGAGATGAGTGAACTCTCAAAAGCAATTGGAGCAAGATACAGTCAGTACTGAATAGTTGGAAGAGCAATAAGAGAAGTGCCTGAATTAACATAGACCTCCTAAGCTGGAATGCTTTGTTGTTCTTTCCTTGAAGTTCTGTGACCTGGTGATATCTAAAACTCCTTCTGTGTGAGGATTTAAAAAGTAGAATGTGGTCAGAAGCAGCCCTTTGTTTGTAGTCAGTGGTAAGATCTATAGTTCTCACCCCCCTTCAGGTTTTTTTTTTTTTTTATTGACTAGAGGCTTTGTTTGTGGCCTTGTGACTTACAAGATAGGTTACTGTAATATAATGCATTTGCTACTTCTCTGGAAAGCCATTCAGAATCTTTAAGGAGTGCAGAACGTACAACTCTTTTGCTAAAGGGTCTCTGCCAGAAAAGCATTCTTCCGGATTTTGTAATTTGCATTGATTACTGAGCTGTTGCTCAGTGCATCATTGGATGTTGACTGTAATCTATAAATCCTTACATAGTTTTGTTCTGATTAAAGAAGTCTGACACTGGTTGTCAATTTTAATAATGACTGAGATTGATCTATGTGACTTAAAATTTTAACAGATTTTGGAACCTGAAATGCGAGAAGCAAGTTTTCTTATTGATGACACATACTCTGTAAACAATCTATTTTAAAGGTGGGTTCAGTGTACAGTAGTGAATTTGAATTAAAAAACACAGAAAGCTGAAAATAGACAAAAGTGCCAAAAATAAGGTATTTTTTCTGACTTTCTGTTCCTTCATCTCACCTGACATTCCCTCAGAATATTTTACATCCTTGATGACCAGTCTTTTAAGCAATTCTACCTGATAACCTCACTATATAGTGACAGAGTTACTGATTTGTTCATGAGGAGATAAGAAGAGGAGCACTATTCATATCAAAGACAACCGGTCCCACTTCCAGGTCCATCTTTGGGCCAAGATATGTAGTCGCCAACAGTGAGTTGGCGACTATATTTTTTGAGTCCTGGCGCAAAGTAAGATCCATCTGTTTTGCCCAGCCGTTTGCCTGAGTGCCACAAAATGGTCATGTTATTAGTCTTATTTGTGGTCCTATTTGAGGTTAGATATAATGTAAATAAATTTCAGTTCTCCTCATGATGAATACAGCATGGGAATTAAGAGAGGTAGTGTTGGTAGTTGTAAGTGATGTTGAGTCTCTATTTTTTCAACTGCTCTGTTTTCTTTGGATTGGGAAACAGACATTTAAGAATGAGTTTGTCATCTGGAAGGATAGTTGTGACCAAGTTTCCCTCAACAGGATACAAGATGTTATTTTTGAGCCTCATTACCCTCACCAAGAGAATTAAAAAAAAAAGAAGGAAAAAAGAATAAGAAAGAAAGTGAAAGTAGAGAAGAAACATGCAGAAATAGGAGAAAAAGATCAAAGAGGAGAAGGAGAAATGGCATGGAGGAGGGGGGAAATGAAAATTGGTACACTGACCATCTACTCATATAATTGATTTAATTATTTTGAGCTGATAGTTCAATTCATTCAACATCTGGCAAATTGAGGAAAAGGAAAACTGACTGATTGAATTGAATTACTAGTTGTCAGTTAAATGTTTATATGTAAATATTCAGCCTAGTTTCTATCACCTTTTCATGTCTAAACTAGAAAGTGAATTCGTTTCACTAACCGTATTTTGTTGGTGAGTAGAACAATGCCAGTTGGTGGTTCAGATTTATCCAGAGGTGGGCAGTTTTTACATTTCTGAATCATTTTTCAGAGATTATTGTTATTCAATATATTTATATTATATCTCATATAATTTCTGAGTACAAGTTATTTTTGTCAGTTTCTTTTATGAATGTTTTGCTGCCTTAAAAGGAAATATGTGCACTCCCCTCCTCTCATTCAGTTGTCCCTGGTGACGCCTCCATAATTTCTGCCTTTACGCTGGTTCATTTTTAGCCTAATTCAGGCATGTGAGAGGAGGGGGAAAAGTTTAGTAGTCAATGTCAGTGATTTTTCTTTTAAATCTGATCTCATTCATGAGTGAATTTAGTGTGAACCTGAGCATGTTTACACTTAAAATCTATGTATATATCAAATAGACCAATTACCCAAAATATTCCTCTATACATTTCAAGAGAAAAAGAAAACAGGAATCACATGTAAGAACTACATATGCTTTCTAATAATAGTACAATTTCAGGGGTGATTTGTGATTATGCTCTCCTATGGGGAAATATTAAAATATTACCTTGCACTAATGTGAAATTGGACATAAACATATGACATTTAGTGTTACAAATATGCAGAAAGTATTCTGCCATGCTGTGAAATGAAAGAAAGTGAGTTATATTACCTCATTTATATTTTAAAAACTAAATTTTTCTAAATCCCATTGTATCAGTTTTTCAAAGCTAAAAGTAAGGATGATTTAATTCTAGTGTGTGATTTTTTTTAATTTAAAAAATACTATTATCTTATTTATAAATGGTGTTGTTTGAAGAAAGAAATGATGAAAAAATAGTATATTTTAAGCCCAATATTTATTATACACTTGGAGCTCTTAATGCCTGGACTCTTACTTAATTTAGAATTAAAAATACATATTTAAAAAATAAGCAATGTGGTTACAGTTATTTAAACCAGGGAGTCTTGTTTAGACTCTCTTGGTCTTCCTGTGCTGCTTCAAACAGCAGTGGCTGCATGTGACAAGATGTACAATATGATGTGAAATGGGGCACGCTAAACCCATAATACAGTACATTTCAATGGCCATTTTGTGTTGTTAAATATGTTCATTTAGCCCTACTTCACCATCTATCTCACCAGCAATTCAGTCACTGGAAAGTAGCAGATCTAGCATTTTTTACAATTCTATTTGAAGTCATAATTTCCCTTTAATATGGGTATTCAGATACATAGATTTTCTTCTTTATTTCCTGAACTTAATATTTTCTGTAATCTTTAGGCTGTAAAAATTGTTTAGGAGTTTTTTTTTTTTTTAATCAGAATATAGCTAAAATTCAGAAACATTGAGTTTCTAGTCATATCATTATGAAGTCCTTAACATGGAGGCATATTTTGTTTTTCAAAATTGCTTTTTTTTCTTCTCTTTAGATCCTTTTCTTTTCATTAAAAAACTACTCTGGGAAGAGGGATTTTTTTTTTTTTTTTTTTTTTTTTTTCCCTTAACAGAAAAAAAAAAAGAAAAAAAGAAAAGCCACGCTTGACTGATAATGCATTGCTTTGGATGGTGAAACATTATGAAAGTTTAATTTTTAATTAAATCTGAAATACCAATTATAACTGAAAGAGATTTTAACCTGTTTCTTTTCAGACTGCCCGAAGTTACATTTAGAGACTGAAATCACTGCACCTTAAAAACAAAAGATTGAGCTGCACTGTATTCCTGTAAGTCAAAGCTTCCTGTACCTTCTTCTGTGTTTCTGTGACCAACCCAAAAAAGGACAAAAACATTGGTAACATAGTAACCAGACACGAGTAAAAATGTGAATGTCCCTGAAGAAATATATGTTTAAATGATTTTCTTCTTAAAAAAAAAAAAAAAAAAAAAAAAAAAAAAAAAAAGTTGTTGGTCTCAATATTCAGGATGTCTTTTTTATCCAACCTAAATTGTGAATCCTTTCTTTTGGCTGGTTTGAATTTCATTAGAGAGGGTGTCACCCACTGTGCATGAGCACAGTGACACACACCCTGTCTGGAAAGATTCTTGCTTTTTTTTTTTTTTAAAACCACTCTCACTGAAGGTGAAAGATTTCTTATGGAATCAAAGTAGATTTCTTTTTCCTTTGTGATGTCATTAGAAATTTTTAGCCTTTGTGTCAATGGAAATGGAGAGAAATAAAGTTCATGATGACATCACAAGATTCTGTTGCCTTGAGGACTTTGGGCAAAACTAAGTAAAATGCATAATTCCCTTGTGTGCGTGTGTTCCCCATTCTGCTACGAAGCAGTCAAAATAGCACATCTTATGTCTTCCCGTGAGCTACAAGGCTGTCTCTCAGAGCCCCATTGTTCCATAAATGCATGTCAGAGTCTACCACAGTCTGGTCTACCCTTATTTAGCTGCTGTTTTGTCAATGTACTTGGAAGAACAATTAACATTTGGGATTTCAACGTCTGAATAACAGGCAGTGAATAGAACCCAAGCATATAAAAGATTCAGACGCCCAGGGTAAGAAAACAGAAGCTTATAGTTGGTGAAGAAAAAAAGAAAAGCATTTTTAATGCTGCACTCAAAGGTTGTGAAATACTACAAGGAAAGTCAATCTGTTTTTATTTTTAATTTTAGATCAAAATGTACATTTTGGTAATAAAATCCAGAAGCTTATGATGTCTTCCTCAGTTTTACAGTTAATGTATTGCAAGTTTTTTCACTAAGAGTCTTAAAACACTTAACCTTCCATTGTTGGAATGCCAGATGTGGAGTCTACTGCATCATGGTTTTTAGTGTCACAGCCCCCAATCAACAGAGTACACTAAAGGTGATTCAGACAATTGCTTCCATTTTTCACTCTAGTTCACTGCATTTTTGTTGACTGTAGTTCTTGTGTGTTGAGAGTAGACAGTTCTGGAGTTGCTTACATGTCTCTGCCTATGGTGTGAATTCCTGCTAAGTTCATTTTTGTTAAGAGATGATGCATTGACAGAACAAGGTCACCTCACTGTCATTGCATCGGTGAAACGAAGGAGACTTTGGCAGTTTGTGTATGTCGTCCACTGAGCATGGTGCCTGGCTGATATCAGTGAATAAATGATGATTATTGTTATTGTTGTCATAACTACAACAGTTCAAACCCACAGACAGTAAGGTCTCTAAGAGCAGGGGCTCTTTCTTACTCATTTTTGTAATTCCTAACCCTTGATACAATAATATGTAATTATGAAACAGCTGTTATTAGTTTAATTTCAAAACTTTTTAAAAGTCAGAAATCCAGGGTTCATGCTATCAGAGAATATTTATTATAAACAGAGGTTGAATACAGTTTTTGACAGTCAGGAAGAAGGTGGTCAAGGAATTTGCCAAACACAACCTTTCTGCTTATCATATCATACGAGGCATCCGTCTCCCAGCCCCTTACCTCATTGACTTTACATTTCTTTTTCCTGACCAAAGTGAGAATTGCCCATTCATACCACATCCTTTTCACCTATGAAATGGTCTTCAGCAGTTTTCCACTTAAGTTGTGTGTTTTATATTCCACACACTAGAGTCGACTCCACAGATAAATATGCCCAATTCCAGGGTAGATGATGCTCTGATACCTCAGTTTGCCTTATTGCCATATGATAGATTTTGTTTCAGGGAAACGGGACAAGTGGTACAATAAATATTGGGTCAAGAGGCCAGGGATTTGGGAAGGAACCATTAACAGAATGTACTTTTAGTGCATAAAATGCTAGGACCAGCTTTTCAACACTAATATGACCACAATATTCTTTAGAACTCAGAACCATTTGACACCTTCTAAGTTCAGTTTCCTGTTTGTTTTCTTTTTTACATACATTTCTCTGTCCCTCTTCCCCACCATCACTTTTTAAAATTTATTTCCAAAAGGGATTCTTTCATTTTTATTAAATGAGCTTCTGGTGATGCAAATTAAGGCTCTCATAAAACTTGACCTCTGAGGCAATACTAAAATGATGAAATTTAGGCTTAGTGAATTGTACTGTTATCATGTTCAATAACATTTAATGACATAAAAGATTTTATAAAAAACATTTTATATATTTTAAGATTAAAAAGTTTAGGCAAATGTAAGGGCAGAGCATTGCCAAACCTTATAGTGGGAAAGGATGTAAGAAACAAAGTCTAATCGCTTCATTTTTAAATAAGTAAATTGAGGCACAGGGTAGGGCACAAACATTACACAAAGCATATTGACCACTATCACGGGTCATCCTTAGAGACCTAGATGTGGTAGTCTATCTGAATTTACAATCTGAGGCTTCAACCTTTTCTCTACAGTCAGGGTCTGAGAAATGTTTCCTGAGGAGCAAATTGCCTTGGGTTCATTTATTGAGACTTGTTGAACTGTAGTCCCTTTCATCAAAATCTCAAATTCATATATAAAGGAGTATCCTGAAAACGTTGGTTGTTATCAAAAGAGGTTTCTGTTTGTTTGTTTGTTTTTGTTTTTGTTTTTTAAGTTTTGTTCCTGGTATCATGCCTTTGGTTGAGCAACGAGTCCTGTAGAGGCAAATTTATTTGGTAGACTTATTATTCTTTATGATGATTTACAAAGGGGACATAAGACCACTAGAAACTCCAGTAGTTTAATTGGGCTTACAGGCATGATGAAACCAGTAATCTGAGCAGAGCCATTGTGAGGTGGAATTCAAACTTCCCAAGGGTGTGCACCACGCATGGTGTCAGAATGTCACTGTTGCCAGGGTCATTTCCATCAGAGGCATGTTTTCCAGAGTCAGAAAAAAAAGAAAAAAAAAAAAAAAGAAATAGCTTTAATATTTTAAAATGAATTACTTGCTCTGGTCATTTGTTTCACATTGCTTTCATTGGATTCTGTCATTTACCAATCCAAAGAGGCTATGGTAAAAACCTTTCTGTTATTTTACCCAAAGCTAAATTCTGTACATTTTCTAGTTTCTTCCATTATTTTAATTAACCCATCCAGGCCTTCCCTCTCTCCGCCATATACTGAAAGTCAGTGGCCTGAGTCTTTGTGCCTCAAAGACAAAGAGACAATAGTTCTGCCCTTTAAAAATTCCATGGAAGCTTTGGCATATAGAGAAGATGGAGGAATCAAGACATGGTGATACCAGAGCAGAGTCCTAGATGTAGATGTCCAGCAAAGTTCTCTCTTCACACCTCTTCTCCCTTTTCTTTATAATAATGAATTAATATTCTGTGCCTCCTATGAACAAAATATTTTACGAAGAAACACAGCTAAATGACACATATTTTCTGTTATTAAGGAATTCATAATTTATCTGGGAAAAACACATCTTTCTTATAGACAAAACATTATATGGTATAGCAGAGGAAGTAAATGGTTATCATTTTTTTCTGGGCCATGAAGGAATAATGTGATACTAACAAGAAGCCTATGAAGAGGGAGTAGTAAATGAAAGTCAAGAGAACATTGAATAGTATTGGTGTGATTTCAGAATGCTTGTTGGGGCCAGTGACTGGAGGAGGAATTGGATGAGAACCATAATGTATGGGAGGATCAGTTTTCCAAAGTGTGGGTTGTAACTCATTAGTAGGCCGTGAAAGTTTAAAAGATCACATGTACTAGAATCACAGGAAAATAAATATTTTTTAAAGCACATCACGTATTTTTAAGATACTAGATGGCAAAATAAGTGTATTTCTTATTGAGAATTATGCCCCAAAATATAAAAGCAGCTTAAACATGGCAGAGCTTTTAAGTATTTAACTCATGTAATCCTAATTAAGGGATAAAATTATCTTCTTCCTTATATATGAGAAAATGATGGCGTTAAGCAATTTGCCCCAGGTTATACAACAGGTAAATAGTAGACACAGAATGTGATCACATCTATCATACTCTACATTCATACTCTTCTCATGACTTGACACAACTTCTCAGAATTACATGACTTCAATTATTTCACTATGGATAACTCAGAAATTTATACCTCCCGTCCTGATATGTCTTCAAAACTTTAGTCCTATATTTCCAACATCCTTATTTAAATCTTCAACTAGAAATCGCTCTAGTTACTCTGAGTCAGTATATCAAAGCTAAATTTATTCCTCTACCTAAAAACCATCCTCCTTTTGACTATCCTAGCTTTTCTAACTCCAATTCTCTAGGACATCTTTATTCAAAATATATCATTCTTTCCTCTTTTCCTCCTAGATGTCCAGTAAGTGGCCAAGTCTCATTCTCTTTCTTTGATATCTCTGTTCTAGTCAGGATTTTATCTTCTCTTGCTTGCAAAAATCTCCTAATTGGAAGAGATGGAGCAGGGAGATCAGTTTATCCTAAACACTGCTGCCCCATTAACTTTTCTAAAACAGGAGCACTAAGATTATGTCGCCTTTGTTCAGACAAAACTTTCAATAATTCTATGTATAACAATCCCTAATCAATATACATGACATCCTAAAATCTAACTCTAATCCCATTTCTTAGTTGTTACCTACCCGGTTATATGTACTATATACTCAGGCCAAGTTCTCTCACTTACCTTTATTCATATTGTTCCAGCATCTGGAATGTCCATCATTCAATTTTTTCTTATGCAAAACCAACCCATCCTAACAAGTTCTTTTCCAATGTTATTAATTTCATGAATCCTTCCTTCTTTGACCTGGACAGAAACAATCCACTCTCCCCTAACCACCAAATTTACTTACCACCTGTAGTGACCTTGCTGACAACTTGATTTTGGACTTGTAGCCTCCAAAACTGTTAAATTTTGTTCCTGGTATCATGCCTTTGACAGTACCCAATATAATAAATATATAATAAATATAACAAATTTGTGGTACTTGTCACAGCAGCTCTAAGAAACTAATACAGTACTCATCTACACTTTTATTGAGACACGAATTACTTTCTACATTTTATAGCACTTTATCTGTATGCCTTATTCCCTTACTAGAAAATAAAATTTTAAGGGAATAGTCCATATTTAATTAACATTTCTTAGCCCTACTGAATCTACCACAATAGAATCATTAACTCATTATTCAACTATGCTTAATACTAGAAATATAGAAATGATCTGTTACACCTTCATCATGAAATTGATAGTCTCCTAAGGAAATTAGACATGAAATAAATGCAAACATTATTACAGTATTACAAACTGTGGTCCCCGTAAAGAGTTATGTATGCAAGACAACACTGAGTGGGGGAAATCCCTTATACTGTCCTTTGGGTGCTCAGGACAGAATTCTCAGAGAGAGTGTCCTTTGAGTTGAGCATTGAAGGACGGAAATTAATACCAGCCAGGTGAAGAATTTGGGGTAGGGAAGGGAGTATGGGAGGGGAGAAAGCTCCAGATAGAAACTACATATACAAAATCCTGTATTCAAATGCAAAGCTTTGAGTACAGACTTTCTGTATTCAAAGAACTAAAAGGACTTCAGAGTGGCCAGAGCAAAGTGAGCAAAGCAGAATGGCTGGAGTTGTGGTCAGAGAAATGCCAGAGTGAGGAATTTAAATTTTATTCCTAATGCAGTGGGAAAGCACATACTAGATACACACAAAAATACCAATTGAAGGATAGCTCAAGAATAGGACAAGATCAAAATTAATTCAAAGGTAAATAATATACACATGCTAATAAAATCCATACATTTATTTTAAATCCTTCCTGAAGGTTTACCTCTGAGTTTGAGGAGAGCTTGGACTTCTGAAATTGAGGTCTTATACTTCAAAACATATTTTTCACTTGCATAAACTGAGTAGATCTCCGACAACCTTCTAAGATAAGGTCAAGTTAATTTTGTTTTCTTTCTAGTTAATAATTATTAAATTCTGTTGTTGGTTAATGGATTTCTTATTTTTGTTTATTTTTTAAGTGGCTGTTGTGTAATGTAGAGATGCATACCAAAAATTTGTTTTGTTCCTAGACTGTATTTTTTATCTGTTAAACCTTAATCTCATTTTTAATTTTGGTGTATTTTATCATGTGCAGTGACCGGGGACCTGGAGGCATAGAAAACCTTGAAAATAAATCATCATTATTCTCATTATTACTACCTACAACATTACTGGATTTCTGGATTGAAGAACAATCCAGGCTTTTTTTTTTAAGTATGATGCATTAATAACCTGGTATGCCACTAAGCCAGAATAGAGATATTGGTTTGTTTGCAAAGTAATGGAAATTATCCCCTTTTGCAATTAAAGAAGAAATAGAGTAGAGGGAATGTGGAAATTGAACCATAGAGAAGTAGCTTAAGCTCTAAAGATATGAGGATTTATCTGCTATAGCTCAGTAAAAAGACCCTGGAACCAGAAAATATTATAGCAACATGGAATCTTAGGAATTATTTATTCTAGCCTCTTCATTTTGGAGACGAACAAAATTCAGGCCTAGAATTCCTATCCAAGTCATAGTTAAATAGTTAATGGCAGGGCTGGTACTGTAATCCCAATACTCAGGAGCTAAATTATCACAGCCAAACCAGCTAATATGTGATCAAAGCCCCTGTCATAACCCTTTCAAGGTCTTGGGTAGAAAAAGAAATATTAAGTGCAGGAGATGAGTCTACGTACAAACCTTAATTAATAAAAAATCTGAACAATATATATTACAATACTTTTACCTAATATACCAAATACTTTATAAAGAGTTGTCTGTAATCCTTGCTACCACACTCAGCAACTACCCAGCAAAGTAGGAACCATTCCCATTTTATAATGAAAAAACTGAGCCCCAGAACGATTAAGTAGCATCTAAAATTGCAAAGCCAGTAAGTGAGGTGTGTATTACTATTAGACCTAACTGATTCAAACTTTGTGCTGTCTCCTGCTTGGTGTTTTTAAAACTGTTGCATTTAGTTATTGCCTGAGCTAGTGTAGTTCACAGAGGTCATTAGTTCTCTAATAGCCCAAATGTCTAAAAGACTGAAAAAATTTAGGAGGGTAAGAAAAATAGTTACATTTAGCAGATGCCCTCTCCATAAAACTCTTCACGTTTAATTCTTACAGCATTGACTGTAGATTGATGTCATAATCCTTAGTTCACAGTATCAGAAACTGAGGCTCAGTGAGATTACATTGCTGTATACATTTTAGTGGAAAAAAGCCCGAGCCTGCATTCATACTCTGATCTATCTGACTGTAAGTGTTCCTCCTATTATTCTACCTACATCCAAGTCTGTTCTTCTCTTGGATGCTAGTTTTCTATCACCTCATCTGGCAAAGTAGAATTGTAATACCTGCTGTCATAGACTTCCCAAAAAAGAGAGAGTGCGTTGAGAGGTTTCTTTATAATTATATCATCATGGCTGGAAATAAATAAAATATCCTCTATATGTTTCCTCCTTTGAAAAATGGGGATGTGGGAAGATTGGTAAAATCTTTAGCATTAGACTTTCATTTCTGCATCATCTTGATTTACTGTGTGTCTGTGCCCAACACCCCATCATATCACATATAATAGTTCCAGTAACCTAGATCATACTGAAAAAAAACCTTTGAAAAATGAATGAGAAGTAAAAAAATTGTAATTATTAGACCAATAAGAAGGAATAATTCCAATGTTTAATAATTGGGGTTTGGTTTACATTTTTCTTCTTAAGACTAACTTAATTAAAGCCTTTAGTGTGATCAGAGGTAAAGGCCTATGAAGGTACTCAGCCTTATTGCTACTGTAAAAAATGTAAAACTTTGAGGCCAGGCGTGGTGGCTCATGTCTGTAATCCCGTCACTTTGGGAGGCCGAGGCGTGTGGATCACCTGAGGTTAGGAATTCGAGACCAGCCTGACCAACATGGTGAAACTCCGTCTCTACTAAAAAATACAAATAAAATTAGCCGGGGATGGTGGCGGGCACCTGAAATCCCAGCTACTCCGGAGGCTGAGGCAGGAGAATCACTTAAACCTGGGAGGCGGAGGTTGCAGTGAGCCGAAATTGCACCGTTGCACTCCAGCCTGGGCAACAAAGCAAGACTCCATCTCAAAAAAAAAAAAAAAAAAGCAAAACTTTGAAAATTCAAACATACTTATGAATTGCTAGCACTATTTTCTAAAGACCACTGAGGACTACATTGAAAATGAATGTACATATGTAACGAACCTGCACGTACTGCACAGCACATGTACCCTAGAACTTACAGTATAATAAAAAAAAAAAAAGAGAGAGAGAGATTAAAAAAAAAAAAAGGACAGAGAGATGGACTGGGATTGAAACATTGCTGATGACGGGTGCCACTGCAAACATAACCCTGAATTACCTTCCATGTGTGCCAACTTTAGGAGCACTGCATGTAAACACCCCCATTTCTGAAGAGGTCATATTCTATTACTGACACACTCAAACAAGTGTTCTAAAGCCAACTCTCACTGTAGAATAATAATCTGAGTCTGGGAATGGGATGTGGGGCTTCAGTATACATAACAATTTTACGGTAATTAGAGGCAATGCTACCTGTTAGGGTCCTCCAGTAGTTGTTTCTTCCTCCTGCCTCTTGAGCTTTGACTTCTGAGATTATCTGTGTGAAAGCCCTTAGCAGTCCATTCAAGTCTTCTAAAGTAAGCCAGTTAAAAAATATCTTTCCTGCTTAGCAGAAGGGACTTTGTTCTTTGTCACCACCTTGCTCTTTGCAATATGTTGCTAGTAGTCCTAAATCAGAATGTGCATTAATATATCTTTTGAATTACTGGATCTCCTCAGGAGAAAAAAAATGTTTTCAACAATCTTATAATATTTTGTTAAAAATCCAATTCTGGTTCAATGTTTTGTTCTCAAAGGAATTTTGAATGAAGAAAAAGCTTTTGTAAGAGGGAGGAAGCTTATCTAATCTCTTCAAGACTGATGAGAAGCAATCAGGAGCTTGTGACTCTTTGAAACAGTAAATTTCTGGGGAATTAGGCACACGTTTCTCAGGAACAATAAAGAGTGTTACACTTCAGGTTGGCTCTAAATGCACCCCTTCATATATCCCAAAAGACAATTTGAAAGCACCATTCTCTGAGTCAACTGGAAAGGGAGGAGGCCATGCTGAGCTGAGTTTCTTTCAGGGGGTCAGGAGACACTGAATACAGAATGAAGATCACTCTTCTGATTAGTGTCGAACGCTCAGTTATAACCTTTTATAATAAAATGTCTTCACAGATGTAAGAAAATAAATTGGCTCAGACAAGAGAGTTACTGGATATTAGAAGATTCAGATTTTTGACAAGGTCTTCTACTTGTTTGCAAATGTACTATCCTGACCATATAAAATTTGCCTAACTTTTGCTAAAATTTCACTGAATTGTTCCTTGCTTACATTACTTGATATTTTAAGACTTTGTTAGATAATCAATAAGTGATAGATATGTAGCATTGTTACTGTTGCTATTGTTACCGTCAGTGTTCCCTTCTCTAGGTTAGGGTTGGCAGGTACAGCTGTGAACCTGGGTTACACATCTAACCCCATATTTGCTCATCTTTTTGTAGCACTGGAAAGTCTGAGGGGTCTGACTAGACTCTGGCTGCTCAGTAGTTAACTTACACTCATCTCATCTAAAAAAAAAACTTGTCAGTGAAGTTTTAGTCACCAGCCTTTTAGGAGATAGAAAAACAGTTTGCATGGAAAGCTCTCATTTTTAAATAAAAACTGATTATATCAAGTTAAGTGAGACTCTCTAATTGATGACATAATACCGTCTACATTATAATTGCACTTACCACTAGCGAGGCAGCAAGTATAATTGAAAGGGAAGAGTATGCGGCTAGCTGGAGACTTGATTCAGGTGTTGTCAGTTTTGTCTTAAGATCATTTTCCTTATCTGTAGGGGACATTTTCTCCCATCTTAAAGACATATGCAAAAAAGTCAAATGATATATATGGAGTATTATTTAGAGTTCCATGGAATAAGGCTAGTTTATAAATATCATATATTACAATAGAAGTACTAGTGAAAATGTAAATCACTTTGAGGTCTCAAGAGTAAGGTCCTTTATCTGAGCTCTGAGTGGTTGGAAATTTGTTTTTGAGTCATCATCTAGGGAGGTCTTCTGTTGTTACTAAGTACTGATCATACATTGGAAACAATGAAGAATGAATTGCTAGTGATATATTACTTCTTTTAAACTGTTGCTTTGAAAGCATTTGTTACTATAAATTCTCTGAGAAGGTTCTCTCAAATTAAAAAAAGCAGCTTACTGTTATGTCTCTCCTATTATAGTCGGTGACTTTCTAGAGGGCAAAAAACCAGGAGTACCTCACTAATTTTCTTTCTCAGTCACCAAAGCTGGTACCAGATAGGTCTTCAGCGTTTTTTGAGCATCCTGTATAAAAATATAGTAAACTTTCGGTAAAATTTCTAAAAAAAAAAAAAAAAAAAGTATACTGATTTCATGAATTTGACGACATGCATATCATATGATATGGACAGATGATACATCCATGTTATTGAAGATAATGCAACCATTAGGACAAGAATGAATTATATCTATAGCTATTAACCTGGAAGAATAACAATAATTTTCATGGTAATGAGTATTTATGAATAAATATATTGTGTATGTTTATATGAACATGAAGAAAGCTATAGAAAATAATTCATACAATATTCTTCACATTGGTTATTTCACAGAGTTGGGAACAAAAAAATGAATCAGGAAAGATTATTAATTTTTTCTTTAAACAGTTTTTGTTGTTTCACTAGTTACAATGAACATCTATTATTAAAGAAGTTTGCCAATTAATAAATAAAATTATTATTTTATTAATTCTTTAATTCTCAGATAAGCAGACTGAGAAAATCAGTCAGCACACAGAAGTTTTATTTTCATTTGTATTGCCTCAACTTCTGTAGCACAAAAGAAAATGCATACTCTAAGTAGACTGATTCATTTAATCAACAAATATTTCCTGAACTCTAGTTGGTACTAGTTCTTGTTAATGAAAATGTCTGTGTGTGTGTGTGTGTGTGTGTGTGTATTCACCATGCTTTTGTATATAAGATAAATGGTTATTTAGGTGATAAATTACATCATGTTTCACTTATAAACCTCAGGACAAGTGTTTAAATTGAACAAAAAATATACACAATCAAGAGACTTGATGACATTTCCAGAACTCTATAATCTGCTTAAATATTTCCCTGTTTATCTTATTCTCACCTCATGACTTCTGCAGACCATTTTCATGACTTTTGTTCTAGTATAAGTGTTATAATAGCAGATCCTTATAATCTAGATATTAATTATCCTTGTAACTGATCCCTCTTCTACTCCTAACTCTAAAAGGATACTTAATCTTTTCTAGCTTGAGTGGATCTTTTGCTATTTATAATTCTAAATTTCTCTTCCCTTCCTCTCAGTATGCTCCAGGCCCTAACCGACTTTTAAAATTACCTTCACTTATTTACTCTTAGCTCCCCCAACTCAGGATCATTTTATCTCAGAACTTCCTAATTCTAGCTGCATGTTAAAACTTAAAAGTTTGTTTTAAATGTTAATGCATTGTACCCACCCAGATGTTCTGTTTTGGTTGGTAAAAGATGGAATCTAGTTGCACACTAACCCCTTATAGGAACCCATCTCCTATTTCATCTTAAAATTTTCAATTCAGTGAAGTCAAATTAACATGCTGCTTCACACTGGAAAACCATTTTTCTGGATAATGACTGCTTCTCTAACCAGACAATAGTAAAGCTTTAACATTATGCATAATACAGCTCTATGTATCATCACACAGACATGCATGTGACATGCATACAAACACATATGTTAAGCTAATGACCAAATTTAAACACATAAGTTGATAAATATACAATTGCTCTTTAGATCCTATGCATGAAAATAATTAATTAGACCTTGTGACCAAACTTAAAAATTCCTCTGATATGGTTTGGCTCTGTCCCTACCCAAATCTCATCTTGAAGTGTGGCTCCCATAATCTTCATGTGTTGTGTGAAGCACCCAAGGAGAGGTACTTGAATCATGGGGGCGGTTTTTCCTGTGCTGTTCTCATGATAATGAATAAGTCTCATGAGATCTGATGATTTTATAAAGGGGTAGTTCCCCTACACACACTATCTTGCCTGCCTCCATATAAGACATGCCTTTGCTCCTCCTTCACCTTCTGCCATGGTTGTGAGGCCTCACCAGCCATGTGGAATTGTGAGTCCATTAAGCCTCTTTTTAAAATAATTACCCAGTCTTGGGTACATCTTTATTAGTAGTGTGAGAGCAAACTAATACATCTTGTTTAAACCTAACTATTGTAAATGAAATGTCCTTTATTCCTAAAGAGTGTCAGAATATGACTTGAGTCTGACTAGTGAGGAAAAAACTGATGGCTGACAATAATGTCGAAAGGAATGCACAGTTGATAGCCAAAAGGTGAAAACAATCCAAATGTCCATCAGTGGACAAGTGGATTAACAAAATGTGGTCCATACATAGAACGGAATATTATTCATCCTTCAAAAGAAATCAAATTCTGACATATGCTATAGCATGGATAAAACTTTAATATATTATGTTAAGTAAGTACCTAGAATAGTCAAATTCCTAGAGACAGAAAGTAGAATAGAGGTTACCAGGAGCTAGGAGGAAGGGGAAATAGGATTATTATTTAATGGTAACAGAGTTTGAATATGGAAAAGTTAAAATATTCTAGAGATGGAGATGGTTGTGATAGTTACATAACAGTGTGAGTATACATAATGCCACTGAACTGTACACTTAAAAATTGTTAAAATGGTAAATTTTTAATATATATTTTGCCACAATAAAAAATGTACCTTTGAAAACTTGTTAAAAAGATCAGTGAAAATACATTGCAGTTACAGGGTTTAGAAGAAAAATTGAACTACATAGTCTGTTCACAGAATCATTAGAGTTTTATGAAATATAGTAATTTATTGGCTTAAGTAACAGTCTTTACCTTGCTGTCATACTTATAAAATTCACATACTGGTATTATCCTTGATTCACAGGCAGTAATGACTGTAATGAACTGTTAGAGACTATATTTTAAACAAGCAGAGAATTATTTAAATTTGTAGCTATGTTAGACATTCTCATTTTGGTCAACTAATGGCAGAGAGGTAGAACTGCAGGTTTCTTTTTCATCAACAATGTTATATCTTACCAAATTATCTTCTTGGTAGGAGAAACCATGGCTTTACTTGAGCCTGTATTTTCCAATGATTCAATATGTAATCAGTTGCTCCCTTTTTTTCCTCTGAAAATGTTGAATAGTTTTACTGACATTAATAAATTTCTTGGTATACAGTTCTGTGAATTTTAACATATATATAGATTTATGTAACAAGCACCACCACCACTATCAGAATATGAAAGAGTTCCATCACACTGAAGAACTTCTTCTTTTATCCATCCTCGCACCACTAACTCAGGGCAACCACAGATTTCCTCTTTATCATTATAGTTTTGTCTTTTCAAGAGTTGTCATATAAATGGAGAAATATATATATATATATATATATATATATATATATATATATGTATATAGCCTTTTAAGACTGACTTATTTCACTCAGCTTGATGCATTAAGACTCATTCATGGCCGGGTATGGTTAGCTCATGACTGCAGTTCCAGCACTTTGGGAGGCCAAGGGAGGAGGAATGCTTGAGCCCAGGAATTTGAAACCAGCCTGGGCAACACAGAGAGACCCTATCTCTAAAAAAAAAAATTTTTTTTTAATTGACTAGGCATGGGAATGTGCACTTGTGGTTCCAGCTACTTGGGAGGCTGAGGCAGAAGGATCACTTCAGCCTGGGAGGTTGAGCCTGCAGTGAACCATGATCATGCTACTGCACTATAGTCTGGGCAATAGAGTGAGACCCTGTCTTTAAAAAAAATAAAATAAAATACTCTTTTATATCATTGCATGTTTCATGATTTGTTTCTTTTTTATTGCTAAGTAATGTTCCTTTGTATGGATATACAGAAGATCATTTACCATTAATTCACTGAAAGACATTTCGGTAATTTCCAGTTTTGCATTCCCACTAGCAATGGATAAGAGTTTCAGTAGTTCCATATTCTTGTCAGTATCCTTGTCAATACTTGATATTGTTAGTATTTCTTTATTCTTGTCATTATAAAAGGTATGTAATGGAAGTACATTTTTTCTTTTAGCCACATTTTCTTTTCTTCAAACTGTAGAATATAATGTGATTCTGGAGCCATAATCTTTTCTGATTCTCCTTTTTAGTACATTCTATTTCCATGTACTATTTTCCACAGGAAAAAGCTCTATTATTATTATATTTCTGATACTATTATTTTCCCCCACTCATCTTGGAAATTCTGTTTCTTCCTATGACGGTATATTAATTCAATTTTTTAGTTTTTCTAAAATTCCTTTCTTGTGTGATTTCACTTTTATGTGGAATCTTTTTAAAAAGAAGCTGAAAACCATCATTCTCAGCAAACTAACACAAGAATGGAAAACCAAACACCGCATGTTCTCACTTAGAAGTAGGAGTTTAACAATGAGAACACGTGGACACGGGGAGGGGAACATCACACACTGGGGCCTGTCAGGGAGTGGGGGTCTAGGGAAGGGATAGCATTAGGAGAAATACCTAATGTAGATGATGGGTTGATGGGTGCAGCAAGCCACCATGGCACGTGTATACCTGTGTAACAAACTTTCAAGTTCTGTGCGTGTATCCCAGCACTTAAAGTATAATAATAATTTAAAAAGAAAAAAAATAGAAATGCTGTTTCTCACTACTATGGCTTGTGATGTATTGAAAACATGGCTATTCACTACCATGGCACACATTTACCTATTAACAAACCTGCATGTCCTGTACATGTATCCTGGAACTTTAAATTAAATTAAGAAAAAAAAAGTGGATTTCAAAAATGTAGGGAATAAAATGGTGATTGCCAGGAGCTGGGGACAGGGATATCAGGAGAAGTTCGTCAAAGGGTACACACTTTCAGTTATAAGATGAATAACTTATGGTGGTCAAATATACAGCATAGTGACTATAGTTAAGAATACTGAATAGCATCCATTAAATTTGCTCAGAGGGTAAGATCTTAGGTGTTCTCAACACACACACACACACACACACACACACACACACAATGGTAACTATATGAAGTGATGGATATGTTAATACTCTTGACTGTGGTAATATGTATTTGATAACCATCACATTATACATATTAAATATGTAAATTTTTTTTCAGTTTTACCTCAATAAAACCAGGAGAAAATACTGAAAACTACCCCAAAACACAAAGTAAAATATAATAATAATAAATCACAATCAGTTCCACCACTTAAAAAATTAATTTTAACTAGAAGTGAAAAAACTTCCGTCTGTCCCTAAAATCTTCTTCTGTCACCCCCTAAGATAACCACTGATAACCCTCAACACCTGATGTGCTAATCTCAAATAATTTTATTTCAGCTACCGCGTTCTTAATATAATTTGTCTCCACATTAGAAGTACAAAGAGAACTATAATAGTTTGAAGATTATCCTTTCCTGTTGTATTATGTATTTTTCATCTAACTGGCTGAGATACAGCAAGTTTTCTCTCCAATTATATCATTACCTAAACAGCATGACATCTCTGATTTTGCCTCGTGACCCACAAAGCCTAAAATATTTAAGATTTTTGCCGTTTATGGAAAAGGTTTGTCAATTCCTATTTCAGCTGAAGGATCTAAAGCCCAGAAAAGTTAGATGATGTTCCCAAGGTATTAGTTAGATCCTTTTTGTTGTTGTTGTTGGTGGTGGTGGTGGTGGTGGTTTTTTTGTCTTTTCAGGTCAGACTATTCTAATATTGTATAGATTCTGGAGTATGTCTGGTTTGAATCCTACGTCCACCTGTTACTACGCCCTTCATCTAGAGTAAATGAATTCCCTTTGCCTCAGTTTCCTTATTTATAATATAGTGTTGTTTTGAGCATTAAATGAGATAATATATGTGAAATAATTACAAAGTGCTTTGCACATGGTTAGTACTCAAGTAACTGTTAACTATTGTAATAATTAGCATCAGTGTGTTGAATTCATAGACTATCCTAAAGAGAAGGGAGAAATGTTCACATCTGATCCAGTCTCATTTTCTTAAAATAGGAGCGATGTTATCTCATCTGTAATCTGAGGAAAAACTGGCATTTATTCACATTCTCATTTTTGTAGTATGATTTTTTCATCCTTCTTTACAAAAGCTTTACAAGTTAATAGAAATTATGAACTTCTAAAATATATGCATAATTTATAATATTGATTAAGTTAAACACAGAACACTCAAATGATAGCCACATAGCACACCTTCCCTGAGTCCAGCAGATGAGAATGAAAACTCTTTATTCTCTCAAGCTGTGTATCTTGAGGACATTTTCACTATATTTAAGACTACTTGAATTGATTACACTTCTTTTATGATTGGGCAGTGGATCAGTGACTGGGTTTTTAAAAATCATATTTAATTGTATTTTGTGCAATGGTGAAGTGTTATATTTCTGTTCACTCTTCTGTTATTCACACAAAACATTACTTGCCCAATTTATTGTTTCTGTTCACCTACTGCTTAGACTACAAAGCCATGATGTTGAGCTAGATGAAATCCAGTTAGATAAATGCAGTATATATTGGATCATTTAGTATTTTACTCTGTTAGTCCTCTTACCTATGGCAACTCTAGTTGACTACATTTTTTATGGAAAGAAAAGAAAAAGTTCTTTTCCTCCGAAAGAATTAAAATGAAGGAGAACAGCACATTTTCTGCTTTAAAAAATCTAGAATTTTGGTTTCTAAAGAAAATCCACTGTGTAGTTGATAATTCCTAAAGAAAAAATTGGTTATGGGCTATAGGTTATACCTTGAATTTAAGAACCACAACGAAAAGACCAACTTTAACTTTGCCTCATTAAAATGGTAAGAATTGGTATAGACTATAATTGCTTCCACTGTGACTCCTATGTGGTTTTTGTTCAACATACTAGTCCAAACAAGATTTTACTCTTCTCAACCCTGTAGATCTAATCTCACAAAAGGAAGCATATTTTTTTCTGTTTCATGCATCATCACCTTCATCTTCCTGAGGTTGCTGTCATTTATAATAAAAGATATATCTTAACAGAAAAGAAACACTGAAGTAGGAAAAATGTTGCCATCTTTAGTCTCAAGGAATTTAAGAAAATAAATTGATTTGTGCTTTATGAATCCATAATTAAATAGGTAGGTCAAGAGGCAAGATTTTGAATAGCAACCAGTATAAGTAAGACCCACATGTGGCAATCTACTCTGTAGGTAAAAAGGACCAAATCAGAAAGAATTCAACATCAATAAAAACCAACAGCACTTTATATTTATCCAGATGTAGTTCTGCCATACTTCTGTAATGAGTTTAAGTATAAACTGCTTATAATTACATATTTCCATAACATTTAGTACTTTACCTAACGTAATATGTATCGTATTATAATTATTAACTTAATTGTCTGAACCTACTTCTTGTGCAGAAACTTTATTCTGTCTTGACCACCACGGTTTCCAATGTACTCAGCACACAGTTCGGAATTTGACGTTCAGTAGATTATCACATTAGGTTGAAAGAGTGAATGGATGAATGAATATTCATGAATAAATGAATTTTTTAAAGGACATTATTATTATTTTATTTACTGGGCTGATTGCCATACAGGGATATATGCATCAAATAATAGCCAACTTTCAAGTATATTGGGAATTAGGAATACCTTTGATGTTTATGTCACCCATTCACAGAACTTTGCACTTATTTCTGCTTATCAGCCAATTTCTCCGTTAAGGATATAAGCTCTATTTTCACAGATTTAGATTTAGTATTTGCATCAAGATCCTGCTCAGATATAACCTTCTCTACTAAAATTACCTTAATTCCACCATGTATAATTAATTGCTTATTCTGTCCTCTCCCACAACACATTATCTAGGACTCTTTTTATTGAATTTATTTTCAGGCTTTTTCCATGGTTTATTAGGCAGATTATATTTGCACCCAACATTGCACTTAGTTACTCAAATATTCATGCATTTTTTAAAAAGGAAGTTATTATGGTTAAGGGGAAAAAAACTTACACATGTATAAACTTCAAAAATATTTCATGCTCACTTAGAGCATTTATCCCCAGCACAGAGATCAGAGACCCATTGTCAGTACCATGATAGCTAGTTACTTCTACCTCAACACGCCCCTCCATGGGATAGAACCTGTGAGTCTTAGCTCTCGCTTTAAAATCAATAGCCTCCCCCATTGTAGTAGCTGTTATTAATTAACTAAGTCATTCAATCCATAAATCTGCCACTGAGCAACTACTGAGCAAAAGTGAATGGGACAGTTTTTGTCTTCAAGTAGAAGACCATATAATAACAAAAAAAAGTATATATAAACAAATCATTACAAGCAGCAGGTTAAAGGCTTTGAGACATGTATAAGATACTGTGGGAGCACATAGGTGGAGTATTTGCTTGCTGAAGAGTCAGCACCTCCACTTTCCTCTGTGAGTGCTTTCATGTTCTCCACATCAGGGGATGTATGCATCCTGCTAAGCCTCTTCTACTCGCCCATTTTCTCCTTTACCTTGTGTATTAGTCTGTTCTCACAATAAAGACATATGCAAGACTGGGTAATTTATAAAGAAAAAAAGGTTTAATGGAGTCACAGTTTCACTTGGCTGGGGAGACCTCAAATCATGGCAGAAGGTGAAAGGCACATCTTACGTGGCAGCAGGGAAGAGAGAATGAAAGAGCCAAGCAAAAGGGGAAACCCCTTATAAAATCACCAGATCTCATGAGACTTATTCACTACCACGAGAACGGTATGGGGAAAACTGCCCCCATGATTCAGTTATCTCCCACTGGGTTCCTCCCACAACACGTGGGAATTATAGAAGCTACAATTCAAGATGAGTTCTGGGTGGGGACACAGCTAAACCGTATCATCTTGTGAGAGTCACTTCTCAGTTACTTTAAGCCAGGAATGGGTGTAACAGTTTAGGTGACTCCCCTTAAAAGGATGAGAATCCCTGTCTCAAACACGTCTAAACAAACCAAACTAAGGCTTTTCCTCATACTATTTCATTAATCCTACTGAAATAAAATATCGATATGAATTAAGTTAGGCAGACATTTGAAAGACAAAATGCCTTAACAAGTCCCATTATGAGAGACACCTTATCTCCCCCCTGCAAAACGTTTAACAGACTTGTACATATTAGAAGTAACAGCTAACATTTATTAATTACTATGTGCCTGTCCCTGTTCTAAAAGATTTATATATAAATTTATGGCATTCCATCCTCACGACAACTCTTGTAAATAGTCACTATTGTTATCCTAATTTTACTGGTGAGGAAACTGAGGCACAGAGAGGAAAAGTTTGCCCAAGGTCAAGGATGGGGCAAAAGTCAAGATTGAGTCCCAGGGAGTCACATTCCACAGCCTACATTTAAAAAATTAGTTTTTAACTTTTGTGAATATATATTAGGTATATATATTTATTCCTTAGTATCAAATCTTCAAATTAAAATTTGTCTTTATATGACTCTTAAACATATTCATGTTTTTTCTGTATTTATAGAATAATATTTATTTTAAAATAGAGTTTAACAATGGTTGTTATGTTTCCTTCAACTTGCATATGCTGGGGAAGTGACAGGTAATATACAGTGTAAATGAATGAACAGTTAGCATGTTGGTAATACAGAATGTGTTTGTTTGTTTATGGTAAGTCATGTGATTCCCTAGAGGAAAACCTGTGTAAATTGTTTATATGTTTATAATCTAAGTGATTCTTTTAAAAATGGATGCTACAGGCCAGGCGTGGTGGCTCACGCCTATAATCCCAGCACTTTGGGAGGCCAAGGTGGGCCGATCATGAGATCAGGAGATCGGGACCAGCCTGGCCAGCATGGTGAAACCCCGTCTCTACTAAAAATACAAAAATTAGCTTGGTGTGGTGGCGCATGCCTGTAGTCCCAGCTACTCAGGAGACTGAGGCAGGAGAGAATCGCCTGAACCCGGGAGGCAGAGGTTGCAGTGAGCCGAGATTGCGCCACTGTACTGCGGCCTGTGGCCTGGCAGCAGAGCAAGACTCTGTCTCAAAAACAAACAAGCAAACAAAAAAAGGACGCTACCAACTTTGTACTATATTTAAGCTAGTCTCCAGCAATGACATGGATATGTATTAGAGAATGCATCTCTGCTTAGTGCTCTGCACCAATGAAAAAGCCTTTCTGTTTTTCCTCCCTCTTCACTTCCAACTTTCTACTGTTAACTCTTTTTCTCCTTTTTAATTCATACAACAACCATTTTTATCTCAGTGCAAAACTTACAGTAGGCTTTATTAAAACACTCACATATTGTTTCTTCATCTGTAAAATGAAGGATTGGATTACATGATCTTAAAAGTCCCTGTGGGAAGACTCCATGATCTACGTGTTTGATGGAGATACCATTTTATTAAGAAAAAACATTATGCAATAATCTATTACCAAGACACATATCATGACAATCATTGATGTAGAACATTTTTATTGAGGATTTAAAGTCTGGTTTTATTCATTACAGATTTTTAAAAATTCACTAAACTACTTCAAAGAAAAAAAATAACTTCATAATTTTTGTGTATGTAATTTGCCTGTGTAGAGGGGACTGTATAAATCTACCCACTTTGAAGACCTACGTGTATAATCAAGACGTGTTTATTGGAAAATTTATATTAAGTAACTGATAACCTGGGATTTTGATTAATTTGTGTCTTAGAAACATTATGACTAAGAAACTAGAGACAAGTCCTTGTTCAATTGTAAGATTCCTAAGTACATCTTATATCTTTCCAAATGTCCTTGACTCTTGATTTTAAAGTCCCATTTATCTCAACGATTTCTCCATCACAGCAAACTTTATCATACTAAATTCATCCTCCTATATTTGTTATAGCACAGTACAGATTATTAGCTTTCAGAATCATAATCTATGCTAAAAGGGTTAAGGTAGTTTTGTATTAGGATTTTAAAAAATCATTTTATATTTTATCTCTATAGCACTCAATAGTTTATCACAAAGGTTACAAACCCAAAGGAACCAATCTGCACTGATGCTGGCCACCCATTCTTCTGTGCCATGAGTTCTATGTCAACTAGTTACTACTTAACTTCTTACCAGGTGTGGTAGAATTAAGAGAAGATAGTAACAGAAAAAGAATGTTTTCAACCCTCTAGGAACTCAGAAATAGGTGAGATAGTGATAAATGGGAATGCTAACAATTGCCTCTTGAAAGGTTCATAAACAAGTAAAGAGTACTTGTAATTATATGGCACTAGGAAAATCTGCATAGTTTTTTTTTTTTTTAATAGAAAGGATATGCATCGTGTCCTTCTACAAATAAGTTAAGTGTACATGGTGTTAAAGCAAATAGAATAAGGAGACAAGGAGAGTATGAAGTTGGAATTCATATCGACTGCTCAGCACCTCAGATAGTGGAACTCAGTGGCCTCTGAAGTCCTGAGATTTGAACTGCCTTGGGTCCCCCTGGTATTATTAGGAAATTGAAAAGATAACACATTGAGATTCTCATTTTTCCTGTTTATTGACATGAAGGTGGATGGGGATAACTATTAGAATATCTTTAGCTTGCTGGTACTATGATATCTTTCTTTTGGTACAGTAGTTATGTTAATCATCAGTTAATTTTTTTAATTTTATTTAAAAATAGACTATTCTTCCTGTTTTTAAACCTACTGCCAAATGAATACTCTGTGTTAATATGAAAGGAGCAAAAAATAAATGACTCTGTTCATCTTTTATATGTTCTGTCATTGGACTATTTTCTCCAAAAGAAGGATTCTATCTCTAGTAGTTTTTCAAAGGTACTAGAGAATGCAGCCAGCGTTTCTACTTCATTTTCTCAGTTCTTCTCATTTGCTGATTGATCTAGAATCTCTTTAAGCTTTCCATAACTTTATTTCTTCATCTTTATCTGTGGTCTACATCTATTAGCTTCATGGTAATTATGAAGATTAATGGTTTGGTTGTTGAAAAGTAAAATAGCTAAGAAGAATCATGGAGTTCAGGTGTATTTTCAGTTCTTTATTAATAATGCCGCTGCCAAATGTTTTTAATGATGAACTAGAGAAAGGGATAAACTGGGTGGTTTGGTCACGATAGTTTTGCTATTGGACTTTTCCAGATTTAAGTTATTGGATTTTTGGGAGGTTTTTTGTTATTGTTGTTGTTGTTGTTGTTTTGTTTTGAGACGGAGTTTCGCTCTTGTTGTCCAGGCTGGAGTGCAATGGTGTGATGTTGGCTCACCACAACCTCTGCCTCCCGGGTTCAAGAGATTCTCTTGCCTCAGCCTCCTGAGTAGCTGGGATTACAGGCATGCACCACCATGTCCGGCTAATTCTGTGTTTTTGGTAGAGACAGTATTTCTCCATGTTGGTCAGGCTGGTCTCAAAGTCCTGGCCTCCCTCGGCCTCCCAAAGTGCTGGGATTACAGGCATGAGCCACCACGCTCAGCCAAGTTATTGTTTTAATATATCTATTTAAGAATTATTGGGTTTAGGTACCATATTATCTTTGGGTTAAACCTTAAAAATAGACTTTTCTTTGAATAGCTAAACGAAAGTTACCTCAAGTGCAGATAGATGATCTTTATTTTTATAATACAGTATATATATGCTAAATATAGTTTATATTTGCCAAATCAAATGTCACTAAAGTTAAGGATACTGATAATTGATTTAGGGGAAAAATGGCTGGTAATACATTATATGTAAACATTAACTTAAATGGAAAATATGATAGATTTGTCCTACTTCATAAAAAATGCAAACCAGCATTAGAAAATTAGAACGTTTACATTCATAATCTGTATAACCTTCTGTTGAATGCCCTTGTGCACTCTCTTTGCCCTGTTTTAGTTCCCTACTTGCTGTAGATTATAAGTGCCCTTAATATCTCCAGTATCTCCACAGAGAATTTTGTCTTCAAGCCTTGGCATACTATTTTACACTGTGCCTTTAACCTGAGACTTCAGTGATTCCACAAATGCTGTGAACAATGGAGTTTTGAAATGGTTAACGTCTGTATTAGTTTCCTGTGGCTGCTATAACAAACTACCACAAGCCTGGTTACTTAAAACATCAGGAAACTATTCTCTCACAGTTCTGGAAGCCAAAAGTCCAAAATCAGTATCACTGGGCCAAAAGCAAGATGTCAGCAGAGCTGCATTCCTTCTGGATGCTCTAGGGGTGAATCCTTTTCTTTGCCTTTTCCAGCTTCTGCTGACCACCACTGTTTTTTGGCTTGTGGCCACATCACTGCAATCTCAGCTTCTGTGGTCACATTAACTTGGCCTCTTCTGTCTATGTGGAATCTTCCTGTTTCAAGGATACATAGAATTGTAGTTAGGGCCCATCTAGATAATCCAGGATAAGCTCTATGTGTCAAAATCCTTAATTTAATTATATCTGCACAGTCTTTTTTTTTTTTTTCATTTAGATTAATAATCAGACTCCAAGTGTTAGAACATGGACATATTTTGAGATGTCATTATTCAGCCCATCACACCATCTTTACCTTTGTACCTGCTCTGCATTCCTCCCTTGTTCTCCCTTCTCCTTTCCACTAGCACTGTCAGCCAAGCCAAGAAAAAACAAGAGATGTCCAATGGCTTCACTTTCCTGTCCGCACTTTGTACTTTAGGTAAAAAAAAAAAAAAAAAAAAAAAATTGGAGGAGTAACATGGCAGATCCAGGCATCAAGACTTTACAGGGTTGGAGAAAACTAGGTCCATGATCAATGGTCTGTAGATTTGTAGATTTTACATAATTTATTTGGCCTGGTTCATATAATTTGCATCCTAATCCTAAAGACACTGTACCTGAACAGACCCAGTTCTGCTTTCCTCAGTTTTGACCTTCCTCCATCATTGTGCCTAAGGCAAGAAGAACCCAACAGCTCAATCAAATGTCAACTCCCTGTCACTCTACATTCAGGAAAACTGTATACCATAGCAGTGGGTCTTGAGTATTTATTCTTATGCTACATAATGAAGAGGGACATTGCAGAAAGGTGGCTGTGGGGAAAACATCTGGAAGAAATAAATTTCCTAGGATCAAAGGGCTCCCTATGCAGCCCAGAGGGTCCTCAGGGTGCTCCTCAGAGCAAACAAACAGTTCTCTTGATGAGTCACTGCAATTTTTTTCTGCCAGAAGCCCACATATATTGCATGATCTCAAGGAAAAGAGGTGGAGTAAGGAGAAAGAACAAAAATTAAAGAAGGCAACAGAAGTGATTTTTAAGAATTTTAACCACACAAATAAAAGAAATCTCAACATGATTGCAATCTTTTAATATATCCACTATCCTCAACATTCTGTCACGTATATTGCCCCAAAGTAAAGTATAAGATAAAATATGTTTAAAAACACAAAAACAAGTGGGGCAAAGGAAGGATCTTGGGGAAGAGTACACACTCTGATACAACATATTTTTTTTTGTTCTAACATATGAAAATTGGCAAAGGATAGTGAGGCCCAGGACTGTGTCCCGAACCCTAGCCAGTGGCATTTTATTGAGGAAAAAAAAAAGTTACTTATGAATCAGTACAGCCATGCTTTGTTCTGCATGAGTGTTTTAATAGAGCGAGTGTAATATGAGGATCAGGTGGGCTCGTGGGAATGGAACAAAAGGTTTTGTAAAATTAAAGCAAAATAATTATAGCTCTAGGTGCAAAGCAAGCATACTCCAGCAGTTGATAGCAAGGACCTGCTCAGAATAGAGAAGGAAGGGAGCATGCTGGAAGTTTTTTCTTTTCTTTTCTTTTCTTTTTTTTATTCAATAACAAAGGCTTTTAATAGGTAACAGTTGTAAAGCATCTTTGAGAGTAATTAATGCACCCACACAAAAATTTATTAAAATGAAAATTTAGGGAATTGTCTAAAATGAATTAATTAACAAAAAAAGAACATCATGCCTTTCTTATTTTTTTAAAGAAGGAGAGAAGGTTAAGCAAAGCAGATTTTTGTGAGATGGTATTTTTAAATGTTCCTGGTTTATTTAGTATCTGAATAGCCCTTAAAAAGAGAGTTGGCGGGATTTATTATCCACCCCCTTTAGAAATACCAAATGAGGACAGGCGTAAAATGGGGATTAATTTGCTATAAATGAGCCTCAAAGCCCCTGGAAATTATGGTATCTCCTTACAAAATGACTGAAGTTTTTAATAAGTTTACAGGGACCTCTAGGAAGCAGAATGTGATATTCAAAAGAAAGGAACATGTGTACATTATCTCGCATTGCCATTTCTATCCTGCAGTGCTCTTACCCAGGTCATTGGAGCTATCCTTCCATGTGTGGCCTCCATGGAAGACAAAAGGGAAGATTCAAAGTGTGGTATTAGTAATTTTTAGCTCAGTATATTTTCTATCTCAACAGAAATATAAAATTAACTTCATTTATCCTGTTTCTATAAGAATTTTAAATAGCTATATTGTTTTTTTCCCTTATTTTCTTTCATATTGTTTCATACTGTGATATAATTATGAAGTAGAATATGTGCAACCTGCTGAGAATTTACCTTTTACTGTGAAAATTATTTCTAGTTGATTGCAAAAGTATTTGTTTTCAGCATGTTGTTGGTAGTTATATACCTCCAAAAGTTTTAGGTTCTGAAGTTGAGTACATTTTCAAAGGTTAAGTTTTCTAAACCTTGCATGCCAAAAATCACTGGAAATAACTGCCTTTCTCCCAATATTCCTTTGTTCAGTGAAGACCAGAAGCTAGCTGTGTAAAAAATATGAATAAGAAATAAAATTCATTTTGGAAAATACATTTTAAAAACTAGCTTTGGTGATGACATATACAAATAAATAATCATAATTTTTGAAGATATATTCCTTTAAATGTATGATTATTAGAAAACTTGTATAGTAGGAAAAACATACCCCAGTAGGCATATGATGTGTGAATTTTGGGTACATTTGCCTGGCCTTTTTTCTCTTCTTTTCATTGTTTCTTAAATGTTCATTATCTTCATGCCTTTATAATCTTTTAAGCTCTTTTCAGATTTTTCCTATTGAAGAGGGTAGATTTAGTTGGTTTGAGTAATGTTGCACTGTTAGTATAGTATTCTTACCTGTGAGGAAGAGCACGTTTGTGAAATTCCTTGGTGAGGACAATTTGCACTTAAGTAAATATACATTCCCCATGTTCTTTTTCCTGTAGTCCTGTGGTATTTCACTTTCTCTGAGGATATGACAAAAAGAAGGAATATCAGGGAAAATATATTTATAGTGTTAAGAACTTTCTGTTTTCATAATAGTGGTTGCTGCCTTAATTCTTTACTCTATGATTTTAAACTATGTGTCTATTGGCCTTTAGACTGGGATAGTATGTTGGATAATATATTTGTTTTCTATTGCTGTTGTACCAACCACAAACTTAGCAGCTTATGACAATACAAATTTATTATTTCACAGTTCTGCAGATCAGACGTTTAGATTGGCTCCACCAGTTTCTCTGCTATAGGCTTTACAAGGTCAAAATCAAGGTGTCGGATGGATTCCTAACTGGAGGAGACTCTGAAAAAAATCCACTTTCATGCTCATTCAGTTCCTCATGGTTGTGGGACTAAGATCTCTATTTCCTTGCTATCAGCTGGGAGCCAACTTTAGCTCCTTGCATATGTGCTGTCCCTATATCAGAGCCAGCAACAGCACCTGGAATCATTATCACACTCGACATCTTTCAAATTTCCCCTATTACCACACCTCTTTTCCAAATTCCAGCCAAAAAAAGTTCTCTGCTTTTAAGGTGATTAGACTGGGCCAGCTTGGATAATCTAGGATACTTGCCCTGTTTTAGTGTTAGCAACCTTCATTACATTCACAGAGTTCCTTTTCCATGTAACATAACATTTTGCCATGTACCACAGGTTCTGGGCTTTAGGCAGTGGGCATTTTGGGGTGCAGTTATTTTGCCTCCCACAGATGAATTCTAAAAGAATGAGTCACCTACCTCCATTATAAATTTCTAGAGTACTCTGAGTATTCTAGTGCTTTTGGTCTAGAAGTAGAAGATTCAGTATGAATACTCACCTTCTAAATGCTATTAGCAGATTTTAAAAATATATATCTTATGGAACTTGGTAAAGAGTGTTTATTTTCTGTTTGATAAACAGAATAAATAGGGGTCAGGGAAAACCAAGTTGACCATTAGGGCCTGAGGTAGACTGGAAATTTTTTGGTTTATGGCAGTGGTTTTACTTATCCTAACCCTTTTAATCACTACAAAGCATACTAGAACCATAGAGGGAGCCCAACTGGGAAAAGGAAGAAAGCCCAGATCAAGTGAATCAGAAATGAGATTACTAATTTTTTTTTATTTTTTATTTTGTTTTATTTTTTTGAGATGGAGTCTCACTCTGTCGCCCAAGCTGGGGTGCAGTGACCTGATCTCCGCCTCCCAGGTTCAAGGGATTCTCCTGCCTCAGCCTCCCAGGTAGCTGGGACTGCAGGTGTATGCCACCATACCCGGTTAAGTTTTTGTATTTTTAGTAGAGACGGAGTTTCACTATGTTGGCCAGGCTGGTCACGAACTCCTGACTTCAGGCGATCTGCCTACCTCAGCCTCCGAAAGTGGGGATTACTACAATTTTAACACAGGTGACTCACATGGAGGGCTGAGATAAATGCAGGAAACAGAAAAATATTTCACTGGTATCTAAGAGAGTGTGAACTATTACGTGAGAGCAGGATGCAAGACATTATTAAGTTGGTCAGATAGATGGCAACATTTCAATTCATGGGTTGGCAATATGGGCTAAGGATGCAATAGTTAGGAATCCAAGTTAAATGAAGACTTCAGTTTAAGCTGAAATTGAAGAGGAAAGTTCTAACACTTTCTAACACCAGAAATAACATCTTTAGATAAGGTCAAAGGAAGGGCCAAGAAGGTCAAAAGGAAACATGGACAAAGAGGGGATAAGGAAGAGGAACTGGAGGTAAATTCCATCTACACTTTGGAATTCTGTTCAAGGTTGGTTCTGGTATTTGGGATGGAAGGGTTGCTTTGGATATTAAGAGAGAAATATGGTACAGGTAAATCCACTAGATTATAATTTCTATTATATCATTTCCTTAAGGAAGAAATGAGCTCACCCCTACAATCTGCCGTCTTGTATATTTTCATATTAGACTATATATTTCAGAGATAAAAACAGGAAGTAAAATTTTTAAGTAAAAAGGATAATTTCCCAAGTAAAAATAGGAAAGATAAGGGCAATAAGATTATAAATCTTTAACTACATTTTTACTCTAATTCAGAAACCTGAATATATGCTTATAAATTTGTAAGTCAGTTTTTAGTTATTTAATAAATTTAATTACATAATTACGAAACTAACAAAGAAGATAGTTGAAGTCAGATATATGTGTGTTTATATTTTTTTCTCGAAGTATGTTCTACTATGCTATTCATGAAGCATTTTTGGTTTTTTTTGAGTATTTAAATCAACTAATTTTTTATTTAAGTTTCTTTTGTCATTTATTTGCACTTTAACAAAAAATGAATCTTCTATTTCTCAGTTAAGTAAAATTTAAGTAATATAAATGAAAAAATAGAGGAGTTCTGAGAAATATGTAATTGCATAACAGAAGTCATATGTGGGCTGACTCATAATTGCAAAATAAAATCTCTGCAAAAATCCTTAACAAGTGCATGTCTTTCATATTTAAAGTACAGGCTGAGCATCCCTAATCTGAAAATCCGGAATCTGAAATGCTCGAAAATCCAAAATGTTTTGAACACTGACATGATGCCCAAAGGAAATGCTCATTGGAGTATTTCAGATTTCAGACTCTCAGACTGGGTGTGTACTCAACTGGTAAGTATATAATGAAAATATTCCAAAATCCGAAAAATGTCTAAACTCCCTAAATACTTCTGCTCCCAAATATTTCAAATAAAGGATATTCAAGCTATAATTAAAACGGTATGCATAATTTCCAAAATTCATCACTGTATGATACAACACACTTTCCTGCTTGCCTTTTATGAAAATGAAGGTAACATACAGATAAGAAGGAATTACAAGTTTCTAAAAGGTGGTGCTTTTTTCTACTCAGTTGACAACCAAAAGTTGCCAGGCAAGAACATAACAATTGGCATTTACTAAGTGCTTATCGTATATTACTACATGAAGTGGATTTTTTTTCCATAAGTTATTGGGGTACGGGTGGTATTTGGGCACATGAGTAAGTTCCTTTTTTTTTTTTTTTTTTTTTTTGAGTTGAAGTTTTGCTCTTGTTGCCCAGGCTGGAGTGCAATGGCACAATCTCAGCTCACTGCAACCACCACCTCCTGGGTTCAGGCAATTCTCCTGTCTCAGCCTCCTGAGTAGGTGAGATTACAGGTGCCCACCACCATATCCAGCTAATTTTTTGTATTTTTAGTAGAGACAGGGTTTCACCATGTTGGCCAGGCTGGTCTTGAGCTCCTGACCTCAGGTGATCTACACGAGTAAGTTCTTTACTGGTGATTTGTGAGATTTTGGTGTACCCATCACCCGAGCAGTATACACTGCACCATATTTGTATTCTTCTATCTTTTGCCCACTTCCCGCTCTTTCCTCCAAGACCCCAAAGTCCATTGCATCATTCTTGCTTTTTTGAGATGGAGTCTTGCTCTATTGCCTAGGCTGGAGTGCAGTTTCATGATCTCAGCTCACTGCAGCCTCCACCTCTCAGGTTAAAGTGATTCTCCTGCCTCAGCCTCTGGAGCAGCTAGGATTACAGGTGCAGACCACCACGCCCAGCTAATTTTTGTATTTTCATTAGAGACAGGGTTTCACCATGCTGGCCAGGCTGGTCTCAAACTCCTGACCTCAAGTGATCCACCTGCCTCATCCTCCCAAAACACCGGAATTACAGGTCTGAGCCACTGCACCTGGCCCATTGAATCATTCCTATGCCTTTGCACCCTCATAGCTTAGTTCCCACATATCAGTGAGAATATACAATGTTTGGTTTTCTGTTCTGGAGTTACTTCACTTAGAATAATAGTCTCCAATCTCATCCAGGTCACTGCAAATGCTGTTAATTCATTCCTTTTTATAGCTGCGTAGTAGTCTAACATATATATGTGTGTGTGTGTATATTTGTATATATATGTATATATAGGCATATATATGCTGGAATCGTATACATATAGTATATATGATAGTGTGTATATAATATATATGTGTGTATTATATATATATAAAATACACACACACACCACAGTTTATCCACTCATTGATTGATGGACATTTGGGTTGGTGCCATGATTTTGCAATTGTGAATTGTGCTGCTATAATATGTAGCAATTATAAGTGATTTGTCAACTTCTGCTGTTACTAAATGCATGATTAACAATAAAACACAGGCTTAACTCAACAGTATTGTTTTTCTAACAAAATTCTAACAACATGAGTAAACATACACTAGTCCCCACTCACGGACACATACTACATGCAAACATAATCCATAACACATGCAGTACACATTCAAATATATCTATTTGCACCTCTTAAATAGCTAGTATACTTGCTGTTTTACTGTGTGCCAAAATAAAATTTTATTGTGAATGAATGCATAAACTCATTTGAGGATATTGTCCTAATTTCCAAAGTAAGACAACACAGGTGCCTCAACAAGCTATGTGTAACGAGTATTTTTTGAGTACTGTGTAGGATAGTAGCAAAATTACTGGGTATCAGAACATGTGAGTTCTAGCCTTTGCTCTGCCACATGTTAGATTTGTGACATTAAGAATGTCATTTAATAGCTTGTAGCCTCTGTTCCCTCACTTATGAAAAAAGGATAATGATATCTCTCCTATTTACTTTCCAGAGTTGATATTCACATCAGATGAGCTAAATATACTTTAAGGCATTCGAAGATTATGAATTACTATGCAAAACAATATTATGTTTTAAACAAATATAGACAATTCCCATTAGTACAGTTAAGGCAAGGTCTGTGTCCTCTTATATATAATCGTTAAAACTTTGAAATTAGTTTATTATTGTTTATTTGCTTTGTTGTATCTGTTGCAGCGTCTCCTTGTAATTTCCTATATGTCTGATGAGTTGCTAATCACAATATTAAATGGTGTTGGAATTTCAATGTTATTGTATGTATGAGAGCTAATGTTCAAAATCAGGGCAGTATTAGGTGTTAGTGCACTATCAAAGACAGTTAACAGGGAGGACTGTAGAATTAATGATTAAAAACATGAAAAATTGCTATATTATATATCTTGCTGTATAATTTTATCTATTTTTATTAATTAAATAGTTATTGTTTAAATCATACTTTTTCTTGATCTAAATTCCAGAAGCAATGAAGAGCCAGAAGCTTAAGTGTTCACTTGGAGAGAAGGAATACCTTTTTATTTTTAATGTGTGTGTGTTTTTGGTTGGTTTGTTTTGTATCTCATTTCCGTTTCTCCAAATCCCTATCCCTACCCATTTATTATAGCTTGGTCCAGATTCTAGAGCCAATGGTTTTTCATATTAAGCTAATGGATAATTAGATGGTGCAGAGATGAATCTCAGAGTTTATATAAGCTCTTTAAAAATCTATGCAAATATACTTTGTATTTTATCTAAATGTATACTTTATTTGTATTTGTAAATATGCCTTTTCTTTCTCCCCACCCCTTCCTTGGAGAGAAGGTTGATAAGTTTAATTTATTCTCAAAGGACCACATGAGATTAAAAACCCTTGGAACTGTTGCGTTAGAGCTATTGGTACCAAAGTGAGCATCAGCTGGAGAAAGAAATTTTCCTTTTTTTCCAACTATCCCACTTGTGTCCCCGACATTTGGGTTGGGGTGGGAAGCAGAGAAGGAAGATTAGAGGGCCAGCCAGTGGGTCTATAATGGCTTTACCTTTTTTTTTCCTTTCTTTCTTGCTTGCTTTTTTACTCACTGTTTTTCTCCTTTCTCCCTCCCTCCTCCCTTTGTTTCCTTCCTCCCTTCCTTCCTTTCTCCCTCGCTTCCTTTCTTCTGTCCTTCCAACTTTTCTCCCTTCATCTCTCCTTCTTCCTTTTTCTTTTTCTTTTCAATATTTCTCTTCATAAGATAAAATTTAAGCAAGCATTCTTTAAATTAAGGACCCATTTTATTTTAGTGCTGTGGCATATTCCTTTACTCATCTGCTTCTCATCACTTGATGCTGATTGTATTCATTTTATCACCATCCTGGTTTTGAGAATATCCTACTGTGTTCTGCAGAAGTACTAGTGCTCTGCAGAAGTTATTTCTGTAATAGAAAATCCATAGAAATCAGTGGGAAAAAATGTAGTATCTATTCCTTATCTTCATTTTTAACATTTTGGGTCCCTACTTGAATATCATCACCTAAGACACAATTTTTCCAATGAATAAAATAAAATGACTAATTAACTTATGAATTATTTAAGACAGAAAATGGGTGAAATTAAGCTGTAATTCTTATATTTACTGATATAATTCAGTTACTGTAGATATGTGGACAAGGCCATCTCCAACTTTTATAGAAAATCGAAAAACAAAATGATCTTGTTTACTAATTGCTCAAGATTTTACTCACTGATATAGGAAAATCAGAGTTCCCTTTTGGGTACTATAAGATGTGAAATTGAAGTCGACAGTACTTATGTTTTTGTGTGATTTTTACAGTGTCTATTAGACTTACATCATTCAAGAAACATAATACTAGAACAGAATTTAGTTGAAATCAAATGTTGTGAGTGGGTAAGGTAATGTGCACATCCAGTTCTTAGCAGGTGGTTCTAAGCAGGATGTGGGGCCTGCACCCCCAGTTGCTAACCTATCAAGGGTAGCCCACGTGGTTCTCAGGGCACCATGCTGATGAGCACCCACTGTGGTTCTGATTTTGGCAGCCATGGCTGAATCGGGTCTTTGATCTTTGGAGTGGCTTCTGCCACAGTGAGCATATCTGTTTTGCTCCTCCCTGTGGTCATTATTCCAACCTGGCAGTATAAGGCAAAAAAAAAAAAAAAAAAAAGAGAGAGAGAGAGAGAGACGTGGGAGGGGGTTGTTAGAGGATACTTCAGGAACACGACTGTACCAAGTATGAAAAAGCTGCTTAAAAATTCTGGCTATAAAAGCTCATGCATAACATTTTTTGCTGACTCATTAATGAATACATTTTATTTTATGTGTCATTCAACAGCCTGCTAAAAATCACTTTTTCTGATTCTGTTTTCTCATTACTGGGGTTTTGAATCCATCATAAAATGCAGCCAGCCACACAAAGAAAAGGCAGTCCTGCTCCCTGTCTTTTAATAGTCTTCCTTCATAAGTATCTAAATATGCTTGAAAACATTTACTTCTTATGCTTTGATATTTTAAAATCAGTTCCTCTAATATATTTGAAAATCAGCTTCAGAGGTTTGATTACATTTTAATTTTTATTTATTTTTAATTGAAAAATAATTATATATTTGTATGGGATACAATGTGATATTTTGATCTGTGTATACATTGTAGAAATATATAATCAAGCCAGTTAATATATTCATCACCTCACTTGCGTGTATGACATTTTGTTGAAATCTTTCAACAGATTTTGTAATAATCTCTATTTATTCCAATATACTATTTGATGGAAAATGTAAAGATGACTATACCCATTTTATAGCTGAAAAAGTGGAGATACTGAGGTGCTAAATATGCTATTTAAGGTTGTAGAAGTGTTAGTGTCATTCTAAAATTCAAGTTGTCGTTCTGATATTTGGGGATTTAGGGCTTTAGCATATGTTCTATGCAATGATCAAAACACTTGATCCACATTATCTTAATAATATCATTGAGGTATCATAGATAAAAAGTAACCTGAGACATAGAAAGGCATTAAATTACTTGTAGCAAATCTCATAGCAAGTTCACAGAGAAGCTGGCACAGTCTTGGACTTCTTCATATGGACTAGCCATGACTAGTTTTCGGACAAGAAACGTTTTTCTCCTTTTGAGAATGTGAAGGTCGAAGATTTCTTCCAGGTCGAGAAAGCAATGCCTTAAAGAACTCTGAGAAAATTTTTGATTTTTAACTCTCAAACAAATATACAGCCCATTGTATTGATCACCACTTAACACGTTTAAAATACGTGAGTTCTGAAGTTCTTGTTTAGAAAAACTGGAATTAAGTCACCTTTTCATTCCTTCATTATCTAGGTCTCACCAAAACATTTTAAAGTATTACGTTTTTATATAATGTGTGTGAAAATACATAATTTCAGAAATTGGAATGTATGTGGAATTTATTTTGGAAAAATAGCATCTACTTTGAAATGTGTCTGTCATAACTTCTGTTTGTGATCATTTTCAATTAGAAGACAAGGTTTCCCTGTATAAGACTAGAGACTCAGATAGCTAGGAAGGAAGGAGGGACCAAACAGGCTAAAATTTTACTAAGTTGTAACCAATCCAGGTATCATGAAGAAAGAGGACGTGAAGTTGTCTTCTATACTTTTAACTTCTATGAATTAGGATTTTCAATTGAGAAATAAACAGATTCTAGAAAGCCCTGGCTTCCCAGGAGGTGCCACTAGGTTAGTATGGCTCAGACAGATGCTCATGAACTCATCTGCTGGTTTTCCCATACAAAACATCTCAGCCAGTATCTACAGAATAAAGACCAATAATGGAGGGTCCGCAGTCCTTTATCCCAAAGAAGAAACTTTACTTACACACACAAGCAAATGAAAAGAGCCTCCTTGTAGCCCCTCCATAAAGAAATACCACCATTTCATCTAGAACCAGCTTTATCATCATAACAAAATGTTGTGTTCCATGGATATTTGCACCATAGTTTAAGTCAAGAATTAGAGTTGGCTAGATTTAGTCAATGTCAAGAGAAAAGAAAGAATGTGGAGAGGACATCAGAGTGCTCGGAGCTGGCAAATGCTGGCAATTAGCCGTAAAGTTAGCAGCGTGGGGTTATCTGAAAAGAGCATATGATTATACTGAGTGGTAGCTTCCCCAGTGAGTCCCAAATAAGCTTTTTCATCTACATTAAATACAATGTGATATTGTATTAATCACTTGGAAAAACAAGAATTTTTTCTATTATTAACTGGTAAGTTCCTGTGTCATCTATCTCTATTTTGTCTGTCAGCTCTGTTTTCTTAAACACAACCAGTTCAACTATATTATTAACATCTTCAAAGGAAAACCTACCAGACTACCAAGGCTAATTTGCTTTAGCTAAGATTTATTTACATTTATTGTCTAAGATAAGCTTCAATAATATATGGTCATTTGGTCCAGAAACAGTAAGTCTCAGTTGTATGTGGTAACCTTTAACTCTGAATACTTCAAATGCCATATATTTTACCCCTATTCTGGGCTAGATTTTGTGCTATGCACATAAAGCATATCATCATCTTTTCTTTTCTTTCTTTCTTTTTTTTTTTTTTTTTGAGTTGGAGTCTAGCTTTGTCACCCAGGCTGGAGTGCAATGGCATGATCTCGGCTCACTGGAACCTCCATCTCCCGGGTTCAGGCGATTCTCCTGCCTCAGCCCCCCAAGTAGATGGGATTACAGGTTTCTGCCACCATGCTCAGCTAATTTTTGTATTTTCAGTAGAGACAGGATTTCACCATGCTGGCCAGGCTTGTCTCGAACTCCTGATCTCAGGTGATCCACCCAACTCAGCCTCCCAAAGTGCTGGGATTACAGTCGTGAGCCACCGCGCCCAGACTCATTTTCTTTAATTTTCACGACATAAACATTATGTGTGACTATGTAACTATAAAGTAATAAATCTGATTTTAGTTGGACATTAGTTGCCCTGGTCTCATTGGGTAGAATGAATTCACATCGTGTATATATAGCTTCTCTACTTGTGAGTTTCATAATACATTAAATGGAGATGGTAATAGTACCTACCTCACAACGTTACTGTGAGAATTAAATGAGATATTATATGTAGAGTCTTTAGATTAGTCCCTAGCATATAGTTAACACTCAGTTAATGTTAACTATTATTATGTATAAGCATTATTATGTATAAGCATTGTGGGAATAAAAATCAAACATTTACTGATAAGTGCTCAGTATATAGTAGGAGCTCAACTCATACATATTTAATGAATTAGTAAACTGTAAGTTCTTTAAATGGCTAGATGTTACTGATCTATGGTAAATGTAGTATTCTGGCTATTGCCTTATACTGTTAAATATACCATAAAGCAAAATGTTAAATAACACCAATATTTCTATATAGTTTTCAGGAATATTTACTAGCTATGAAAGAGGTTTTTGGGGGTTTAGGAGTATTATTTCCTTTCTCATTTAACATTTGCACCGTTAGTTCCATATAGCATGTACTATCTGACTAGAGGTATATGTGTGGCCACAAAATGGGCATAGATTTTCCCCTTCCTTTAACAGTCATGCAGATATGATTTATCTTACGGTACAATGAAAACAGAAGCAGTACAAGCCTACCCATAGTAAAAGAAGATAAATGGGCAAGAAAACACAGAAAGGCAGTGTGTGTCAAGCATGCTTCATATTTGCCTGAGAGAACTGAAACACACACAGAACTGAAACAAAGTGAGAAAGACGTGTATGTTACTATGTGCCAGTGCTGGAGATGCTGCTTGCTTTTTTGATGATATCAAGATGTTATAGTTTTGGGGGACATTTGTTTCTTAATAAATTTATTTTTAAATCCTGCAATATTTACCATCTGAAACATTTATCTGAAATTGTCATGTATTAAATCCCATCTTTTCTAGAACTGGTGTTCTGCTTCTAGTAACAGTTTGAGAAAGGATTCAAAGGTTTGACTCTCCCTAGAATGTTCTTACCACTGGTACTTCTACTCAACCTTTACAAATAGTTGATGCATCACTTCTAGGAGGCCCATCCTATATGTTTATATATATTTGTGTCATTGCTCTGGCTATATTGTATTACAGTTTTCAGTTGAGATGTGTGTTTTCTCTTTTAGAGTCTGGTGACTAAATTGTGAACTTCTTGAATTACGAGGCTGTGCTTTACTTATCTCCAATATTATTCAGCTCCTGAAATAGAGTAGATGCTCAATAAATACGTATCCAATAAATTAATAAATTTGCAGTCTCACACACAGGCATATATTCTTATAAAAGATCAGGGACATTAATACAATTTTTTTCTTTGTATGTTCCTAAAGTGATTGTGAATCTTTGGAAATTGTTTATGAACATATTAATATGTTTCTTACTTCTCTAGTCACTTTGAGGGAAATTTTTTAATATTTGAAAAAAGTTATTTTTTAATCTCTGTATATTCTTTTTTACCCCGAGCATGACTTTTGCACAATGGAATCAAGTGTGTTGTCAATTACTGATTATTTGGTTTAGCCACACAGAAACAGTTAGGAATCCTTATTTTTATTTGCACACTATCTGTTTGGTGGCTTTGTCCAAGCCCATGGATTATGCCAGTTAAATGGAAAAGTCTTACTTTCAAGCAAAATTCTCAGCATTTAATACAGTGTGTGGCATATATTTGGGAGTCAATAAATGTTCATGGAATGCATGAACAAATCAGTCATTGTTGCAAACTGTTTTGAGGATGAGGTATGAGATTTTTTTTTTAAGGCTAAATGAAATGCCCAGTATCACACAGCAGGATAAGAGAAAATCTCACACTCATAACTCATACTTCTGTGTTTCCAGACTGTTACACAAGCTCACTGAGAAGTGCAGTGTATGTCTGATTTCTCAACTTCACCCTGCAGTAAACTTTTGCTATCCGGAGGCTAGAGACCTCTTTTGTGAATGTTGTCTGCCCAATGACTGTGTTGGCACCAGGGAGGCCCTAGCAGATAAAGTGGAGGAACATATGGTTTCCATCTGAATACAAAGTGGTGGACATAACGTGGTAATTCAACTGAGATGTCCTCTATATTGTAAACTGAAAGAGTATGATTAGAGGTGTTTATAAACGGCGTCTGAATTCCCCCACACCCCTCCCCACCCCCTTTCCACTGTAGTTTTATCTGTCTGAATCAGAGCGATCTAGCCTCCCAGCCTCACTGCATTATTTGTGAAAATGGCCAGTGTGAGGAATTATTAATTAAAGCTAACAAATCACCCTGACGAGCTGTGCCCTGGCATGGCTGAAGGTTGATTGGCGAAAGTGTTCTCCTTTGGAGAAAAGACTTTTTGTGCTCGTGACGCAGTCAGGGACGGATTATTGAATATGCAAGTTAGAAGAAAAATCACAGGACAAGCAAATTGAGTATTTACTGGCAAATAATTGCTCTCTTAAGCTGTGGCTCTCTTCCTAAATTCTTAACATTCCCGAGGGTTAGAAAGAAACACAGAAAAATGCATCGGTACAGAGTACATTTCAAAAAAAATACATAGACTGATGTTTCAGACTTGTGCAGGTAAGTGTGATTGTGTGTGTATGGAAAGTGAAAGAACAAGGGAAAGCAAAGGAAAGATAGGGGAAAAAGCGTAACTGTTAGTCTGGTGAGTTTTTAAAATCAACTTGTTTATTGGAGCTCAGCGTATTTCTAAGTTGAGAATTTAGTTTCAGTGCTGCATTTATTGTGAAAGTTAGAGACGTGAGAATGAGAGAGGATTTTCTCAAAGTTGTTTGTCTTCATTAGCAGAAGAATATGTTAATGTTTTGTCCCAATAGTAATTATAAATTTTGTTCAGGTATTTGTGGATATATGTATAAAATTATCAGTTGATTTAAAGATCTTTAGTTATTTTCAACATTGTTGATTATGACACGTCATACAATGTTTCGAACATATTTCGGTACAACTATTGCATTTATTTTTAAAAGTAAACACTGCTTTCATTAGGACCAAGCTAGTCCTTTTTGAGAATTCCTAAAGGGACATTATAGTTTGGAAATACTTAAACTTCAGACTTCTATAATAACTAAAGTGTCCTTATTGTCAATTGTGTGGTCTTTTTATCCGTAATGTTAATCAGATGCTAAGTTTTGTGGACATTGTAAGACAGGAGAGACTAGTTTAGAGGTTTTTCAGGACTAAATTTAAATACATAGAAATGTAAGTGTGCAAATGAAGGTTAATTCCATGTATAAAATATAGACATTCAGAAATAGAGATACTCTTACAAGTACAGCTAGGTTATGGGAGCAACATTACCAGAATATATATATCCATTGAAGATGAATTGCATATTCTGTGATAACCTGGAAAATGCTTTTTCGACTTTCATCGACAACAAACTGTTTTTGAAATGAAAATAAGTGACTGGAAAAATAGTGCTTTTGGCTTTTAGTAACTATGAAAAACATTGATTTAAAACAAAGGCATAATCATAATTTAGACTAAATTAACTAATTAATAATTACCAGATGCTTTAACAATATAACATCTACATGATACTAGTAATAGGAATAATAATAAAAATGGAAAATCTGATAATGACACAGAAATTAAATCAGATGACTCTCATGTTTTAGAAAATCAGAATTTTAAAATATAAATAAATAAAACATATGTTGCCTTCTAATCTGTTCCTTGAACCATGTAATATTGTATTGGTTAGGATTTTTCTCTTACTATATCCTATTTTATTTAAAAATGTGATCCTTAGTATAGGGAATCGAGCTCATAAGAAAGTTTAGAAAATATATTTTTTAAAGGTTTAATTCCCACTGGATCACATTCTGTCCTCAGATTTCAAGAGGCAGCCTCCTTAAAGTTTCTTGTGACTATTTGAGGGCAAAATTTGGTCCATTATTTAGAAATAGCAAAGGGGGCATTTAAAGCATATGTTCAGAGACTTAACCATCTGTTTGCTTTATTATGAATACCGCAGAGTTATGAGAAATTGGAAAGACTCAAAAATTGAACCAGAGTTCTATGCAAAATTTTAAAAATACAGCACTCTGATTTTTAAAAATATGTTTTGCAACCACCTACTTTTGCTAAGTATATCTTATTAGTCCTCTATGTGAGAATAGTATTATTCCACCTTTTTGACATATGGGAAATGAATGACAAAGTATAGTTGAGTGACATGAACCTATAGAAAGTTAATCGTAATCTTTTCTCGCTGATTTAACCCACTACATATGAATACCACTACATATGAATACATATGAATACTGGAGTTTTAGACTTGTCGTCAGTGAAACTCACAGTGACTTAGAGAAACATTATAAAATGGTGACTGCTGGAACAAAAATGAAGTCCAGCTGCTAGTTTCTGGACTGTCTACAAATGAGTTGCAAGAGACATGCGGAGGCCAGACTAAAGAGAACTTCTGTAATCCAACTGTGATGTAATGAAAGTATGAATCAGCTATTGGTTGCCCATGCTGAGGGGGAAAAGCAACAAAATATTTTTTTAAGTGCAAATTGGCATTATTCCCAGGTGGTACTGTATTCCTTTGGTATCTGGAAGGATATGACATTCAGAAATTAAAAAAAGAACAAAAATCATCTTTAAGTCCCAGGCATAGTAATATTTCACCTAGATTGGTCGTATAAGGACATATCAATATGAATATAATTGTTAAAATGTCTAATGCTCAATTAGAGTTCTTCTACATTACCTGAGTTTTACTAGAATCAGACTGAGACTGGCTGGATCATTCTCAGAGGAGAATATAGAAAGTAGACTAAATTTAGCCTGATTATAAGTTTTTGTTGTTGAGATGACTATTACTCTTTGTTGCTTAATGAAAAGCATTTACTTAAAAGAAAATAATAATGGAAGCAAAGGACTGAAATATTTGGTTTGAAGACTCCAAGTAAAAAATGTATGTGTATGTATCATGTATACTTCTATATTTGTTTAATTAAAAAATGTTTTCAGAAATATACACTTTATTAGGCTGATTAAGCCAAAACTTTTTTTTGTGTGTAATCTAAAGACTGAACACAAAAATTTTAAAACAGACCTGAAAGAAGTCAGTCAGAACTGAATTAATGACCTGGGGCTGAAAATACCTATGTCAAATTTCATTTGAATTTTTTCATGGTGGAATTTTAATTTTATGTCTCCCTAAATGGAAGTGCTGCAGTCAAGTGAATCTATAGCCCAAAGAATAATGAAATATGTCAATTATTTTAGGAGGTTAGTTTTAATTTTTTATATTGAGTACATGTGATGTAAATACCAAATACATATACACAATATGTTTTTTTGTTTATTTGTCTTATTTACTATTTATTGCTCTAATAAGGGAATTAAAATGGCTGATAATGAAAAAATAAACACAAATACATGAATGCAGCAAAATACATGAATTAGAAGTAGGTAAGAAAAATAAAACAATAAAGGAAAGGATATAAAGGTGGAGTTAGAAGTAAGGTCAGCATGCAAACTATATTCAGTGAAGTGCTATATATTTGCCTTTAAACTTCCTTGCAGCAAAAGTTGAAGAGAAAAGCTTGTTACACAGTTTATAACATCCTTAAACATAAGAAAATAATTTTCATTTTTTGTCTTGAAAATGGCTCTTGAAAAGAGCTCTTAGTTTTCAAAGAAGTCAATGCTAAAGCAGCTGCCACTGTACAGAATTTAAGGCTGCAGATACCTAAAGGTCAGGTCAGAAGCAGAAGCAGTACCTTCCCTGGGACATGGATGTGGAAGTAGACCAAAGTAATCCCCTTTTAATCCCTGGGCATGTGTTTCTAGAGAGAGAGAAAAAAAAAGACACGATTAATGCAGTAATGTTGGTAAGCTAACAATTTGTGGAAAGTAGGGAGTTAAAGGGGGAATTTTAAAAAATTATTTCATGTAAATAAATACATATATATTTTTAGTAGCAAATGATTTAGAAGGCATTCACTTTTATAATAACCATTAAAACATGTTATCAAACCTCTTAAATCAACATTGCTTTCCTAAGTTGTTCATAAAACACTGCTGTACTGCTGCCATTCTTCTTCGACTTTTACTTTAAGCAGATTGTCAGTCTCGCTGAAGTTAAAAGAGTCATTTCTGGCTTGAAATTTAATATTTCTTGCCCTTATGTCCTCCCTTGGTTCATTTTGAGAAGTCTTAGCAAATTGCCTATTCTTTTCACAGGTAATTTTGATAGTTAAGTCACATTTAATAGGCTAGTCTTCTCTTCATATTGAAAAGGTGAACTATATAGATTTATTATTATATTACCTTGTAGCCTAGTCCCTGGTAAGTAGTCCAAGGACCAACTGTATCAGGATTACCCAGGGATTACCTATATCAGGATTATCTAGAGCACCTGTTAAAATGGAGATTCCTGAACCCCATTCCAGAATTTCTAAATAAGAAGCTCTGAGAATGTAGCCTGGATCTGCAGTTTAGGAAACTGCCCAAGTTATAATAAAGTTGTTATATAAGTTGTGCATAATAAAGTTTGAAGTTCACTGTTTTAAAATTGTGACTTTAAACATTTCTAGTATATGAGCATAAAATAGTAGGGTTTCTCTACAACCATCAGTGAGGGTTTATTATACTTTATTAACACTAACTAAAACTAACTAATACATAAAACTAATACATAATCGTTAGTTAACACTAACTAACACTAACTAATACATAATACTCAATAATATGTGATTGCCTGCTTATAAATCTAGAAACACCTAGACTAGACAAAAACTCTGAATTTGTTTGAACACCCTTAAGCCATATCTCACCATTTTAAAAAATATTATTTAATTTTTAAGTTATCATTTATTAAGAACTACTATATACTAAGTCATATGTTGAGTCTTGATGTTGAGTCCTTGATACATTTGTAAAATCCTCCAGAGAATAGACCAGCAAATTCAAGACACTTCTTGTAGGAAACCTTTCCATGGGGACCTGCACATAATATAAGGGGAGAAACAAGTCATCTATAAATACCAAGAGTGTGCATTGTCAACCCTAAAATATTTTTTTTTTTCATCTTTTAGGCTTGTTCTGGTGTATGTGTGTTCTGGGTTATTTCATTGAACTGAGTGGTAGGCACTCAAGATGCTTAGAGCTCTAAGAGGTAGATAAGTAATGGGGTCAATCTTCAAGGGACTTTACATAAAGCAGAGAAGACTGATAATTAACAAAAGTATATGGCCTTCATAAGGTTCTGAGGCAGACAGAGTAAAGAGTACTGTCCTTCAAAAGGTCAGAGAGTAGAGCAACAGGAAAGGCTTCCCAGCAGGAGTTATGTTTTAACTGAGACTAACAACCTAATTGTAAAACAAAACAAAAACATTCTTTAAGTAAAGTTCTGAATTTCCCCTTGATCACCTAAGTAATGTGTCCATGTTGAAAATATTTCAGACAATAGGAAAAAGTATTTTTTAAAGAAAGTAAAAACCACTTAAAGAAACCATTGTTAACATTCTTCAGATACTTTTTTGAGCATGTATTATGTCCTAAGGTTATGCCAACCGGCGACAGCTTCTCAGAAGGGAGCATTTTAATTGGCAGATAGTGTGAATAGCACCAACTCAAACCTTAACTCATTTCAGCTGTCTTCAGATTTGGCTTACAGACCAAATGGGCCCCAACCCTAATGATGTAGATAAAACAACACAAATGCAGTACTCTCTTGAACAAACACCATAGCACCTGCTATAACCCCCACCTAGAGTAGATATGAGAGTCAGATTCCTTGGGTTCCAATCCAGACTTGTACCTCTTTTCTATCTGTATGATCTTGACCAAATTTTTGGATTTCTATATCTCAATGTGCTTTTCTGTGAAATTGAATTTACGGTACGTACTTACCTCATGTAATAATTTTGAGAAATGAATAAGATAATACATGTAAAGTGCTAACCACAGTACTTGGCACATAGTAGAGTTCAATAAATGCTATCTATTATTTATTGGTGATTACTAGTATTATCACTACTATTATAGTTATTTTTATTACCAGAGAAACTTGCTGAAAATATATTTTGTCCAGTACAACTCCATTATTATTACTGACAAAACAATTCAAGACACATTTCTTACTGAGAGTGGGTCAGATATATTGTCTTTGCAACACATATTAAGAATCTGGATTTTATAGATGAAAATTATAATATGATTTAGCTCAGTAGATAAATGACATTATGTGGACTGAATTTCTGTTTCTAGATAGAAATAATGCCTAAAAGTGCCTTAAATGCCTTTCATGTCACATATCTTGTTTCAACAATTTGTGATTAACTTGATTTGTTTTATTAAAAGAAAATTGTAAATCCAACACTCTAATGTTTTCCAGATAGTGCCACCTTTCTTTATTCAATCAGTGATGAAAAATGATAAGAAATACAGTTTTACCTAAAGAGGGTATCTTCAGGAAGGAAGAGATTCTAGTGGTCAGATCTGTGATTTAGCATAATAGCAAACAAAGATAACTATCCTAGCAGCTGCCACATAGTAGGTGACTAAAGAATTGAAGTATATTTTATAAGAAAAAGCATACGTCAATCCAGGTGTTTTGTGGAAGTGGAAGTGATTTTAAGAGAATGCACAAATTATATGCTCATGGACAAGTTACTTTTTGTGACTAATTCTTCAAATGGAAAATAAACCAATAATATCTTCATTACATGGTGAGTGTGTATAGTCCTTGGTAGAGTTCTTGGAACATAATAGATATTTAATAAATAATACCTGCTAACAACAGAAATAACCACAACAATAATAACACATGAAAGTCCTGTGTATAATGGCTATAAGCTCATTAGTATATAATACATATGATTTGTATGCATTGATACATAAATAATAACATTTTAAATTGCTTTGCTAATGTTTGACACACGGTAGGAACTTGGTGTAAATTTGATATATTTAAATACCTTCATTAAAAGATTGCTTTAGTTATTTTAGTTAAATGAAAACACAGTTCAAAAATCTAAAACTAACTTATCCTTTGGAAAATGAGAATAAAAGCAAAGGCCACCTAAGGATTTGTTACTGAAATGGTCAAATAATTTGGGCTTAATGCAAATAAATAGCAGGCATACCACTCTATTTCAAAGAGCAGACAAAGAGAATTAACTTGGAAAACTCTTAGGTGACCCCTAATTTGAATCTTATTAATTGGAAGCGTTTTAAAGCTCAAAAGGCTGTTATTGCTAGTTACAGTGGTAGCTACATATGGAAGATGGCTGCAGAGATTCACAATACAAAAATAGTCCATTGCTAAATTCAAAATTCTGTTAATGTCACAAACAGTGGGACGTGAAACACAAATGAATTGTGATGACAGTTGAGTACCAAGCCGCCTATTTTTTCCCCCTCAGAACTGCCCATATTTGGCTTTATATTTTCCTCAGTCCTGATTTAACCCATAAATATTTGTATTTTCTTCAGCTAGCCTCACCTTGGAAACTACTACTTAAGCATTTTATTCCTAAGTGTTTCTCAATTCCTAGGAATTCTGCTTTATTGCTTTTCTTCCTACAGATATGCATTTTAAAATATTTCTTACCTCTTGCTTTAGAGTCAGATTTTGAATCTTTTTTCACCTATAGTCTGAAGAGGCTCAATGTTGCTCTTTACTCTCCCATTTCTCCTCAGTGTTTACAGTGTCATCTGCAGGCTAGGGCCTGTTTCTTCTCCGTGTTGCTTTGACTTGGGGTACTTGCTGTCAACCTGATCATCTGCATTTATTGGCTACCATCGTTTTTTAAAAACTGGTTTTTTAAATGTCACTCTTACCCTTTATGATAGAAGGTCTTTATGATCCTGGATTTGGGGAGCAAGACTTATTTTATGAACCTACTAAAGCTCTCTTATAAATGCAGCAGTTCCACATAACCATAAGCTAGCTTGACCTTTGGGAAATGTCATTAAAAAATCTCTAAAGAGTATTGCTAAAATGACCAAATTATTTAGGCTTAATGGATTTTGTAGCATGGATACCAGACCTACTCACAGAGCAACAGTCCAGGCTGAATATATTTTATCTGGGTTTTACTGCATGTGGTGATTTGGCTGCCATTTATTGAGTGACCTCTCTGTGCCAAGCATTTTACATTTAATTCTTAAAACAATTTTGTGAGATGGGTACCATTATCTTCATTTAATAGGTAAGAAAATCTTGACCTAGAGAGGCTAAATGACTTGTTGAAAGGTGGAAATGGGATACAAACCAAAGTTTCTAAGACTAACATTCATCCTTTTCTCCATTTCCTCATGCTTGTGCCTGGTTATGTATTTATATTATTGGTAATGGGAAAGAAGTTTATAGTATAATTCAGTTGGAGGCATAGCCAATTCCTTCTTTCCTTTTCTTCCTTCCTTCCTTCCTTCCTTCCTTCCTTCCTTCCTTCCTTCCTTCCTTCCTTCCTTCCTTCCTTTCTTTTCTTTCTTTTCTTTCTTTTCTTTCTTTCTTTCTTTCTCTGAGTCTCCGACTGTCACTTGGGTTGGAGTGCAGTGGTGCCATCTCGGCTCACTGCAAGCTCCGCCTCCCGGGTTCAAGTGATTCTCTTGCCTCTGCCTCCCAAGTAGCCAGGATTACAGGCACCCACCGCCACGCCTAGCTAATTTTTTTGTATTTTTAGTAGAGTGGGGTTTCACTATGTTGATCAGGCTGGTCTCAAATTCCTGACCTCGTGATCCATGATCCGCCCGCCTGGGCCTCCCAAGTGCTTGGATTACAGGCTTGAGCCACCGCGCCCAGCTGCCAATTTCTTTAAAACAAAGTGATGGTGAGATTTTGCTATGTTGTCATGTTACAGAAATACGAATCCAAGGCTATGGATTCACTAGATCTCCAGTAGCAAAAGGTACATAAGTATGGGCGACATCCTTTGATTTTCCTTTTGGTTTTGGAGGACACGTTACTGTCAATTTTGAAGAAACTAAAGGACTTAAAATGTGTGGCCTATGTACTAGGCATTTCCGACTTCTCGCCGAGTGCCTCCTGTGACTTGTCCTACCTCTTCCTCCAAAACAAAAATCTAATTATTCTTAGCAAACATATCCTATAGACCTTTTTCCCACCAAATTTCCTGAAGAATTGTTTTTGTTATAATTATTTAGTGCTTTATTACAGTGGGCAATTAAAGCATTTTAAATGCATCCATCATCAATCTATATGTTTATCTTATGAGGCATTAACACCACTTTACTTTTATACAGCACTTTGCAGTTTGCAGCTTGGAACATGTATACCCCCAAAATAGCAAATTGCCTTTTCATCAGAATAGGGATATCTAATTTAACAATAGTCGCCACATACAGTGAAGCAGTGGGAAGACTGGCCTTCAAACCAGTAATCTTCATTGTCTAGGGAAGTGCCCAAGCCTGGCTTTCCTCTTTGCCTTTATGCAATTGGACCATTGAGTTCACCAGATTGCACCCCAAACTCCATTATTTTGCTTTAAACAAAGACTGAGAGTTAGTGTAGACTAGTTTGTAACTTTGCCACAACAGGATTTGTGTCAGAACCTCTAAAAGGAGCTCCTGAAAATTTCCTGAAATTTAGAGTGAACTTTTAGCTAGAGAGAGAGAGAGAGAGAGAGAGAGAGAGAAAGCTACAATAAAAACCCAAGAAGGAAAGAAAGAAATAGAGGGAGGGAGGGAGGGAAGGAAGGAAGGAAGGAAGGAAGGAAGGAAGGAAGGAAGGAAGGAAGGAAGGAAGAAAGGAAGGAAGGAAGGAAGGAAGGAAGGAAGGAGACAAAAACCCCAGAACCATCTTTTTTCAAATATTGCCTTGAAAAAAAAACTATAAAAAGTTTATGTTAAGATTCTGGGTCTTTGGATTACTCATGATGAGTGCTTTTCCTGGGCAGCATCTCCCATTTTCACCCTTCCTCTGGTCACATTGAATGTTCAATTTCCTTTTCTCACTCTGACAGTTACCAGTGTTGGTATGTCTTCATTATTATTTATTACTTTAAATTTAAAGCAGAGTAGTTTTTTCTCACTTTTTGAAAATTAAATAAGTTTTATTGTGTCTGTATCAAAAGTCACTATATAGGTCTGTTCCCAATCTTGTTTTTTAAACAAATGAATATTGCTATATTTTAAAAATATGAATGTCTTTTTATTTTATTTTACTTTTTTGAGACAGAGTCTTGCTCTGTCACCCAGGCTGGAGTACAGTGGCACAATCTTGGCTCACTGCAACCTCCATCTCCTGGGTTCAAGTGATTCTCCTGCCTCAACCTCCTGAGCTGGGATTACAGGTGTACGCCACCACACCTGGCTAATTTTTTATATTTTTAGTAGAGACAGGGTTTCACATGTTGGCCAAGCTGGTCTCGAACTCCTGACCTCAGGTGATCTGCCCGCCTCAGCTTCCCAAAGTGCTGGGACTACAGGCATGAGCCACTGTGCCTGGCCAAAAATATGAATATATTTGGCTATTTGCACCCTTTCTCTTAATCCCAAAGATCTTCAACTTTTATTCTTCTCTTTAAAATATTGAGTCCTGGAAGTATAAGTGAACATGACAGTTCTAAAAGATTAGTATTTTAAAAATTATAGTTTGCTATTCTCAGGTTTATTCAAAATTGACTTTCTGACATACTATATTGTTTTCACAAATGTAAGCTTTACCTAGGTAGTAAGACATATTCACAGATAGTTATTATCAAAAATATAGAGAAAAAATTCACATATATATGTCCCATTCCCTTCCCACTCCTTCCTGAGTTGTTGACATGAGAAAATATTTCCAACAGTGGGGTATCATTTGCTTGGTGAATTTTAACATTTGCATGAGATGAGATGGTGTTCATGTTTGCGAAAAATACTGAAGACTTCTGACCTCTTTCTTTTTAGCTGCACATGGCTCAATCTAATAAATTTTCAATATAGATTCCAATATGGTTATAATCCCAATCATACCACATTTAAAAGCTCTATTGCTGACTGTGTTTCTCTGCTAGCATGACGCCACAAAGAAAATGAAACCAACCCAAACAAAACCCTCCTTATAACAGAAAGTAAAATGAAGCTTGTAACAACTGTTTTGAAAAATGATTTGGACAGTGAGGAACAACCAATTTTTCAAACACTGTTGTAGCCATTTCAAGCTGTAGTGTGGAAAGTATATGCAAGAAATCAATAAAGGGAAAAGATCTCTATCTGACACAGATGAAACCTAAAAGTACCGTTAAGACCAATTCTCTCTCCATGCATCTGTTACCGCATTCCACTAAAAGGTGTTGGAAAAAAAATCAGCCAAATTCTACTAGAATGAAGTGTCCAGACAAGTGAGTCTGTAAATAATTTAAATAAAAAAAAAAACAAAAACAAAAACAAAAAAAAAACTACAGTAGAAAGAGGGGAATGGGGGAAAAAAGATTAAGCACTTAACATGTTGAGTATATACCCAAAGCAGAAAACTCAGTGAGGGAAAAACTTGTCCTTCAAAAGAAGATACTTTCTATCCTCCACCAGCAACACAGAATTGATAGTCTGATAATAGAAACCTTTTAGGTAGGGGTAATGGGAAGAACACTGTCTTCCCAAAGGCTTCAGTAGATATTCAGTTGCCCAGGGCAATCTGATCAGCACGTCCTCGTTTCTAGAATTGAGTAAACCAAATCAGGATGAACCACACATGGTTTAATAGTTAACTTTTAGAACAAGGGGCAGGGAGATGCTTTTATGCCATAGGCCCAGTGTTCATTCCAATCTCATTACTAAAGTCTGTTCTGAGAGCATTTACAGCTTTCCGGAGAGTCTGAGTTTGGCTGAATCCTGAAGGTGGAAATGTAGCTTAATGACCTCCTTATCCTGAAGTCTCTCTTAATACAGGTGAATTTTTGTGATAAATCATTCTCTAGAATCCAAAGTGTTGTATTAATATCATCATTATTACTATTATTATTATTAGCCCTTTCTTATGTTGTTAGTTATCTCTCCATTTTCCTATTCTAGGAATAGGTGAAAGTTTTGTGAATATGCAGTTGCTTTCTCTGAGTTTCTTTGAAACAGTTTATGTCTTCTTTCAAGTTGGAAATGTGAGATATTTTGAATTATAGTTGGATGTGCAAGTCCAGTCCTGTTTTTAGAGATCAGGAACAGAAAAGGTTCTACAAACAATCCTTTATTTGACTAAGAGACAGAACAAAGGAAGGGAGAGAATTGTATCTTTGGCTGATTCAATCTTAGGTGCTCAATATTGATTGACTAGTGGTCTTTTTATCCTGGCCTCTGTTTTCTCAGATTCCTAAAAAGACTCTTCCCTTATGTGTAAGAGAAACTCCCTCTTAGCATCTTCTCAGTCTCTTCCAAAGGAGAGTAACCATTGACGAGGATTTAGCATACCTAACAAATGCACAATAAGAAAATTGAGGGCAGATTCACGGTAAGCATTGTTTGTGGAACTGTTGGAAGGATCTGGTGTGTAGTTGATGTTGTTGTTCTAAACTGAGCAGCAACAGTAACAACAAACAACAAAATCATACTTCCCACTCTCTTCTTCCTTTCCATTCAAAAACAACCATCACTATCACAATAGCCCAGTAGACAAAATAAAAGCATGTCTATATTTTTGGTATATTACTGTATATCTTAATTGTAGTTTCTCTGCCACACATTAACAGAGTTATTTATCCCTCATGTTCTTCAAAGATCACCTTTGCGCATGTCTGCATAGTTGTTCTAATAGTACAAAAAACTAGCCGGGCGAGGTGGCGGGCGCCTGTAGTCCCAGCTACTCGGGAGGCTGAGGCAGGAGAATGGCGTGAACCTGGGAGGCGGAGCTTGCAGTGAGCTGAGATCCGGCCACTGCACTCCAGCCCGGGCTACAGAGCAAGACTCCGTCTCAAAAAAAAAAAAAAAAAAAAAATAGTGTTACTATTGTCTCTTCTTCATATCTCCTTTATTTGAGTTCTTTTTTTCATGTATGCAAGGAGACTCTTTTTCTAGGCTCTTTGCACACATTCACCATTGCACTAGGACAGATGGGTGTTTTTCTATATAAAGCCTTTTAAAGTGAGAAAACAACAAGAATAGATTTTGAACAATATTTTACCAGTATTATTGAAAAATTAGCTACTGTATATTCTATATACACACACAGCAGCTGCATAAAATGCAAATTCTATTCATGTCTGATCTCTTCTGCATTTATACGGTGACTATTGCTGTAGCACCTAAGCACTTTATGTTATTTCCTCTTATTATTATTTACCACCTGATCATTCCAGAGTGCTTTTTACAATCAGAGAATTTCATTAACAGCCCATTCCCTCGCTCTTTGTTTTTCAGCAACCTTGCATGTAAAAGTATCAAGCATCTTGGTAGCTATATCAGATAAATTGCAGTAAAAAGATAGAGTGCTTCTGACAGGAGGACGGGGATAAAAACACCCTAAAGCATCTCCTAAAATTTGGGTTGTGTTTTACGGTATCCAAATAATGTTATACAAGTCTGTAATTTAAGTGAAAACCAAACCACTAGATAAGCGCTTTTATTTATCATGGTTTCCACCATTGCAGTAATCGAAAGTGTGAGGTGAGGAAGAGGAATTCTGTCTGCACTTCATAGATAGAGAGGACTGGGCAATTGCACTTTCTTCTCACTGTGGAAAGCTTGTGATTCTTATTGACTCTTGAGCTGCCTTTAGCCCAGAGGTATAGAAGTCAATCTGTTTTAAAATCCAAAAAGCTACTGTTATATTTTTTAAGCTAAGAGGATAGAAACATGTTTATTAAAAGGTTCTTTGTGATTATAGATGAAAGTGCGTGGTTGGTACCTTAACAGTTTGATTGAATAAAAATCAAGTTCACACTGGGGTTTCCTTCTCAGCTCTACTCCTTGCTTTCTCTTTGACTCCAAGCTAATTGCATAACCTCTGGTTGACTTGTGCCTCGTCTACACATTCAAAGTGAAATTCAGAAATGAGGTTATTATCTAACTACTGTAGGCTGTAACATTATTTCTCTAAAATATCTCTGTGAGAGAATTTGAAATTTCTGATTTAAGTAGATAGTAATAAAAACTGACAATTGTGTGGACCATCTCCTTTTATCCTTAGACAAAAACCCCATGGAGGTGGATACATCAGAATCAGCTGGAGGTGGTCAGAATCATTTGCAATGTTTGTTAAGACACAGATTACTGCCCCTTCACCAAGTTTCTGATTCAGAATCTAGAGTAGGAACTGATAATTTCACTTCTGATATGTTTCTAGATGATGCTGATGGGGACCAAATTTTTTGGATCACTGCCCTAAGGATGGCTTAAGTACGTATAGAAAAAGAAATCAAGGCTCAAGTCATGGCAGTAAATTTGTGTCTATACTCTGCCACTTTACTTTTGGCCTCAAGTCATTGCGGTAAAGTGGCAGAGTGTAGACACAAATTTAGGCCTTCTGACTCCAAATTTTACTATCTTCCTACTACAGACATTTTCTTTTCACTTCTACTAGAGACATTTTCACTTTAATGTTTTGAATGACTGTCAGTCGTCTTGAGATCCTAAGTGAAAAAGCATTGTAAAGAGTGGTAATTGGATGTTTTCTCCTTAGATCCAGTAGCTACCCTATTGCATTTGTGAAAGGAGAGGAGGAAGCTACTCCAAATTTTAGTGATTAGCTTTGGTATGAACAGCTTTTAAGGCCAGCTTTATACTTCCCTTTTGGGGACGAGAGTAATAAATGTAAGTCTTCTTTGTATTTATTCATCATAACCTGTACGTGCGTATGAACAGGTTTCTGGTTGATGGACTTATGACCATATTCTGCTGTGACAATGCTTTGTAAAAAAGTTTTCACATGTATATTACTTCTCCAAATAGTCATAATAAAAAAAAAAGTGTCAAAGTGAACATGATGGGGCAAGGGAAAAACTACTGCAGAGAGACTGAGGACACTTGAGTCTTGTGCTGCTTCACATATTTGCACAGATCTGCTGGCCTCCATGGGAGACACAAAACAATTCTTCTTTACCCAAGCTGTATGTTACAGTCACCCAGAAAAGCTTTGAAGCAAACACCCACATCAGGGCCCAGGTACAGGAAACTCTGATTTAACTGTTTTGGGGTAGGGTCTGAGTCTCAGTAGGATTTAAAAGCTTGTCAGGTGATTCTAATGTGCAATCGGGGTTGAAAAACCACTGGCCTAGTGTTTAAGGGCCTGGGTTTTGAAATCAGACAGATCTGAGTTCATATCTTGGCTCTTTCGCTTAGTTACTATGCAACCTTGGACAAGTTATTTAATCTCTGTCAGCTTTAGTTTTCTCATATGTAAAATGAAAATAATAGCACTTGTCTTGTAGGAGATCTGTGAAAATTAAATTAAATGATACATTCAAATGTTTGACATAGTACTTGACTTGTGGTATGGATCTACTACACATTAGCTGCTGTTGCTATTATAATGCACCTCAGTTTCCTTATCTGTAAAGCAAAGGAGGGGCACTTTAATTTATGAAATGGAGGACAAATATCTTGGGATTTCATATAGATACGTGTCTGTCACCATATCCACAGTATCCTACCCGGCTTCATTTTTGCCTTTCTTACTTGCTACACATATTTTTGTTAGGTACAGTCTTTGACAGGCTCAACCTTTATTATATTTTACCAATAAATACTTATCTGCCCTCCCCCTTCCCACCAAGATTAAAAATTTGAAACATACAACAAATCCCCTTCTTATATGGGGTAATGCAGGTATGATGGGTGGTTGACCTATAGGTTTAAGAAATAAAAGGCAGAGCTTTGTGAACATGTCTGAAAGCTAACATGCTCCTATTCTTGATTGCTATTTTTTCTGCCATCACTCACTCTAAGAGTTCAGTTGCTGGTAGCTTTCATCCTTGAAAAGGAAAATTGTTCATACTCTACTTCTTAAAGATTGTTGCAATTTGTTAATTCCCTTCATTTTCCCATTTTCCCTGATTTCCTTCTGTATGTCTTTTTTTTTTTTTTTTTTTGGTGAGACAGAGTCTTGCTCTGTTACCCAGGCTGGAGTGCAGTGGCGCAATCTCGGCTCACTGCAGCCTCTACTTCCCAGGCTCAAGCAATTCTCTGCCTCAGCCTCTGGAGGAGCTGGGATTACAGGTGCCCGCCACCACATCTGGCTAATTTTTTTTTTTTTTTGTATTTTCAGTAGAGACGGGGTTTTACCATCTTGGCCAGGCTGGTCTTGAACTCCTGACCTCATGATCCAGCTGCCTCAGCCTCCCAAAATGCTGGGATTACAGGCGTGAGCCACCACACCCGATCTCTTCTGTATGTCTTAAGCCTTAGTACACAATGAGCAGGTAACAAATTTTTAAAGCAATAATGATTTCATAAGCCCATCTGCTTATCTCCACCAGTGTTTAATAGGTTATGTTTTTCATGTCTTTTTATATCTCTGATTTTAAAAATTAGACTTTTTAAAAGTCTCCTTGTATCTCTCTTAACATAGAAATTATGTTTTTGGGTGGACAGAAAGAAATTATTTGACTGTCCAATAAAAGTACAGATGGTTCCATTTGTCTTGACTCATCTCGCAGCACACATTAGTCAGGTCACATGCCTATTTGGGAATTTTTGTAGTACTAGGTCACTTGCCCAGCTTTGGGGCACATAAAAGAATATTTTCCTGGCTTTTAAGTTTGTGGATCTTACACTGTGCCTGGCATGGAGATAGGAAGGACATTTTTTTCCATTAAGCTTTTTCACTGTGTTTTGACAGGAAAAGTTGAAACAGAGTCCCTACTGAGATTTTAACATGTTCCATGGTGGTAACCATAGGAAATAGGGAAACAGGAAATTTTTGGACAGAAGGAAGCCAAGGAGTCCATCTCAGCCTGTCCTCACCTCAAAGATACCAGTTGGATTCTATAATATTATTTTTATCTGCATGTTTATCTAAAGTTTTGTATTTCTATAGTTTTCTTCCGGATAGTACGGAAACGTTGCTGCCAATTATCATGAAAAAGATTACACTCTAAACAGTACTCAGTTCCTTCTTCTGGACAAATCAATGAATGTATTCATTCAGATGTTAATAAAGCAGAATTGTGGGAGACTTCATTTGGAAAAATGCATTTTGTGTTTAAAGAGATTCTCAAAAGATATCATGATAAAATCCATGTAAACTCCAGTGATAGAGAAAAGTACTTGTTTCACACAAAAATATATAAACACAGAATAATGACATTTTTGTTCATTAAATTCAACATGCTTAAAGTTGCCCATATGCACACACATACGTGTATATCTTCCATTTACTCTACTTTTCCTCTACCACCCACTGTCCCAACCTTTGGGAACCAAAATACTGAAATATAAATCAACTCCCATTTCTGAAAGGTCTATAATGCCATTTAAGTGTAAGTCCTTCACCAACATATATTGGTATTTTTCCATAAAAACTTAATTATGGATATTTTGATGCGTGTGTGTGTTTGTGTACATTTTTCCTACCCACAGGAAACATTTTTCAAACAATCTGGTCAGATGGAGTCTATTGAAAATCTGCCATTCATTAGCATCATACCTATGCTAATAGTTTCTGTTGTCTTTCATTATATAATAGTTATTATGAATGAGATCCTCGACACATCATTTTCCATTATTTTATTTAAATTGTGAAATACAGTTGACCAAATAGTAGTCATGGCTACTAGCAACTTTTTGATATACATTTGGCATGGCAACAGTTATATTTTATATCTCTTGTCTATATTAATACCAAACCTTAAAATGGATTATGAAAATAAAAAATAAGTTGTTTAAAAAAACCTACTCTTTCCAGATCAGAAACAGTAACTCACAGGACTGGAATTAACATATATTATCATTGCCATTTTAAACATAATCACCCCAGATTACATAATCTTTTACTAACATGTTTGTAAAATTAGTCTTTTCCATAGTCCAGCTTTGAAAGATAAACACCATGTGTACATAAGCATACGTAAAATATCTCATAGATACAGAGCCCATAAAATGGGCATATTCTTATAAATGTAGGGAAAGGTTCGCTCAAGGAGCAAGCTGATAAGCAGAGTGGTGGAATGTCAAAATGCCTAGGCTCTGTAGTTCAGCCTCTACCACTGAATGAGTTTACCCTAGTTAAAGGATTTAACTTCACTGTGTATCAGTTCCTACATCTGACTCAATATTGACTTAAACCCCCCACACACACATTTTAATAACAAAATAATTAAGATCTAAAATTGTTTTGAAGTGTTCGATATTATATACAGATACAGCCGTCATAACGCTTAAGCTTAAAATAGGAATTGGGACCAAATTGTTAGAAAAAGTTCTCTTGTTCCAGATGTTGGAGACTGACTAGGCGATGTCACAGCCTCAAAGATTTGCACAGGTTGACCACAAAGGCAGAGCCTGAGAGGAGGAGCTGGCTTAAGCAGGGCCCAGTGATGGTGGACTATATTTTTTAAACTAATGGAAGAAATGGGAGACACTGAAATCTGTGAGGAAGCATGTAACATGATCACATTTGTTATGTCTCTTGAATTATCTAAGGTTTGACACAAAGGGTGGATTGAAAGGGCCTGACAGTTGGAAGCTCTGGTGAGATAGAAAGGTTTTGCCATTAAGACTGTAGTTCTCAAATTGAATTGCACCTCAGGAACTGGCTCCAAATGCAGAATCTAGGGCCATATCCCTACAGGTTCTGATTCCATGGTAGTTCTTGGGTGAGCTTGTGATTCTTCATTATAGCAGCACCTCTTAAAACCACCCAGGTATGGCCCATTCTCTGCTCAGCATTAGTTCTTTCCACTTCAATAAGTTTGCACTATGGCCAGGCATGATGGCCCACACCTGTAATCTCAGCATTTTGGGAAGCCAAGGCAGGAGGATCACCTGAGCCCAGGATCGCTGATGCCCTTGAGATCAAACTGTGAATTTTTTGTCATAACTAGTCAGTGCTCTAGTATCCAGCTAGGTGGTTTCTGGTTATGAACAGTACTGCAAAGATTATTTAATGTTCTATAAAGTCCTACAGACAGAACATTTGATTTTTTCAATGGAAATTCTGTATCTTTGAAATGTTCTCTGTTTGTTCCTATTACATTTGCCTATTTTAGTTTTTAGGAAAGGATACAAATACATCTGTTTGGTCAGAATTTTTACTTGATTGACACTATGGAATTTATCAGAATGGGGAGTCTTTTACAAATTTTGATATTCTTTTGTCCTGTTTTTTATGCATTTGCCCAGAGGTCTTCACAAAACTAAAATGAATTTTTTAAAAATGAACAGTCTATTTAATGCACTTACCACATATTATATGAGAAGTGTGACATTTGATCTAACCTCTCTAAAACCCTTGAATCTATAAGGGTAAGCAAGAAGCATCCCCATTACTAAGAAATTTTTGTCATATGAAAGAAAATCTATCTTATTTCACATATTCAATTCCCTTGTCATTTTACTTTATAAATAAATAACAAACCAATTTGGCACATGCCCACCGATTAAAAATAAAAGTTGTCAGAGAGGAGAAAGACAAAAATATGAATTATTAATTATAATATTAAGCAGCACAAAAAGCCTAACATGAAATGATATCACTTAAAAAGATTTTATCAAAATAAAAATCGGGCAATGATATAGTCTTTATTCAATTCAATTGTTGTCATTTTAAGTCATTAAATATATTTATCATATCTAATATATTTATATCAAATTTGATGAAAATATATTTTAATCATAGCAAATAAGTTATTTATAGAATAGTAGCATAAAAGGAAAGCTCAATGTTAAAGTCTCACATTAAATTATCATATTGACCTAGTGGCTATATTCACTGTAAGATCATACTCTTGCATATTGTTATTTTTCAAATCCCCATTACTAGAAAAAAGCAAGAACACTTAATTAGCAGAAAGGGTGATGTTTTTCTTTTCATGATGATTTTAGAAGTTTACACGGTTCATACTAAATTGGGAATGAATGTGAGATATTTTTCCTACAAAGAGATTTGAAACAATATACATTTAATACTAGTTTATAAATAACTGAATATAGGTTTCCAGCAGAGTGGAGTGATTTTGTCTCAAAAAGGGAAGATGATCAGGGCTTTGATGAAAATATTTCTACTATGTCTTCCTAAAACAGAGTTGCCCAACATTTGTGACTAACTTCTTTTCCTAAGGAGGCTAGCCTTTTGGTTATTTAAATGTTTTATTTCTGATAAAGTTTCATTTGTTTCATGAAATGTATTAAATTCCATTTGGAAACAAAGAAAAATTCTGGAAAAAATTCCACATTTTAAATAATCTCATAGAAGTTATCCATGTAGATTCTGAGGAAAATTCTTCATTTTCTATTCCCATAAATAGCAGTTTTGGTTCTGTTTAATCGTATTTTCATTTTACCACTATAGAGAGCTTCCTTGACTTGTGTTAAGCTTGCTTGTTCCATTTCAGTTGGGTTTGTTCATGCTGTCTTGATAGTTTATTCTATCAGGCATGATGTTACTTTACCATCTCAATCTCCTTGGCAGTATTTTTAAGTTTTTAACTTAATTTAATGCTCATAAAAGTGGAGAGGTAGGTCCATATCTAGAAAAAAGGCAAAAAGTTAGATATCTGCATTCATCTTTACAGTAAACCACATTTTCAAAAAAATGTTTCTCTACATTAAATATATTTCAAACAACTAAGTGTTTAGAGTTCTATTTAAATAAAAACACAAACTTTCATGTCACAGACTACCTGGGCCCTATATCTCTCAACGTGGGCTCTAATTTTAATTCATCTTGTCCATAGGTTTCTAACTTTGGCTCTTAAAATATATTCTCTTGTAACTATTGCAATAATCACCAACTATTTGGTAAGTTTATCTATAGAGGTATACCTAGCGATAGTGTCCCCTCAGTGCAGGTGATACAATAAAGAAATCAAACTCAGTAAAGATTTTCATTTTATTTCTCATTCTTTTCTTACCTGTAGCTCCCATTTGATCAGGGAACATAACTCCTTTCAGTATTGCTGTCTTATCCAAATTTTCATCCAGAAGTGACTTTCTTGTCCTCTGTAGTCTTCAGAGGCTGTTCATAAAGCTTGGGCTTCCCTTGTAAATCATGTAAGTTTCATGGCCCTCCAGTGTTTTTTGTTTGTTTGTTTCTTTGGGGCTCACTGATTCCCACCATGTACATCCATTTCACAGCTGCTGTCATCAGCTGTTCTCCCTCTATGTGATTTATTTTTAATAACATCCTTTTACACCCAATTTTGATAACCATTAGTCCCAGTAAATTCTCTTATGTTTAGTCCTTCCTTGAATTTTACTTTTTAAACCACTGAGTAAGAACAAGAAAATAGCATAAACAGTGACAGAAAACCAAATGCAGAACTACCAAAATGAACGCCTGCAATCCTATCTGATGAATGAGGCAGAAATGAAGAGATTGCTCAGAGAACATTCTGGAATAAAAGAAAAAGAAACCTCAATAGAACATCATTCCAGAAGGAAAGAAAATATAGTCAGTAAGTTATGAATAAAATCAAGTCATATTTTTAAAAAAGACAGCAATTGGCCTTTAGATATTTTTTAATTACAGTTAATATTTACTGAGAGCTTTTTATGTTCCGGGCAACATGCTAAGCAACATTCATTCATCATTTCATTTATTCATTGATTTATTGCTAGAAATTCATGACAATGGAACCTCTACTGTTGCCTTCATTTTACAGAAGTGAAAACTGAAGTTTAGTTTAACTAAATTATCCAAGGTCACATAGCCAGGAATGTGGAGTCAGAATGGAAACTCAGGTGCATCCTTTACCTTTATACTGTGATAACTTTCAAATGAGAGCCTTTAAAAATAAACGAATACATAAATAATTCTGGTTTGACTACTGTATATAAAGATCATGAAAGGCCTCCTTCAATCAAGTCTTGACTTATACTTAAGTATTATAAATGCTTGAAATGTTACCATCATAGAGTGTAGTTCAGGTTTTGGAAAATGGATCTTTCCTCAGGTTTGCTAGTTTTATTCTCTGTAGTGGTGAAAATCCTTTTTGGCTCACTCTGTTCCTAACTATAGGTAATGTTGATTAATATTAGGAAAGAAATCTTCTGAAGTCTTTTAATATAATGTATTTTTAGTGAAAAATAAATGAGTATGTATCTGTAAGTTATACAATTATTATAAGCAAGATGTGCTGCTTAAATAATTGAAGAGGTTTCCATTCACTTATTTCTTGGTTATCACTGGTTATATTTTAAACTAATATATTAAATTCTGATAATCTAGAACTTTGAGGGTGATAAAGTTCATATACTGGATAAGTTTAAGGCAACGTGACTTCTTTTGATATATGATGGTTTCATAATAAATAAGCTATTCCTCAGTATAAAAATACTGTTCTTAAGCCTGGAGGAATAGTGGCCCATATATAAAATCTAGTTTGGGCCCAATACATCTGCTGTATACAGTGGTCTAAGCCAGCAAGTTGATAAATTCAGAAACTGAGCAGCCTGGAGCCATATGAGACTCGTACTGCCTTAAGTTACAAGATACATATATATTATTTGATCCAGACATTTTTCATATTTCTTTTAAACAAGCAGAATCCTCTTTTCAGACTAAATCTTATTAGAAACTTAACATATGGAATAATGAGTAATGTTTAATTGAGATAAACTTATTTTTAAATTCATATTATCATATTGAATATTATAAAGTCATCCAGTAAGAATATAATGGCAAATATACAAAGGAATAAAAACTCAGCATTGCGTTATTGTATTGGCTCAAAAATCAGTGTATTCTTGTTTGGGGAATGTAGCAGATACTAACATAACATGGTGTTATAATGCTGATGGGAAGAAAAAAAAAGGACTATTCCCAGTGAGCCACTGTGTGTGTGGAGCTTACACTTTCTCCCCATATCTGCATAGGTTTTCTCTGGGTACTGGGTTTTCTCCCACATCCCAAAGATGTGTATGTTAGGCTCATTGGTGTGTCTGAGTGAATGTGGCTGTGTGTGAGTGCCCCCTAAGATGGAATGGCGTCCTGTCTAGGCTTGGTTCCCACCTTACTCCCTGAGCTGCTGAGATAGGCTCCATCCACTCATGACCCTGAACTGGAATTATTGAGTAAATAATTATCTTACTTGCTTTTATTACTCTTCCTTAAATGTATGTACAGCTCACATTTATTTCTTGCTTTTATTAATCTTTCTTAAATGTATGTACAGCTCACATTTATTTCAGTGTTTAATATCAAAAGTGTTTTGGTCTTTATTTAGAAGCTTGATGATGTTTCTGTGACCAGAAATATGCCATAAGAACTTAACTCTTATTTATATCAATTAGTCTATGTTAAAATTGCTTTCATTACATGTTGTTTCACTTAAAATCATAGTTTCCAAGAATCCATGGATGGCATTAAGTGAAGACTTTCTGTACTATACTATATGGTATCAAAAAAATCATGAGACTGATAAGTAGTTGCATATTGTAACAGTTTTTTTTTTAACAGCTTGTATCCCAATCTGAGAGCCTTAATTGGAGGCCTGCATGAAAGCTGCTTATTCTTATTCTACATAATTAACTTGTAATAACACATCGGTCTCCGGTGTTTTTTTAATTTATATAATACATTTAAATTTCTATGTAATTTTCATCACAATTGGAAATTGATATATATATATGTATATGTAGTTACCACAGGTTATTATATATGTATTTATTTCTTTTTATTTATTTATTTATATCTATTTGATAATCTTTTTGTAATCATCTGTTTGTAAGATTGGAGACCATGAAGCATAGTTTGAAATCCACAAATTTGGTTCAAACAATTTTTAGGAAATAACTTTCTTTTCTTTCTCTGATCCTCTATTAGGTAAGAGACAATTTAACTTTTTGGGGATACCGTATCTTTTGGGTTTTGGTATATGTGAATCATTTGTTCTACTAAAACTAAAGCTCCTGAAGGACAAGGACTTTGTTTTTATTTTTGTTTTGATTTGTTTTATCCAGGAGCCTAAAATTCCATATATACATAGGCAGTCCAGGCCATCTAGTTATTATATGTATACATCAGAAAATTTGAAAGAGGGATCCAAGTCTCAGTCTTAGTCCTTTCTTCTATCTTCTATGCATCTATTGCTACCTCTACATGATGCCATTGATAGCAAAAGCAATCCAATGTACATCAAAATGTCTTGTTTATCCTTCCTATATACAATTTTTATAAAGCAACCTAGTTAATTCTCTTGGCTTCTAGTTTCTGAAACTCCCAAGATGAAGGAGGGAGAGAGGGCATAGAGATCGAAAAGAGGTAGAAAAGTGTAATTAAATGCTAGTATAGACAGGACAGAAAGAAGCAAGGTAGTCCTGGCACCACAAGTGCCTTCTCTAGAAAACTTTCAAGTCTATAAAAGAATGACCAAAAATCAGAATCGACTGTCTGGGCTACAAATGAAAAATCAGATCAAATAGAGAATGTGGTATTAGCTGTGACACCAACCAAATCACGTTAGAACAATCAGAACTAGAAAAAGTTGTGCAGAAGCAGGAACACTCTGCAACTTTTCAGCCTTCTATCAGGCGTTGAGTATCCAGGTAGGCTTAGGCATTGGAGAACTACCTGCTATGAAAGTCAAGCCTTACTAAGACTCCTGCATGATGAGCCAGTGAGGAAATGAGAGCAAATATAGTATGCTGTGAATTCATAGAATCCATAAGTCTGTTTTTATAAATGGGTAATGTTTCCTACTAACTTATTTGGAAAAATCATTTTTATAATATACGTGTTTACATAAAACCAATAAAAAGTCTTGTGTATGTTGGAACATTTTGCTTTTATGTCTGGTAGACCATTTACCTCCTCTTCAGTGCCTCTTGGAACATTTATTTTATATTCTCTGTTCCATTCCTGTTGGAGCATTTATGTATGATTTGTTTGTTACTTTTATCTGTTGATCTTGCCCTCCCCATATGCTCATGGCTGACTGGCCTAGTTTCCCACATTCACTATGTGATCTCTAGCCCTTCTTAAATATTAATTAGTGTAATTGAATTCCCTCCAGTATTTCTAACCTCAGGCACCTGAATCTCAGTGTTTTTATTAGAACTGATTTGTGCATTTAAAGTCCAACCTGCCTCCCCATCCCCCACTGCCCAAACAACTTTTCTTGATTAGGTAAAGGTCGTGGCTATGTGCTTGCCTCAGAGAAAGCCTTCATGGGAAAATAAAGGCATTATATATCACAACCTTTCTCAGTGAAAGACTGAAAAATACAAAGCTGTCTTGAATCTTTGGCAAAGGAAGTCATCTAGAGTGAACAGGAAAAGGATGTAGCCCTCCCCAGGAGTACTGCCAGAAGTGAAATAGAAAAGCCATGCAGAGCCCTGTGTGGAGATGAGAGCAAAGCCTCACCTAATCATAGCACATTTGCCTCTACCAGCAGAGTCAGGGACTCTAGGACAACACTTTATTTAAATCTTCTCAGCTGTTCCAGTTTGCAGGTCTATCTCTGACCAACATACCATTCATGATTAAATGTGAGTGGCTCTTTGCTTGGAAGATAACAGAAAAAAAGGAAAAGGGGAAGAATCTAAAAATAGGGATGTAGAACCATATACTCATGAGAGGATTTGTCAATGAGATCATCAGTTACTACCATCCATGTTTGAGGAGAAGAGAAAAAATGTTAGATAACTAGAGATGTGGAAATCTTCTGATTTTCAGAAAGTATAAAAAGGCAGTTTATGATGATGAAACAACTTGCTGTTAGTCCTGAGCAAGAGTCTAGAATGGATTATTACAGCAATGAAGCATAAAATGATGTATCATGATCTGCTGAAAGAAGTGGTGCTTGCTAGACACTAGAATGACTTCAGTAAAAGGATGTCTACAATATGTGATCTGATCTCTCCTGAGTTAGATATATAGACAGATTAGTAACTAATCTAGGTACAGCTAGATTAGTAACTGATTGACCACACTATTAGGTACAAACAAGTGGCTCAATATCATAATATAGGGGATTCCTGTGGTGTATTGCAAGGATATTTTTGGCCTTATCTTGGTCACAAGTTTCTTTCAATGACTGGAATGAAAACACATTCATTAGATTTGCAGATGACATGAGTCCAGATACATAGAAAAGTTGTTGAATGAAGTAATCAAGTTCCAAAGACATTGAAAGACTGGAATTATGGGCTACATCTAACAGATGAAATTTTCTAAATGGATAAATGCAAGATATTGCCTTTATATTTTAAAAAGACTAGTCATGAATGACATAGCAGAGATATGACTTTCCAACCCAGTACAAGAAATTTAAATAGATAAGGACATCTTCAGGTATAAGTGTCCAGAATGGTAGGCAACTGAAATGTGTGGTATGAGCAATAGTTAAGGGAACTGGGATTAACTGGAAATTCAGGAGGAAGGAATGTAATAACTATCTTCAAGTATATGAATAACAGTCATCTAAAAGATAAATCATGTTGCTTTCTGTTTCTCCAAGAAGATGACCATGAGCCAGTGATGAAACCTACAAGAATAAAATACTCAAGTCAATATGAAACACTAACTTTGTAGCAGCCTTCTGTGCTCAAAGATAAAAAATAGGAGGGTAAAAAATAATATGGAGGATAGACTGAGATTAAATCTCAGTTATGCCACTTATTGAATCCTTGTCTCCTGGGACATTTCTTGAATGCTCCATAGTCTGTTTCTATACCTATAAATTGGCTTTAAGCAATTCCTACCTTGCAGGTTGTGGTGAGATAGGCACCATATAGGCACTGATACAGGCACCATATCAGTCTGTAGGCCTACCATAACAAAATACCACAAGGTGGGTGGGCTAACAAACAGAAATTGGTTTCTCACAACTCTGGAGGCTAGAAGTCCAATATTGAGGTGTCATCAGGTTTGGTTTTTCATGAGTCCTCTCTATTTGACTGCAGATAGCCTTCTGCTGTTGTGTCCTTGCACAGCATTTTCTTTGTGAATTGAAGAGAACCTCTGATGTCTCTTCCTGCCCTTATAAGGACACCAGTCCTAGTGGATTAGACTGCCAACCTTATAACCTCGTTAAACCTTAATTACTTCTTCAAAGGCCCTATCTCCAAATATAGTTGTGTAGGAGCTTAGGGCTTCACCCTATGTATTTTAGGGGACACAATCAGCCCATAACATTGCCTAATATCCACAAATATTAGTTTCCTAAGACCAAGGTGTTTAAGCATAGAAAACTACCTTACAGGGATATTTTGCAGGATATTGAAGCCATAACCCATTTATGCCTAGTGTTCCACTATTGGAATGTTAAGCTTGTGGCAGTTATGTATATCCTGTTGCTCAAGGTCATCACCAAGGTCTGATTTTTCACACACACACACATACACACACAATTGCAAACTTTGGCATAAATGGGTTAAACAGATGATTGTCATATATAATTTTAATGGAGTCTGCTAACACTGATATTCTGTCATTACAAAAATAAAATCTTTGGGGTCAGACACAGTAGCTCACACCTGTAATCCCAGCACCTTGGGAGGCAAAGGAGGGAGGATCACTTGAAGACAAGAGTTTGAGACCAGCCTGGGCCACCAAGAAAAACCCTGTCTAAAAAAAAAAAAAAAAAATTAGCCAGCTGTGTGATCCCAGCTACTCATAAGGCTGAGATGGGAGGACTGTTTGAGCCCAGGAGTTCAAGGCTGCAGTGAGCTATGGTCATGCCACTGCACTCCAGCCTGGGTGATAGAGTTTTAATTTTAAAAAATTAAAAGAAAAGAAAATCCTCCATATAGTATCAACTCTGAAATTCTGCAATTCTCTGAAAATCCTCAATAGCAAGGTAGTTGTTAAAGATATAAAGCAATTTTCTTTCAATAAATATTTTCCTTTAGTATTCAAAAATTTAATATTATTGCCCTAATATTTACTTATGTACTAGACCTCCCTTGATTTCTGCAGCCCAAATTCCCAAGATGGCTTCTAGGTGAAACCTCTGTCTCTTGTGGGAAGACACTGCTTTGCCAAACCTTTAAATGCCTCAGAAGATATATGTATAAAAGTAGAGGGAGAATATAATTATCTTAAAAACAAATTTAAGAAAACATAGCAACACCAACTACACAAGTAAATGCATGCATAAAGTAAAAATAAAAAGAGATATGTTAATTTGTTCAAGAGGTTTCAAAGTCTCAAGACTTTTTAGTTCACAACAATTAATGGAAAATGTATTTTGTTAATACATCCATTGCTGTTATTCTCTATTTTATTATACATACGTATTGCCACTTATTTAGAAATTAATAGTTTAAGCTGAGACTATGCCAGAATCTAGCCATTGACATTGAATAATCTTTTAGTTTATCTTTCTTGCAAAGAGTATGTTGGTGAAAAATGGGACTGTGTTGTCTATTTTGGTGAAAAATGGGACCGTGTTGTCTCTCGTGTCCATGGGTAGCTAGAGTCAGTTTTTTTATTTTTTTATTTTTTTAATTTTAAGTTCTGAGGCACATGTGCAGGATGTGCAGGTTTGTTACAGAGGTAAACATGTACCATGGTGGTTTGCTGCACCTATCAACCCATTACCTAGGTATTAAGCTCTGCATGCATTATCTGTTTTTCTTGATTCTCTCTGCCCCCACACCGTCCTCCCCGGAGGACATGAAAAGACACCTCTCAAAAGAAAAAAAGACATGCACGCAGCCAACAAACGTAAGAGAAAAAGCTCGGCATCACTGATCATTAGAGAAATTGAGTGACTTTTAAAAGTCAGTATTCTACATGAATGAAATAATACATTATCTTATTCTTTTGACAGACTAAGTCATGTTAAAAAGATGCACATCTTCTCAAGGAGTATGTGCTTTTTTTCAGGCTAACTAAAAACAAAAACCCTGAACACTATTCGCGGTTTTATTTCTCGGCAATGGAATAGCCTCCTCTTGAGTGGGGAAGTTGCTGTAACTAGATGATGTTTACAATTGAGAGTTTAGTCTATGGGTTTGATGGAAAGAGCATGACATCTTGAGCTGCATTATCTGCATTCAAGTTATAGCTCTTCCTTTTTTTTTTTTTTTTACTTTGGGTAGTTAACAAATTCTCCAAGCCTTTTCATGTTATGTAAAACTATATTTGGGCTTCTTTTCAGGTCTGCACAGTTTGACCCAATGTAGATGTTTAATAAAGATTAATTTATGTCTTTTTTCTCTGATCCTTAATTCTTTCACCTTCTAATGGGTATACTATTAATACTTTCTCTACTTACCTACCCCACAGGATTTTTGAGACAATCAAATAATATGTTTGTGAGAATAATTTATAAACTGTAAAACACCATACAAATGCATTTCTCCTTCTTATGAGTGTTATGAGTGGATGGGGATGCTTAACTAGAAATTGAATCGGGACCACCTAGGAATTTACATTGAAACTGTTTCCTAAGAGACATTAGAAGCCTCATGTTGTTGTCTATTTAAATCGCCTGACCTAATCTGTACAATGAAGATATTTAACAACTGGTATTAAATTTTATTGTCTATTTTTCTGTGGTATTTTCCAGGGAGCACAAGAAAGATTATTTCCTTTCCATTTTTTTTCCTGTATTATCGGGCTGCTGTCTGTTCTCAAATATACTGAGACAAATTGTTATCCTTTGTAACTATGGGAATATGGGCCCATGGTGCTTACTATCATTATTTCTGTTGTGTTTGTGGTAATTGTTGTTATTATTATTAATTATACTTTGTAATTATATAGCTTCTTATTTTAAGGAAAGATAAATTGCTAGGAAATAAACAAGCTCCTGTTCTTTAGAGATTTTTGGAGTTTTGAACATTTTAAATCCAGTTTTGACCTTTTTTCACGAAGATTTCTACATGAATCTTCAAACACAACTTTTTTTTTTTGGTCTGCCGTCAAAAATAAAGTACTGACTTGTGAGATACTGCCCTTGAAGTTATGCATGAGAAAATAGTCTCTCAGAGCATTTCATTTCCTCTTTCTGCCTTTTAAATTATTTCTTACAGTATAGTTACCACGTAGTGGAAGTTTGTTTTGGAGAAAGATTTTGAAGCAGGAGGTGGAACTGCTTGAACAGTGGCCCACGCCTAGGTAGAAAGGTCTCATTGCCCCTGCTCGCTTCTGACTGCCTTTTGAAGAAAAGAAAAAGGTGAACTAAGGTGAGATGATAATAGTTTGTGGATTAAGGGTCTGGCAGTTAAGTGTAGCCCAAGTACAAAATGTTCAACACGAATTGATAGAGGCTTTTTGGAATAAAAATTCCTCCTTCTTTCTTTAGTCTCTTGGCTCTGTTATTTTGAATTCTTGAATATCCTTAATAGTAAGTAAGTTGTCTTCAAGTTTCCAGGCTGGTGGGCCTGGGCTCTTTTGATCATTGGTCTCCTCATTCTCATAGTTAAGGACCTGAACCCAATAAAGGGATTAGAAGGCCAAAGAAGAATTTTGATCCCTAGGTAATCTCCACATAGGTTCCTCTATGAGTTGGTGTGAAAGGGAGGATGAAATTTTATAGGAAATAAAGAGGGCTATTTCATTATATGGTGACTTTAGGAAATAATAATCCAGCTCTTTCTTTTCCATGAAACTCTTCATCCAACTCTTATCTTATCTCACTGAGTTTTGTTGTTGTTGTTTTGAGATGGAGTCTGTCTCTGTTGCCCAGGCTGGAGTGCAGTGGTACAATCTCAGCTCACTGCAACGTCTGCCTCCCAGGTTCAAGCAGTTCTCCTGCCTCAGCCTCCCGAGTAGCTGGGACTACAGGTGCATGCCACCATGCTCAGCTAATTTTTTGTATTTTTAGTAGAGACGGGGTTTCACTGTGTTAGCCAGGATGATCGTGATCTCCTGACCTCGTGATCCACCCACCCGCCTCAGCCTCCCAAAGTTCTGGGATTACAGGCGTGAGCCACTGCGCACGGCTTATCTCACTGTCTTCTAAAGCAGTGGTTCTCCAAGTGACCAGCAGCATTAGCATTACCTACGAATATGTTAGAAATGCAGATTCTTAGGCCTCACTTCACCCTTCTGAATAAGAAACTTTGAGGTGGAACACAGCAATTTGTATTTGAACAAGCCCTTCAGGTAATTCTGATGCATACTAAAATTTGAGAACCACTGATCTAAAGAGATATTGAATTCCACTGAGAAAATATTTTGACAATTTAAAATTCTACCAGAAACTACAAGTGATTTTTGGAATCCAGAACCCTCTGTTGTTCTACTTCAAATTTATCTTTATGGCTTCATCCTAAACTGTTTATTTAACAGCCCTTAAACAGTTTTTAACTTTGACCTGCAATTCATAACAAAACACCCCACCCTGTCTGAAATGATCTTTGTTCCTCTGTCTAGCCAAATCCTCTCTATCCTGCATTATCCATTCAAATGCCTCTTCTTTACAAAACCCTTACTAGTCATGCCAGCATTCTCTCAGTTTTGGCTTCCTGTAAGTCTCAGTGCCTATACCATTAAAGTCTTACCTGTTACATAGTCTTATCTGTGATATATCTTGTGTTACTAAAATAAACTGTCAACTGTTACAATAAATAATAGGTTACATTTATTCATTACCCACTGTGGTCACCACAACCCCCTCAGTGAATTACTGTGCCTGACTTTTGCAGATCTTTGGTAGCTTACCCTGCCTCACACAGTGTGTACTAAAAAGAAGATTCTCCTTCAACCTCACGCTGGGCCACTAACCTATATTGTCTTATAATACTGATAAACTTTTCTCATGTTGATGCCTTATTTTCTTCCCAGATCCATTTTATATTCAACTGCAATTAGAGACCATAATTCTCCTGTTATTTCTTACACAGTAACTTTTAGAATATAGAGAGTTAATGCACATTTGTTGGCATATTGTATTAGAAACTCTAAACACATTTCTGGGATTTTGCTGATTGAGAATGAAAATGTTTAAATATCTGCTTGGGTCCAGAACAGTCTCCATTTGTAAGTTGAGTATATTCATTTTAGCGAAGTAATCAATTGCATTTAAAATATTCAACTCACAATTATATATTGACTTTCATTATCAATTTTGATTAATGCATTTTGAAAATACTTTATTCTATAATGCATTTAAAGGGGGAAATAACTGCTTTTGTTTATTCAAGGAATTTGCTAATTTTTATAAATCCTGTTTATTATTTTGTAAGAAGAAAAAGGATGAGTCAATAGCAAATCTGACCCTTGCCTGTATACTTACATTTACCCACTAGTGATGAAAAGAAACGAAGATAACGTTAGTGGCTAAATGATCATTGTTGAGAAGGCATGTTTAAAGAGAAATAGATTTTTTTAACTCCGTGTGCGTAAACATTCTCTGTGAACGTTTTGTATTTGCACATGGTTTACATTCATCTAACCGAATTCTGACCTAAGGAATAGAAAGCATGGTCTCTTCCAAGTCAAGCCACACTGTAGTTATTTGGCGGATAAATGCTTGGCTAGTTTCTGTTCCTTTATAACTGCCTTTATTAAAAGTGAAGACCCTTGACCCTGAATCAGAATCACCTGGATGGTTCCTGGATTCCACTCCTACAAACTGAATCAGAATCTCTGGGATTGGAGCCCAGAAATTTGCATTTTTAGTGATCATTTTCAGGTGATCATTAAAATAAAATTTATTTAATAAAATGTATTTTATTTTATGGCTCAATTAAATGTGAAAGCCATTCCTATTTGGAGTCATTCTCTTTTTCTTTGGCGAATCAAATCCTCCAGAAAACTGATCTGTGAGTCACCAAACTGGTAGTTGTTAAGCATAGAGTCTCAGTGACAACCTTAAAAGTGACTATTGCAGTTTCCTTCAATAAACTTAGCTTATTGAGTTCTGATACTTTTGTGTGCCAGGCATTCTAGTTAATTATCTAAATTAATTAATATAAAACCTAAATAGCTCTTTGAGATACATATTCTGGGCCGCATTTTAAAGAACGGATAATTAAGGCTTAGAGAAGTAAATATCTAAGGCCACCCAACTAGTAGCTGAATTCAGTTTGACTCTAGAATGTGTATTCTTAAACTCTGAAATAGAACTGAAAACAGAATTCGAAATAAAGTCTTCTAAATTCTGCCTCTCTTTCTAAAAAGGCAGCTGAATAGAGAAAGGGTTAAAATAGATGACAACTACTTCCAAGTTTGTGTCCAAACTCTGAGATTCTATGATGTTAGTCAACCGTCGTCTTAAATTATATGATTGGTAGCTATAGTGTTATCATGTGATGAGCTCAATCAGTAAACCATCACCTTCAGTGTTATCAGAGAGAACAATGAAGCCCCGTCAACACTTACCTGTCTGTTTTTACAGTCTTCCTTTTCTTCTACTTCCCTTAAGAAACCCAAGTATATATTTTTCCATGCCAAGGGCTACTGGAATAAGCTTTTTATTATTTTATTGAGAGATCTCCCACAATAATATGAGGCCTAATTTCCCTGAACAATGGCTTGTTTTAATAAATACTTTGCAAATACAGCTAATATACTGTGTAGCTGACTCAGTGGTTCTCAACTCTAGCTGCACACTCAAATCACTTATGGAGTTTAAGAATATATAAAATCATGTGTCTAAATCCTAGAGATTTTGATCTGTGAGTGTGGCCTGGAGTGGAGGCTAGAGATTGATTGTTTACAAAGCTTCACAGGTTGAGAATCAGTGATCCAACTCATAATTCTTAAAGAATTTGGTGATATCATATGCATTAAAAGAGTGATTGAATGAGGCAAAATCTCTATGTAAGTCCCACAATGAGTCCTTTAACATGAAAGTAGAACCTAAGAGCCTCTGAAAAGCTGTCGCTTGGGCCATCCAAATATTCATATTGAGTCTCAGATAATGAAAAGTCACAAAATTAGAAGCCATTAGAGCATGGTGTTAAGTGGAATTATGGAAAACCATTTGTAAAATGCTATGGGGTTTGGAAGGACTTGATTTTTTCACAGACATTTTTGTAATAGAAAACAAGGTAGTGAAAATGGCAACATATTTGAATCTATTTGCATTTCCTTATCAAAAAAGTAGTAAAATAAAAGGGAAGGGTATAACCTTGCAAATGTATCTTGATCTGATATTATTTTTGCAAGTTAGACAGATTTGGGGACACCAGTCGGCCTGACTCAGGGCTAGCTATCAAATCAGAGCTCACTCTTCAAATCCTAGCATTAATCGGAATGATAAAGAGCTACCTTTCGATTAATCCTGCCCTGGACTTTAGACGAAAGAAACTGCAGTTTAATTACTGAGTGAAATTCACTTCATCTGATCTGCCTGTCTTTGCTATAATGTCATAATATAATCAGCATCACCCCCATCTGAAACAGAGCTGTGAAGTCCACGGATCTGTTTGATTGGAAGAAATAAAATGATACCCAAGCAACAACCAGCCACAGTGCAGTAATGACTCAAACCTTGTTTTCATCTGTATGTCATTCTCCCATTGGCTTGTCATGACAGCAACTGAGAAAAGGATGGAAGAGAGTGTGATTGAAAAGGAGACTGACCCAATGGAATCATACTAGGTGTGGGAGGGAAGAGTCAAGCTGTATAAAATCTTAAAGCTAATTAAACTTGGCTTTTTCTTTAATATGTATCCCACTGGCTGCTACTGATTTCTCAAGTCCAAGATAAACCACTCAACTGATGTATCTCCCTGCAATTAAAATCTCTTCTTCAATTGAAACTATAGGTTTTACTTTCAAAATAATTTATTTTCCTTTTGTAACTGAAATTTATTTGGCAGATTTTTTTTTTCTTAGATCTTCATGTGGTTTTGTAAGTTAAAGAAAGATAAAGGGGTTGCAGATTTTCTTCTGTCAGAGATAACAGCCTTTGGGAGCATTCCTTTCTAGGTTTGCAAACACCCATTGCCTTTATATAGAAGTCCTGAATCCAGTAAGGTAGCTAGCTTTCCTACAAATAATTACCCCGTATTACACAAAATGTTTAAAGTAACTTTCCATATGTCATGTAGTTAGAAAGGGGCCTGAGCCAGGATTTGAACCAGTATTTGTCTGACTCTGGGTCATACTCTTTTTACTTTTCCACTGTCCACCCCCTTATTCTCACTTACTTACAATTAATACTTCTCCAGTTGACTCATTCATCTTGTTATTGTTGGGCATCCCCTATATGCCAAGAACTATGCTATACTCCAGATATACATTAGTGAAACTAGAAAGAAGAATCATTTTCAAAGAGCTTTCAGGTTTGGTGGTTCAGTTGCTTCTGTGACTTTTATTGTAAATTGATACTTTAAGTCCAAAAGGCAATTGGACCGCTGGGAACAAATGTACAATGTGAAGTCAAGAAGATCTTCTTTATTTCCTTCTTTTATTCATAGTATCACCCAAAAATCTCGGAATTGAGAATCCCAAGAATCTCAGGAATTTATTGCTCCTATGTAGTCAGTTATCAAATTATATCAAATCTTGTCATATATAATCCATCAAAAAGATCCCTTGTACCTAGGACAAACAGTAAGTATAGGGGTTAGGAGAACAGGCTCTGGAGTCAGATTACCTTGATTTGAATCCAGGCTTCACCACTTATTAACTGTATAACCTTGAAAAAGTTGCCTAATCCTTACCTGTAAAATGGAAACAATAAAGTTACTTACCTCTTAGGGTTAGCATGGAGATTAATGGGTTAATCTACACAAAGCACACAGTTCAGTGCCTGGCACAGAGTAGAACTTTAGTAAATATTGTTATTTTTTCCTCCACAATGTCTCTAGAACATGTTATTTCCTGTACATTTCTGCTGACACTACCGAAGTCAGATATTTATCGCATAGTACCTGGGTTGTTGCAGTGGATCACTTATTCTGTAGCTCTCACAAGCTCGCACTCTCTCTTTCTTTCTCTCTCATTATCTTTATGCTCTCCCTGTTTCAGTTTTTTCTGCCCACCATTCCCAATTACTTATTTTCTAGCATATCACTGCGACCATGCCAGTGTCCCACTTTAGCCTTTAATAGACCTCTTGTGTTCACAGAATAAAGTGGACTACTCAGCTCATTATTCAAGGACCCCTTTTCACATTCCACACTCAACCCATCTTTCCAGCATTATTTCCTATTACAATTCCAACTAATTTGTTTATTTGCTGCTCCCAAATACATATCTCAATTTTCTGCTTCCTTGCTTTCTCTCATGCCCATCACACAACTTGAATTGTCTTATCACCTCCCAAATTCTTACATGTTTTTCAAAGCCTAACTAGATTTGTTCATCATACTGAAGCTTTCCTTTGTCAGCCTACATATAAGTGATGATTTTCTCTCTAAACCCCTATTCTGAACATTTGAATGTTATTGCATAATAATTACTTCTGGGCATTATCACAACAAATAGATATTAAATGCATCAGGCACAGGTCAGTGTCTCCATACACATCATTATTTGCCCAATAGCATCTATCAGAGAAAATCAAACATAGATATACAATTAGTATATGCCAAATGAATACATGGTCTGAATTGGGAGTTTTTTCCTTGCTCCAACCATTTTTTTCCAAAAAAGTTACTCCAAATTTAGCCCTTTATTTCTACTGATTTTCTAAACTTCCTTCTAAAATTCCTTTTGAATTATTTTGATGTCTCCCTCCTTAATCCTCTCCAACAATCACTCTTATAATGCCTTTCCATTTCCATAGTCATCATGCTGCTTTCTTACTTGGCATGTGGATATGGATAACCAGGCTGCAAGTTTATTCTGCACCAGTTACATCAATGGTAGAGTAATACTTGCATGTCCATAGAACAGAAATTATAGAACCTGCCCTTTTTACTTTTTGTGGTTGTCAGGAAAGCAAAAGATATTGTATGCAAAAATATTTTATAAACTTCAAAAAGCTTTACAAGTACGAGGTGTCATCTATATTTAGATAATATATTTAGATATATATTTAAATAACATATTTAGATAATATAGACTACATCTTGTACTTGTACTTTTCCAGTAAGCATATGTTAATGTACTAGATGTATAAGAAAAATATCAGAAGTAATATATATGATAAGCTATATCATATTTCTTGAATATAAACAATATATACATAATATATACATATATACATTATATATTATATATGTAAGAATTATTTCTCCTACATTTGCATATCTTCCCTTTTTTTCATTCAATCCTACACCTCTCTTGAGAAACTTGCATTATTTGGCCTCATTATTTCTTTAGATCTGCAGGGCAAATGGGAGTCTTCCTTGAAAGCTACTCACTGGGAAGATTTTTTTAATGACTTCTTTAAAAATCAGCAAGCAGGACTGATCTGATATTTGACATACCGACAGGAAGAATCTTAACAGTTTCTAACCTTCCTAAAACAGCATTAAAATAAATCAACTTTACCCTACACCTCAGATATCAAGATTGTGCAAATTCTCTGACCATGTGGATTTTCTTGACATTTTTCAGTCAAAATCCTAACCAGAGAACAATATTTATAGTTCAGCAATTCCGGTACAGAAGAGCCTTTCTGACTTAGTCTGCTGCCTAGTTCCAACTTTTTCTTACGTGATATGGTTCTCTTAATCAGGGAGAGAATTGATGGACAGTTAGATAAAGGCTTAGAACTTATAATCGGTGTCCCTAGTAACCCAGTACTGGAGGGAGACACTTCAGCTTTGTTTTAATGTTAGGAAACAGAAACAGGACAGACAGATCAGCCTTCATCTCATTATTTCTAGTGGGAGAGGGGCCCCAGAACGTTCCTTGTAATGTTCAATGGCAGGCAGTCAGCTCCAGCAAGCCTTGTGTTGGACCTTTAGCTATATCCATATTATTGAGGCTCAAACCTTTATTGCACCTGAACTCCTATGGCCATTATCAGTGGATTCATAGCTCCATGAATTTTCTTTTCCATGGGGTCTCACCTCATTGTTTTATGTTTTGATATTATGATAAGCGGCAGGTGTCTTCCAGGCTCCCTTCTTGCTCCTATTTTCCCCCTGCACAACCCCCTGGACTTCCTCCACATTATCCAGCTACCACCAAAATGCTTACTTTCCTGACTGTGTTCCTCCTAAGGCAGCTAATCTTTACTTCTTCTTCCTGGCCTTTTGGCTCCTTCTGCTTGTGTGGAGTTTTGAGTTAAATTTTTCGAGTTAATATTTAACCTGTGAGATAACTGTTTACAAAATTGGTAGTTGATAATCAGGGATTTTTTTCCTGGATTAATATGGTTAGAGTTTAACTTGGTGGAACAGCTCACACACATACAAAATAATAAATACATATGTATATAATTAAAGTATTAACTCTGGGAATTTTGCTGCTATGTTCTCATGACCCAAAATGGAATATTTGTTATAGTCTAGATAAAAGAAAAACCTTGGTTAAGAGTCTGGCAAGCTGACTCTGTGGAAGAATTTAAGCAGAAAAGGGAGCCAGAGTCTACTCCTAAGTGGCAAGTAGCAGGCAAGTGATAGAAACATTCTTTTTTTTTTCTTAAGAAAATGATCTTTATTCATATTATTTTTATTATCACATTCAAAAGAAGTTATTGGGATTCTCTCCAAAAGTGGGTTTTGATATTTTTTGGCTTTGATTATCCTTTTAATATCTTGCAATATTTTCTCATGTCAGTGACTTTTTTATATGTTACAGTATGGTTGTATCTTAGAGCCAGATGTGAGGAAAGCAATCCCTGTGTTCAGGTACTTCCCTCCACTCATGTTTGTAAGTCAGGAATGACTGTTTTTTCTCTTGAGATGAAAGTGAACTTTAGCTCCATCTGACATCAGAAGACAGAGTACTGGTAGACCTAGAATATGTCTTGTATTCTTAAAGGAAGTCTTCATGCTTTTGCTGTGGGTGAGGGGAGAACCTAACACAGAAAACATATTCAGGTTACTTTAATTCACTTGGAAATGGATTTCATATTTACTTCTTTCCATGTAGACCTCAAAGAACAATTGTTTAAAGAAACTGGGTGGAGCGATTAAGTGGATCTAGGTAAATGATCACTTATGAATTTTCAAAAGTAGTTAATAAATTTTGCCATGAGATATGTGGAATAAAAAAGCTTCAAGCCAAACCAAAAATAAAATTTTCTACTCTTTTTTGTATATCAAAGTCACAAAATAAGACCATCAAAACCTGGATATCTCACAAGCACCTTCTGAGAGTCCATTGTTTTTCCAAATATACTGTGTTTATCCCAATTCAGAAATAAGAATGAATTACTAGTAACAGATTTCAAATTCGATGAGACTTAAATAGGCTTAAGTGCCCTGTAAGATAGTAGAGAAAAGTGAAAAGAGGGGTATCCCAAAAGATATTACAGTTTCAAGAAGGAAAAGAAGTGGTTATCTGTGTTAAATTGTTGCTAAGAAGTTGAGTCAGATGAAAATTAAAATGTGACCATTGCATTTGGCAACAGTAGATATGGTAGAGTGGAACGAATAAAAGCCTGATTGGAGTAGGTTGAGAAAAGAATAGAAAGTGAAGATATGGTAATAACTAATATGGACAATTTTTCTAATAAAGTTTGTTATGAAAGGAAGAATCAAAATGGGGATAAACTGGAGAGAGACTTGGGATCAAAAGAATCGCATATAAATATACACAAACACGGTAGGTTTTGTTTCTGTTTTTGTTTTTGTTTTCTTATTTGGCATTTTGTTTATCTGCCTCCCCAGTGGAAAAGCAACATGGACAAGAATCAAAGCCTCAAATCTCTAGTAGAAAGAGACATGGAAAAGGCAAAATCTATCTGGTAAAATGTAAAAGGGACTGGCTCAGATTCAACAGATCTTGGTCTACTTAAAGTTCTACTAGCTACTGGTAATGTGAACCTAAATAACCTTTCTGTGGCTATCAGTTTGCTTATTTATTGATAACATCTAAAGTTCCTTTATGGTATTCTGTATCTATGAAAAAAGAAAAAAGCAGACACATTTCATAAACCTCTCTCTAGTAGAAATAAGTTTATATCATTCACCATTTTATTATTTAGAAAACACACACATCTTGTTAGTTAACCCTCACAAGAATGCTATGAGGTAGGTGGTTATATTGTTTTATTTTAGCAGAAAAGGAAACCAAGGCTCTTCAAGGGTAAGTAACTGGCGAAATTACACAGTGTGCAGGCAGCAGAGGCAGAGGTCAACCACAAGTTTTCAGAATCTAAGTTGCATATTCTTCCTACCATGTTCTGCTCTACATACACCTCCCCTATAGCCTTTTGTTTTGTTTTGTTTTGTTTTGTTTTGTTTTGTTTTGTTTTGTTTATTCTCCTGGATCTTCAGTGAATACCACCCCCCACACACACACTTTTTTTCATCTCTGGGCCAGGTTTCCATTACTTTCCTTTCTGTCCATTCCACTTTCCTCAGAACTTTCAGGTATGGCCACCACTTTAAATATTTGCATTTCTTTGTAATACAGAATCAAGTGCACAAGAGTTGAAGATCTATATTAAGTTCATAGGAAAAACAATCCCACGCCAAAACATTTTGCCAGACTAGTAAAATTGCATTTCAAACAACCCATGAAAAATCAACTCTGCAACCACAATGGCCAGTGTTAGCAGTGGAAACCTCTTCATAATATCTTGTCATTTGGACTTACAAGCTTTTAAAGCCAGAGAATGAAAAGGGAAGAGCAAAAAGGTAGGAGGCGAATATGGCAAATGGCAAGTGGGAGAAGAGATGGCACAGGAGGGGTACAAGTGTTGCTTAGTGTAGGCCCTGCAGACCAAAAATTATTGTGTTTCTAACACTATTGATTTTTTTCAGCAGCTGATATTTCAATCTGGGTGCAGTGTGTCTGTGAGTCTACGCACACTGTCAAGAAGAAATATGATAGTGTCTTAAAAGATTAATAATATCGCTGGTCCTCTGGAGGCCTGTCTTAATTCACTGGCCTGTTCCCTGGCATGTACTGTAATTTATCTAGTCTGATTTGAATAGCAAATGGCAATCGGCTGCCATTAGGGAAATGGGCATCATTCTTATTGATCCAGCATGGGCTGGATTTTATTTAAGGAGAACTGCAAAATGTTATTACCTTCAGGAGCAGAAACTGAAAAGGGAGCTTTTCCCGTGTGTATTTTGGAAATGTTCTACCTTAAAAAGGGGGGAATGGATTGTGGATTTAGGAGAACAGAGAGAGATTATCATCCTATTGTGTGAAAAGGGACATGTACTGGGTGTTTACAGCATAATTGTTTATCAGCAGGAAAGAATGCTCATGATTATGAGAAAGAGGCCACGGGCCTCAGAGGTTAGAACATTAGAAAGATAGTATGACCTGTTCAAGTCCAACTTTGTGTAAAGCCTCTAGTTGCTCAGAACCCATTTGTCAGTCTGTAAAATGGGCTAAAAGAATCTGCTAGCAATGCGTAAGGTTTGTTTAGCATTTGTTTCACATCCTGGGAGTCTTGGATAAAGGATGTTATAGAATTAAAAACATACACACACACACACAAAGATCTTATTTAATATTGTGCATGTTGGGGGGTAGTGTTCAGTATTTATTATTGCTCTTCATTCAGCATTCTGGAAGGGACAAGTTATGTGCTGAATGAAGCAAGACGAACTAGCCTCATAATTCTCATTAACCATTACTATATCCAGGTCAACATTGCATATATTGACTTTAATGTTCACCTGTTAGGGACAGCTCTAAGCCTGCACTTTTACCTTGTTATACTGAATAAAGGAAAGCTGCCAGTGTTATGGTAGCAAATGTGGGAGACAGACTTGGATCTTTCTGCCTACCCCACACTCTGTGCTGCAAGAATAGGAGCTGAATATACCATTTCTCTCAGAGCTTGATGGACATTTCCTGTCAAGGAGCACACACATACCTTATCCCTAACCTTCCTTAAAAGCCCCCAGGAGGGGAAAAAGCTATGACAAAGGTGGCTAGAGGAAGGGGCTCATTGCTACTGAAATTCTTCTTCATTCCACCTCGGGTTGTTATGGAAAGAAACGATAATGTGCTACAGGAAATGGCCAAGTATAAAAGCAATAAAATAAATTGAAAATGACTTTGTTTTTTTGAGCGGCAGTAATTGCTATATGTTGTGATGTTTGCATAAGGAATTAGTTAATGTGTAGCAGAATGGCATGTGATACTTTTTATTTGCTTGATGACTGTAGTCTCTGAGTGAATGACTTATTAAGGTTAATAAAGAAAAATTTGCTTGTGACTTGTAATGATCCAATTGCTAGAATTTAGCATCCCCTTATGCATTGTTGCCTAAAGGGGAGAAGGAAAAAAACCTACACACATTAATGGCCGACTGGCTATGATTTTTTATAGTGGTGTGAGAACAAACAATGTCTTCTAAATTGTTGGTCTGTCTATCTTTCTGCCTGCCTGGGCAGGAACGTTATGGCTTTCTTAATTCTCCTGTGTGATTTATCATCCTAAATTCATTGTTTTGCATAACTCTGCTCAAAATGAAGAAATGTCATTATTTTGCAGCGAAAAAGTTGTCATTTGCATAATGCCTGCCATTAATTATTGTGAGACTAATGCAGTTGTTGATATTTTTAGGGCACAGTGGTACAGCCTGCACCTTGTATAATGTCATTCTGAAAACATTGGTAGTTAATAGGTGCCACAACATTGCACAAATGGAAAAGAAGATGATGAAGAAGAAGGGGACACAATGGAACAGGCTGTGATCTTTATTTAGCTTTTTTTTTTTTTTTTCCTGAAATGCTTGGTGAGAGAAGACTATAAAAGGAAGCGAATAGAGCAGGAAGCTGTGACATCCAAGAGAACAAAGGGATTGAAAAGCAGAGGTTTTCTATTTATGCTGAATTAGTGTAACCTGGGCTCCAGCCAGTTTAATGGAGGAAGTCATGTCTCCTCTGTTTTGGCTTACCTACGTAACCAAAGCCTTGAGCAGAATGTAGAGTTGGGCTTTTTAAAACCATCATTTAAAATAGGTTTTGCTCTGAAACATGTTCATCTCATGGAAGAATTATCTTAGCGGAGCACTTGGCCAAAGTTAAGAGGACACACCATGGTTTCATGGAAGAGAAAGCTGAAGACTATGATTTTCAGATTTTGATTAATCACTCGTCTGTACTTCACTTATTTCAGTATTTCTGTCTAGGATGATAGCTTTCCTTTCCTGCAAAAAGCAGAGGAATACAGTAGTAGTATATTAGAGTGATATTTTTTTCTCTTTATTCTTTGCAGTAGGTCTAACTTTTGCATCTGATTCTTTAGGGACAACACCTACCAAGGCTTCCTATTACCTATTTCACAGGTAAGTGAAAGTCAGTTATAAAAATTCGATCAGAGATGAAACTCATTACACCGAGTCTGGGAGGCATAAATATTACAAATGTAGGTAACTGTTGATCTTTTTAGTCATGGGAGCTTAAAAAAATAGACACACATCAAATAGAATTTTTCTCCTAATTTCACTGTTTCACGTATATTATAAATTTAGATATTTCTTTTTTATCATTAAATTTAAAAGACAGAAATGGAGCCTCAAAAGTAGGTCTAGTTACTGAGACTGACCAGAGATACTTAGAAAGCAGATATTACCGTTCAATGTTCAAAGCCTGGCATTGTAATCTCTTTGGAAAATGCAGTATTTTTCAGACTCTAATCCAGATTCCAATGGCTCTTCTGTGCCCAAAGACCAATTACTATTTTGAAGTTCTCTTAAAGCCAGATGACGCTTTGAGGGGGCCATCAGGACCGTAAGCAGACCACAGGGGACTGTCTGTTTGTCTTATAATAAATATCTAGGCAGAATTAGGGCTGGGATAGTTCTGTAGATCTTGCCTTACTTTTGGAGTTCAATCTTCATGTGTTCAGTTTTGGAATATGTAAAAAGCCGGCATTTTCAGTGAGGAAAATTTTAATTTCTGTGTTAGGAAATTTTAATTCTGCGGGGAGTTACCACACTTGGGGTTGTGAAAAACAGATGAGCTCGTGCATCAATTGAGACCCATTTCCATTGCTGCTACTCGCTTTCCCTTTTCTTCTGAAGGAAAAGAAATTGTCCTAACACCCCACATTAATGTATTTGACTATAATAAAATCCATATAAGTATACAATTTAAAAACATAAGAAGTCCAACATTGGGAGGGGAAATGAAGAGAAAATAAAACAAGGGATTTGCACTTCATATGGTATACTAGTACAGACTAATTCTTAATCATCTTATAACCTAGTAATACCTAGTTATCTATGATATATTCTACATGTACCTATAGATCTGACATATAAATAAATCGGAATAACTGATATTCAACTTAGCAGGTTATACCATTATTAGGGTGACCAACTTGTCCTGACTAGCCTGGAGCTTTCTCTGTTTGAACACGGAAAAGCTCACATCCGTCCTCAGTCTTGGACAAACCAAGGCAATTAGTACTATAACCATGATGGATAGTTGCAAGGCATATTGATTTAATGGTTACATTATATATTTTGTCATCTCTGTTGCTTCTTATATTTGAAAAGGCTTTGATTTCATGAAGAAACTGTTGTATCATTTTATTTAGTGAACAAATTGAGCCCTTTAGTGAACAAACTGAACTCTTTTTTTTTTTTTTTTTCTTGAGATGGAGTTTCACTCTTGTTGCTCAGGCTGGAGTACAATGGCGTGATCTCAGCTCACCGCAGCCTCTGCCTCCTGGGTTCAAGGGATTCTCCTGCCTCAGCTTCCCGAGTAGCTGGGATTACAGGCATGTGCCACCACACTCGGCTGATTTTTTTGAATTTTTGGTAGAGACGAGGTTTCTCTATGTTGGTCAGGCTGGTCTCGAACTCCCGACCTCGGGTAATCAGCCCGCCTCAGCCTCCCCAGGTGCTGGGATTACAAGTGTGAGCCACCGCACCTGGCCTGAACTCTTTTTTATAGCATTAATTTGCTAAGGAATTTTATATGACTATAAGAGAGGTTGAGTAAAGAAGTGTAGAGTTTCATGCATTAAGTTTCTAGCACTTTGATCATGTAACTCTGGAAAGTAGCAGTTTCATAGTAAATAATCACCTTCAACTCTGATCCCCTGTGTTCGGGAACTAATTTTAGAGCTCAAGTCTTACACAGAAACAGCGTAGAAATCCATATGTTAGCTGGCATGATTTTCATCACCTAACATCTGATAATCACATCAGACCGGCATTCTTTAATACTCACTGATTGCTGCCAGGACTTCCAACTTCTCTATCCTTTGCTTTGGAGTTTTTCTTCCTTTTACATCCAGCACCATACTAAGAACTTGGGATACAAGATGGATAAGACATGGTCCTTCACAATGAGTTTTTCAATCTAATCTATGAAGGAAAATCGCAAGAATGAATTTTATATAGCATATGTCGTCAAAGCTTAGACATAGAAGAATAGCACTTAGAATGTTGTTTACTTCATGGATTAGTTTGTTCGTCTGTTGAATAAACATTTATTGAAGCTCTACTGTCTGCTCAGCAATGTTCTTAACATTGTGGGTACAAAGATGAACTATACTTGGAATTTTCACAAAATGAATAGTATAAAAGTATAGCTCACTCCTCTCCGGATTGACAGTTCATCAAGTACAAGATTGCCATGTCAGCATTTGATACCAGTCTAACCTACCAGGACCAGTTGGGCTGGGAAAACATCTCCTTTATAAACTCAGCGATATCATTTTTAGTTAACTATCTAATTTGACTTACTCCTCCCAAGAAGCGTATTATAAGATGTGAGCTATTGCATGTAGGTGGTTTCCCAGACTGGCCTGTGCAGTCAGATGGAAAGAATAGAGGCCTCTGGGACAATCCAGAGGAGCCGCTGCACCATGCAGAATAAAGATTTTCTATTTAAAGTTTATGTGACTGGGATGAGATTTATAAGTACTGGAACACTTTATTCATCTACTTATTCATTCAGTCATTTAATAGCTATCAAGCACCTATAATGTTTCAGACATTGTTCTAATTACTGGGAATATAGTGAGAAATTAAACAAAGTTTCCTATGAAACTTGTTTTATAGTGGAAGGAGAGACAACCAATAATTATGTAAACAAAAAATATCATTTTAAATAATGATCAGATCTAGGAAGAAAATAATGCATAATAAGGAGGTAGAAAATAGGGATATATAATTTAGAAAGTGTTATTTGAAATAGGGTAGGTAGGAAAGGTCTCACTGAGCAGAAGATATTTGAGCAAATATTTAAATAATGAGAAGAACCTAAGCATGTGGTGATGAGCAGGAAGAACATTTTAGGGAAAGGGGATGGATATTATAAAGACTTTGAAGTAAGAACAACTTGGAATTTTCCAGGAAGAGCAAGAAGAAATGTGTGGCTCAGGTGGACCTAAGTCAGAACGATCATGTAGATAAGTAGGGACCAGCTCACGTAGGCCATGGTAAAGACTGACAGAAAGTTATAGAGGATTTTTTTAAGCATGTATGATCTCATTTACATATTAAAAGAGTTCCAGGGCTACACTGTGGAGAACAGTCTAATAGGGCCAGGGTGATAGAGGAAGAGCATGTAGTAGTTATTGTAGTAGCCCAGTTATGCGAAGGGCAATGGCAGTCAGGAGGGAATGAAAAGTGGTTCAACTCTGCATAACTTGAAGATAGGGCTGACAAAAGCTGCTGAGGGTCTCAATGTGGTTTTACATGAGAGAGATATGAGGTGTGATGAATTTCAGGTGTTTCACCTCAGTCACTGGATAAATGGCCATATCCCATGGAGTTGGGAGCTATAGGGGATTTGGAGACATGAGCAGATTTGGGAAAGAGATAATTATGAGTTAGTATTGGAGCATGTTGAATTTGAAATTCTTTTCCAAATAAAGAGATGTAGTAGGCAGTTGGATACATGAGACAGGACTTCACAGGAAGGATTTGGACTGGAGATTCAAACTCTGTTTTTATTTCTGCGTATGTATTTTCTTTACAGCGTAAGCCTACAGGGTATGAGGAATGAACTCTGAGAATTTTTGGAGACAAATATACATGTTCCATATTATTTGATGATGAACCTGCAAGTACTGCTGTCAATTCACTCTATTTTTTTTTTAATTACCTGATATACCTTGCAAAGAGGTACCAGCAAAACCATATGAACACTTTCTAAGGACACATATGGTTTATGATCATATTGAGATGTAAGACAAACATAAATTATTGTTTCATAATGATGTAACAGTAGAAGTAGGGGAAGACACAGATTCTGTAGTTTAACGTGGGGAAAAATCAGTGTGAATTAGTAGGGAGGTGAAACTCTAACCCATTGTTGGAATTAGTGAACATTTGAATAGGTAGTAAGGAGCAGTCAGGGTTTTCAAGATATAAAGTCATAAGTAGATTGTACAAAGACATAAACTAGCTTTCTCTTTATGACGGAGCAAGGTTAGAGAATAAGGACACTGGCCTAGCATGAGCAGAGTGTACGTGTTTGTGAAGTTAAGGGAGATGAGTTTATAAAAGTTGGCTAGAGCTAAGGGATTTGAACTTCCCCAGTAGCCCATTGGTTCTCACCTCTAGTATACTTCAGAATCACATTTGGAGCTTAAAATGAAGATGCCTGGATATTACTTCTGGAAGTCCTGATTATAGGCTATGAAAAGGCTCTAGCACTTGTATTTTCCACAGGGAGACTGTTCCAGAACAATTTGCCCCTCCTAAAGCTGTGGTGATTTACTAGAATTAATAGTCCTATGTGAGTAGCATGTACTGGACTGATAGGTAGAGTTGTCTCTCCCTGCACCAGGAGCTCCTGGATCTTTACTCCAGTTCACTGTTGAGTATTACAGCTCGGATTTTCTCCATAATTCTGCCTAAATTTTCCTTTAGTACTAATAAACAACCTTTCCCTGTTTTATAACTTGGAACTACCTTGGCCTTTTAAGGCTTCCTTCATTTTCTTTCTACTTTATGGTCTCTTGCACAATTACCTATGGTCAAGTGTGGGTGTAGGGATGAGTAAGAACCATGAGAGGGGTGGTGTCTCTTACAAAGAACTGTGAGAATGAGAAGTATCATGAAAGTGTTATGCTGCAGGCCTAAATAATGTAGCTAATTAATACTATGGAGGCTGAACTGAAAGCAAAATATAGGACTTAAAGAGAAATTGGTATTTTTTCTATGGAGGAACCTAAGATTAAAACCACAGAGCTAATAAGATTTTTTATTTGTTTAAGAGGTTGGGTATCTTTTATAACTACATAGTCCCAAATACTTAAGATTTTAGAATGCAACACATACATCTATAAAAACAGGAGAAGGAAGACTTCTAGAGACAAAAAAGTGCCTACAGAGAGTCACTTTTAGGCCTTTAGAGAAGGAAGTTTGGTATAGATGAATGTTTTAAGTAATATTTTACTATAAAATAAATGTGCTTTTATTATGGAAAAGCTCAAATAAACAAAAATTATTTATAATTTCTCTACCCAGAAACAAGCACTTCTAGTGTTTTCTGGTCTTTTTCCACCTTGCATGTACACAACTATCACTTCTGGAACAATATTTAAGTTAACAATATTTAACTTAGCAATATTTGCTTAAACAATGTATTTTCCTGTACATATATTGTTGGTTATATGCCTTTTCACTTAACAGTATTCCAAAACTATTTCTTCATATAATTAAGTGGTATATAAAATATGATTTCTTAAACTGCATAGTATTTAAGTCTAGGAATGTACTATCATTTATTTAATCAACTCTCTATTGTCAGACAAGGTTACCAGTCTTTCACAATTATGAATAATGCCATAATAAATATTCTTCCTTCTAAATCTTTGTGTAGATCTTTGAATATTTCCTTTAGATACATTCCTAGAGTTGAGATTTCTGGGTCAACAGTCTTCATATATTTTTAAGTTTTTGATGTGTATTGCTAAGATGCCCTCCAGAGCATTTTGCCAGTTTTATTTTTTCGGTGGTACCATCTTAAAGTTTTCTTCCAAAAGTGACTCGATTCAAAGCCATGCTGTTGCTTTTCTCTGAGTCCTTTCTGGTCCACCAGTTGTAGTGGACTTAATTTAACTCTTACCTTAAGGTTTACACTTAGAGTAACCGAAACATTTTTGTAGACATTTATGCTGCAAATGAGACCGTTTACAGAATATAAATTGACAGTGAGATTAGATTGCATTTCTTTCTTATGCATGTTCTGTACAAGCATTCTGCTTATCCTGGATAACAAACAAATAGAAAGAAAAAAACCTTACCTCTCTTACTTGTCCTAACTGAACACTCACAATGCATTAGGTGTTTAACTGAACATGGAGGAGATGTGATTCCTGCTTTCTGAGACTTTACAATTCCAAGAACTATGATTGATAAGGTACCATATAAATAGTGGGCTTCTAGGACAATGCCCTGTGGTTAAAAGTAATTAAGTTATATGATGCAGGCAGACTACAGGATACCTGTGATCCACATGTGCAGGTGGATTGCGTGCATCAGTCTTGATATCTGTGGAATCTGAGAGACGGGAAAGGCATACTTGTTTTAACTCCAGAATATTGTAGAGAACTCAAATTCCTGCCCAGGCAAATAGGGATAAGTTGTAGACTGCAAATAGGAGATGGATTGTGGGAAGGAAAGAAAAAATCTACTAGTTCCCACATCTTCCACTGTGTCCCCTCCAGGGGACATTCATAGGTCAGGGTCCTTCATGTGGTAGCTTCAAGTTCCTGACATTTTCAAAACTGCTCTAGGGAAAGGGTCTGGCATGTATAGGAAGACTGTTTTCTTGTGAAGACAATGGGAGAATATTTGAAATTGGGACTCTTGTGAAAAATCAGAAAGGTTGCCAGTGTACCTGGCCTTCGTATTGTCTTGAAGTACTGTGGTGGACTTCGTCATGCTTAAAGGAGGTGTGATTGGGGATAGAGAATTGCTTGACTGAGAATTAAAGAATGAGAGCTCCTGTCCCATAGCTTAAACTGAAAAGGATTTCTGACACGTATTTGGTTAGCAAAAATGGTTGTGAGTTAGTGGGACAACTGTAGCACTGATATAAAAATTCCAGATATTCCTTCTGAATAGATATACACACATTTAGGAAATGCATTATAAATGACATATAGCAAAAATGTAAACAAGCCATTTAATAACATTGTAATGCTTGATTCTGATCTCTTAATTAAAATGTGCATAAAAGAAAACAATGGTGGAACATCTGTGTGTGTTATTGGGATAGCAGGATTTATGCTGCACCCTGGGCTTTTTGTTGGCTTCTCAGTGTGTGTGAACGTGGGTGGGTTTCCTCTTTGAGCCACAGTTACCCATTTGAGCCCCACAGGGTCTGTATTCCCACCCACCTTCTCTTGGTTATAGTTGCACCCCCCTTTTTCCCCTCTTACTTAAAATACTGTATGGCTTGTTCTTTGCTTAAATTAAACTACTCTCATCATTTGATCTGAAAGCCGCTCTTCAGCCCACCACTCTAACCTGAAACCGTGACCTAACCCTGACTCACCCTTGTTATCTCAGCAGATGTACACAGCATTACCTAATGTTTTGACCTCAGTGAATAATCTCGAAGAGCTTTGGGGAAAGTGTGGCCCTTTGTATCTGTGACCTTGCAGCAATTATTCCTTAGCTGGACACTGTGGGATTTATATGTTGAAAACAGGCATTCTACTAACCCCTGCTGGTGATTTCTTTATTATTATTATTGATTTGGAGGATGTATCCCTGAACCCCATTTTGTCCAACTGTTAAATGAGGATGCCAGCAATCACAAAAAGTCAAGGGTTATTAAGTGCTTTAAAATTGTCCACTGAAAATGTTACACTGTGATATGCTTTTATTTCCACTTTTACATGGAACACATGTGATCACCAAAAAGTTTGTCTTTGATTAAAACAGCATAAAAAGTACCTCACATCTTCTGTTACTCCCAGATTTATGTATCATTTATATGAGAGAAAGTCACATACAAATAGCCTTCTTAAACATACAATAATTAATATTTAATGCCCCCTTTTTATGAGGGGGACTTTGTGCTGGGATGTCTCCAATCCTCACCATGTTCCTGCAAAATAGATGGTTTTATTCTTTATTCCACAGACGATGAAAATGAGGTTTCAGAACCATTTAAGTGATATGCCTAAAGCTTTATTGTTAGTAAATGGAAAACCTGGGATTCGAACTCAAGTCTGTCTCTCTCTGTCTTTCTCCACATCATATTCTGCCTATAATATCGCGACCTATATGGGAGTCTGGTAGCCCCAGTTTGCTATAGACCGTGGCTAGATGGGGTTATGAAAGAGTCAAGCAAAAGGTGCCATTTGTGACAAATGTCAGAAACTTGTTTTTGTAACTAGGATTTAATTTGCAAATGGAGAGTAATTATCAATATGTCACAGATGAAGAGCTGCATGTATGGATCAGTATAATTTCTGTTCTTTGGCTTATGGATGCAGTATGCCCCAGGGAGTTTCACAAATCCACATGACATCTCCCTGTGCTGAGTTCTGGGTTGGCCGGCCAAAGTGTAAAATCTGTGCTGGGATGGCTCACAGCTGGTTACTATCTGAAGAGATTTGTATAAAACTACCTACCTTATATAGACTTGGTTTTCTGAATTTGTCTCTAACACTTGAGTGGGGGAAAATACCAAATTTTGATACTGGCTGTGTTGTTTTTAATGGGTGTTTGTTTTTGGAAGTGTTGTGCCAAGAGAGGAAGAAGTGGGTGTGGGTCTTTCTTCCTTTTGCTATTCTCCCTTTGCCTTCTTGTGGTCCTATTTCTGATCTGATTCAGTATTACCAGTTTGCGATAATCCTTTGCAAAAGACATAAAATGTTCATAGACTGTAAGTTATTAAGGCTTTAAATCACATCACACTATCATTGGAATAATTTTTTGGGGGGAATTTTGCATATTTCAGTTCTCTAGTGTAGGGCATGTGCTGCATACTAGGGATGTAACTTCTACCTGCTCTACTTCCCTTTATTTTTTTTCCTCAGGCTGAGAGAACCTCTGCTTTAAACTTGTCATGTGTTCTGAAACAATCAAATATTAGATTTCTGAGACTATCAGGCTGTGATGGTGAGGGAAGGGTTAGTATTACATTCAAATATGTATTAAGGAAGGCATCATAGTTAAGTGGGAAAAACATGGGTCTTGAGTATTATGGGAGCTCAGCCCTTTTCCTTACTAGCTGTGTAGCTTTGAATGAGTTATTTAATTCACTAAACTAAGATTTTGAATAATAATACCTACTATATAGAGATATTATGCAGATTAAATGATATAGTCCATATAGAATGTGTAGAACAGTGCCTGACCCTCAGTGAATGTTGGTTGTTTACATTTCACACAGCAAGAAAAGGGAAGAATGGGAAAGAGTGGCAATTAGAAAATAATGATACTGAGTTTGAAAACATTGTTTTCATCCTTTCAGTTAAGCATAGTAGTAGAGAGAGCATTTGTCTAGCAAGCAGAGGCTTGGGTAAAACTTACAGCTCTGCCTCCAGAAAGCTGTAAAATCTTTGCTCTTCACCTTAGTATCTCAAGCTCCTCATTGTGAAAATGAGCGAGTTAGAATGCATTATCTTGATTTAGTTATATACTTTTGCCTTCAGAAGATTTTTCTCCATCTCAGAGTAGTCTATGACATATCATTCAACAGTGTGTAAGTCTAAAAGGCCAACAGCCAAGTATGGCAGACAGGGCTGTTGTTAAGATATTCTTTTTCCTGTGTAACTATGTTTACATGTGCATTTATGTTCTTTGTATATTTGTCATGTGCCTGAATATTTATACACCTGCATGGTTGTTGAAGTAAGCACACTAGCATACATTCATACATTTTTGTGGGTATGTGTGTTTATATATAACCTATATATATACAGTATGTGTGTATATATATAAATATATGTCTGTGTGTATGAGAAACAGATGCACTGTAGGCAGATAAAGCAGATAAATATAGATCCAAATAGAAGCATAAGCATATAAATATAGACGTTATATAGAGTGAAAGCAAGCAGATCAGCACCATTTCATTATTGCTTGAAATCTTTGTAATAAAAGAGTTGGAAATCAGTAACTGACATTGAAATTATTGACTGAGTGACACTGTCATATCAGAAGGCACAGTGTAAGGTAAGAAAATAACCTTTCTTTCAACTTTGAGGAGAAATTAGCAGGAAGATTTATTACTGTTAATTATTTGATTTAGGAAAGTTTTTAGGTGCTGTGTAGTGTTGTGTTTTTCAAAGTACAGAAATGTCACCTCTCCTAAAAATACTGCCATACAACAAAAAATAAATAAGAAAAGCTATTCCAGTCTTGCAAAAAGATTTGGCAAATGTGACACCTGGATCCCTTTTGTCCACAGGCTGTGATTTGCAACTCTCGCCTATTTCTAGGTATAGACAGATGAGTTGGTTTCATTCTACAGTATTTTCTACAAGCTCCTCTGAAGTCTTTAAGGAAACTCACCTAAAGGAGATATCTCAGGCTAAAGTGACCATTGTTAAGTTATTGTCATGGGGATGCTTGCAATTGTCTTTAGTGAGTGTGTTGTGTGAGTAAAACTGAGCTTCCATCTGTTACTTTCATATCACTGTCTGTTTTTACCAGTCAAAATAATTGGTTGTGAGTTTTTGCTTTATTTTATTTTGTTTTAGTGAGAAGGGTATTGTGAGTTATTTTTAGCTAGCTAATTTACTTTTTAATGTTGCAAGTTATATCTTGCTCATGTGTTTGAATGCTATTTGGAAAAAAAAAATAGTGCCTCCTTTTTCCCTCTCTAAACCTCATCTATTTCCCTAACAGATCTTATCTCATCCTCAGCTTTGTTGTAGGAACATTCAAAGAAGCTAAAATTTGAAGAAATTCCTTGAAATGTACAAATACAAAGCCTGCTTTTTCCCACTACCACAAAACTGCCAAAGTTGTTGCAATTGCTTTTTCTGTCATTACTCTACTATTAGTCTACCATTAGTCTACCATTGGTTTTCCTTACAGGGATAAGAGAAGAGGGTCCAGAATATGTGTTCCTCGTAACTTCTGCTCCACATCAGAGTTTAGACTGGAGGAAAAAAAGGAAGGAAGGGCAAAGCAATAAAGACTTATTGAATGTTAAGGAATGTATTGGTGCTTCCTGAAGGACTGTTCATTCTTCTTCTCTCAAATCTGGCTTCAGTTACTTTGTTGTTAAGTTCTTCTCCAAATTATGGTTTTAAAATATTTTTAAAGACTGCCTTAGTGGTCTTGAGGATCACACACGCACACTCTCTCTCTCTCTCACACACACACACACACACACACAAACTTGTGTAAGATTCATTTAAAAAATTGCATTGTGTGAATAAAATGGAGTACTTTTCAATTTACAAATTATTTTGAACAAATAATATAATGTGTAAAGTTGGCACACTTTACAGTGTTTCAGACTACAGATTTTTTTTAATTCTGTTATTTACCTGATAAGCTCTAATGTTAACTTGAACAAGTGTTTATTTATTCAAGGGTATTATAGTATATCTACATAAAACGATTTAGCAAAGATTTTAGAAAAATAATCACTTGCCAAAATAACATATTAAAACTCCTTTATCTTTACACACATACACACACACACACACACACAATTTAGACTAAAGCACTATGTCCCATTTAGCTTAAAAAATGTCTTAGGGTTAGATTTCTGAGGGAAGTATTTACATACCCGTACTCCTCTTTTCTTGTACTTTGTTTCCTTTTCTCCTGGTGTAGCATATTTACTGTTTAGCTTTTGTCAAGTACTTTATAATAATTACCAGAAATTTTGGCAAAGACAAAAAAATTTGTGTATGTGTATATTTGTATGTTTATATGCACATAGACACACACACAAAAAAAACACACATCCAGATTGAAGTGTTAATGTTGTATTAATCATCTGATTTTTGGGGGTGGGGGATTTGAGACAGGGTCTCGTTCTCTCGCTCAGACTGGAGTGCAGTAGCACGATCATGGCTCACTGCAGCCTCAGTCTCCTGGGCTAAATCAATCCTCAGCCTCAGCCTCCAGAGTAGTTGGGACTACAGTCACATGCCACCATGCCTGCTAATTTTGTTTTTTTTTGCTGTGTTTTGTAGAGGTGGGGTTCCACCATGTTGTCTAGGCTGGTCTGGAACTCCTGGGCTCAAGCCATGCACCCACCTCAGCCTCCCAAAGCGACTCCCATGGTGACTGTAGTCACCATGCCTATCCAATCATCTGATTGTTTTATGCGTTATGTTTTAAAACTTTCTCCTAATATAAATCTTTAAAGGAATTTTTGTAAACATTCAAATGTCTGGTCTCATTTAAAGGTTTCTAGGAGATTGTGCATTTTCTTATCTAAGACAAAACATTTTCCAAATATGCATTTGGATATTTGCATATGAATAAACAGGGATTTATCAGAGCCAAGAGCAAAGCAAGAATCTCTTTTTAGGAGTCATTTACCCTTTCTACCTCCTACTTGGAGCATGAGGTAGCTCTCTCATCATTGGCATGGAGAATTTTTTTTTTCAGTTAGTTGGTTTCATATTCTGTTTCTGGTGTTGCAGTGCATTGCAGTGCATATGGGCCAGGGAGTCAAACAGATCTTGATTCAAACCTCACTTCGCCACTTTTTAAATTAGCTCTGTTTCCTTACGCAGGTTACCTAACAGCTCTTTAACTGTGTTGTTAATCTGTAAAACATGGGCCACAGCTACTTCACCACAGGTTTGTATTAAATGACATAATATTAATGGAATATATGTCATATAGTATGTACTCAATAAATACCAGTTTCCTCGGCCTGTTAATTTTAATATATAGCCATGATTTCCTCCCCAGTCCCTCCACAGCATGGTGGCACATAGCATTATACTGTAACTATCAGATATTGTAGACAATGCTAAAGAAACAGGAGCAAGGGATTTTAGAAATTATTGATTATCTAATAGTGACCCTGAGAACAAGCTTAGGAGGAAAGAAATGTAAGGAAACCATCAGAAATTCCTGTCTCCTGTAATTGTAATGTTTCCTACAATATTAAGTTAACAAAGAGAAGTGGGAGACTTTTCAACAAAGTGTTGCTGAAAGCCTGTTCACATCAATACAGTGGAATGGAGTGGTGTACATTAAGCCTTATGAAATAATACGAAATACTTTTATTGCCCATTCATATGCCAGGTTAATGTGCTTCATTCCACAGTGGATGTTGCTCACCTTGGCTCACTCTAGATTAAGCTCATTGATTAACTACCTTTTGTAGGGGAAGGGTCAGAATACAACTCTCATTGAAATTATTAAATAGTTGCTATGTGTTTTCTTTTTTAAGGAATAGGAGGGGAGAAACACCTCCCACTCTAAGATACTTGGAGCTGCATTTCAGCCTACAGCTGATCATTTTAACTGAATTACAAACCCTATAAGCATAAGGTTTATAATGGAAACAATGACCCAATCTTAATTACAATGATTTTGGCAGCAATGTCCCTGCTATCCAGAGACTACTTTCTCATGTCAGAAGACTCTTTTAACCTCCTCAGAGTTCATTTTCTGTGTAAGTACAATTTTAGTGTGCAGGAATTTTTTTTTTTGAATTGGGAGAGTTTGACCACATTAAGCCACTGAGATTTCTCTGGATCTCCTCCTGCTGTGCCGTAATCAGTCTCAAATATCTGTAATGTAGAACGGAAAGAAAGAAAAGGGAAACGAAAGGTGTCCTGGTGTGGTGGGAAATGAGTGGTCTGGAGATCATGAGCCTTTGCTCTCTGTCTTTGATGAGATACTTTGAAATGCTATCCCCTATATTGATAATATGGAGTTCTAGACAGCTGTAACTTTCTATAGGGAAGCCTATAGCTTTAGTTTACTCTGTGTCAATGTCTTACTGCAGTTTTGTTTTAAATATAAATCAAAGGCCTATTCATTGTAATAATACTAAATTTACACTTTTTCTTCCTTTATAATTTCTGAGAATATCACATTAACAAGGAAATCATTTCTATGAGGAACAAGAATAAATAAAAGTTTGGATAAACAGATTAAAAGAGAGAAAGAAGGAAGAATATAAAGTCAGGAAGGGCCATATATGAACTAGACACAGAGTAGAAGTGAGAGGACAGGAGGCAAAGACTCTGAAGAGTCAAAAATTAAGACAAGGAAAAGGAGAAGCAACAATTTGAATAGCAGGCTCACATTTAAGATAAAAAAAAGTATAAGATAGCTTTGAGGTGAACATTTTACATAATGTAAGAATTCCTTGTCTTATAAAAGAATCCTTTGAAATCTTCCCCTATGGCATTTAAAATAAGATTGAATTTATACAACTTTGATTTAGTCTGTGCTGTGAAAAAAACGAACTGTGAGCTTTAGATACTAGTCCCAGCTCTGCCTCAAAATATATGCCTTTGAGGAAATTAATTCTGAGCCTCAGAATCTTCATGTATAAAATGAAGAAGGACAGGCAAGTTCTCATCCACTTTTAAGAATCATGAAATGAAAGAGTACATGGAATGATCTTGTTGACATACTGCCAGGATGCTTATTGAAAGAAGTTGCTGAATCCGATTACATTAAATAAATGACAAAAATTAGAGAGAGAGGGGGAAAAAAAAAAAAAAAAAAGCTTCCTGAAGGTTTTGACTAAGATCTACGTGCTTAGTCCTACAGAATTAACAAGATGGTAGCCCCATTTTTTAAAAGAATATAGCTACTATTGCTAAACATGCTTTAAGTTGAATCTTCCACTGGAATTTTTGAGAAATTGTAGTTGCAATTATTTTTCTAAAAGTCTTATTCTCCAATTAACTGAAAGATGGCATTTCTGACTTTCTAAGCCAGAATTTTTTTTCTAAAAAACAAAAACCAAAAAAAAAAACTGTTTAACCAAGAAAATGGAAATCAGTACATTCTTGGTTGTCCTTCTAGTAATTTTAATTTGTGTAACCTAATCAAAACTCAACCTGCCTTGCCCTTAAACAAAAAGCCATATTCTCTTCCATTACTAAATGCCTATATTTGTCTCAATATTTTTTAAAAGATGAATTACGTTGCTATCCCATGACTTTCTTTAGAATGTGTCCATGGAAATTAAAATGGACTTTTCTGTGCCCAAGACTGAAATGAAAGACAGCCCAAAAGGGCTGGTGGAAATGAACACAAAACTTTGCTGATGTTATCAGTATTATAATTTTTGTTAAGCTTTTTCCTAATAAAATGGAACTGAAGTCAGCTGACCCCTAAATAACAGCCTGATATTTCTTTTACAGTTTTATTCTGTCTGCAGATTAATGATAGAGCAATATAGCCTAAGATTTCTTGAAAACATTGGAATATATTTTTCTGAGGCCTTTCTAGTGCACTCTTTCTACAGAGATATTTCTCCCATAATCATTTTTCAGTTTCAATAAATATTTGCTGAATATAGAAAATGTGCCAAGCACCATGGTAAGTGCTGGGTATACAACTGTGTGCATACCACCATTGGTCGTTAAAGCATCTTTGAGAAGTGGATAGAGTAGGCATCAGTTTAATATTTTCTAAGCTCAGATGGCTGAAAAGAGAAGACAACTGGATGACTAGAAACCCCAACTCTTGTTCTTTCCTTTGGATAACCTCCTGTGATTTCTCCCAGTCATTATTTGCAAACACTCATTGATGGAGAAACCAAGTTCCCTGCCCAGCTTTTCTGCTGATTACTAAAGAGAGCTTCTCTTTCTCTTTCTTACTTTAATGGTGGTTCTCAGCCATAGGAGGGCACTCAGGTACAGGAAGGACCTGTACCTAGCAGCAGAAACAACTTCACCCTTTCTTTCTAGTCCAAGCTTTGGGAATTCATTATATGGCATGGGAAGCACTGAGCAGCATTCAAAGACTGAGAATGCCTGTAATCCGCCCAAACAAAAGTTAAAGGCTCTCCATAGACATAAGAAATTATTTAAATTTCTTTATGAATATTGTTCCTCAGTTTAGTGTTCTTCCTCATTTTGCCTATTTCTCTTTTATTGTCCTATACTGGGCTGTTTTGTTCAGCCAAACAATTTGTGGCATGTCTGTTTTCAAAGTAAAATAGTGATCTATTTAAAGATTTCTAAATATGTTCTTTATGTATTTTTAAAGGAGATGGGTAAAATAGAATGTATTTCTCTTTGCCCTGATGATATTCCTGTGGTATATTTCAAATAATATTTTTGATTGGGTAAGCCAGTAGGACCAAAGCAATGGTGATCACAGATACAGATTCACAAATGCATAGAGAGAATCATAAATAGATGCATATGGAGGAGTCTGACAGTTTAGTGAAATGGTTTTCAAGTAATTTGACACATTAGAACTTTCAGACATTCACCTGCCACTAATCCTTATTAGAAATAGGATTGGAATATTGGGGTCACCAGCCCAAGACCATTTTTTTTGTGAGAGCTGAACAATAACCAAAAGTCAGAGCTAAAAGAAATAAAAATGAACCTATTCCAGTCATTAGAACTGTTTCTCTGAATAAGCTCTTTCTTCCTCTCCTTCATTCCTTTTTATTCCTCTCCCTATTTCTCCCTTTCTCTTCTTCCTCCCTCCCTCTCCTGCTCCTTTCTTTTTAGTGTTCTGAATTCATTAGATGGCATAGTGTAAATCAATAGTAAACGCTAACCGCCTACTCTGTACTCAGTTACGCAACATCACTTAACCGGTACACAGAGACAAAAAGGGAAAAAGCACACACAGCCTTTACATTCAAAAGCTCTTGCATAATTTTACTTTTCCACAGCCAAAAAGAAAAAAGGGAAATAACAGATGGGGAAACTTACAGTTTTTTTTTTTTCCCTTTTCTCAGACTGTTTAGAAGGGAGTTAGTTAACATCCATGGCCCTTTCTAGTTGCCCTAGGCTGCAGCAAAATGTCCCATAATTGTCAGCACCTTAACTGGCTTTAAACGAGACATTGTGACCTGTATGGTGGGTTAATTTTCCAGGTGATATAGGGCAACTTATTTTGAGATGTTTTGACTTCGTTTTTACTTATTTTGTGAAAAACCAACAACATTTAAAGTATGAAATGAATTTTAAAATAGAAAGAGTATAAGGAAGACGGGTGTGTGTGTGTTTGTGTGTTTTCACTTGAAATGTATCCTGATGTAATATTTATGTAAAAAAGCCAGTTATATAAACCCATCTTTCTCTTGCTTTTTACTTTGGGAACTATATAAAGCTCTAATGCTTTTTGGTTTTTTTTTTTTTTCTTTTTTTCTTTCTTTTTTTTTTTTTTTTTTTTTTTTGGACAAAGTACATTCAAACCCCAAAGTCTTAATGAAAGAGAAAACATCTAGATGCTACAACAGAAACAGTTAATTGAGACTTTCTATAGAATTCATCATCTAAACAACAGTTTTATTTAAGAAGGAATAGTTTCTGTAATTCTCATTTAGAACTTTCTGTCACATTTCTCCCTGGAACACCCTTGGTTTCACTGTACTGCCTTCTTAATGTCTTTCTCTCCCTTTCTCTCTCGCTCTTTCTGTAGCCCTTCACCCCTTTCCACAACGCCCCCCCCCCAATTTCTTTCACTGGAATAACTCCCTTTCCAGCTTACGTGGGAGCACAGTGAGATTTGTATGCAATTTATCAGTCCTTCTTCCCTGTTATAATATTTGGTTTTGCTTAACTGATTGATGTCCTCTGGAAACTAGGCATTCGTCCGATAAGGGAGGTTGGAGGGATTTTTTGTTTTGTTTTGGTTTTCTTTTTTAGTTTCTGCCTATCAAGTGGTCATAAAATGGATATAAAGTGGTAGTACAGCCCTAGGCACTATTAGGCACCTCTTAGAAGAAATTAAGTTCAGGTGTGTGAAAGGTAGTTTTGATTGTTTTTAATACAACCAGAAAAGGTGGGAGGTGGGTGGGGAGAGGATGGATGCTATCATTAGTGTGTGAGGAGGAACTATTGAAGCGCTTGATCTCCTTGTATCTCGGATCAGCATCATTCTTTAAGATCATACGTTACTTCTGGATATTAAAGCCATAAGAAATTGGTTCATTTGATTTTACTCAAGTTATGAATTATTTTAACACTGTCTTATATATTAACTATTGCAATTTAGAATTCCTTTGTATGGAAAAATCTGGTGCACAAGATAAAAATCAAAAGTTTTATTGCCCACATATGTGGTTCTCTGTTTCAATAACTGGGTGATCAAGATTATTGGTATTATCCCATCTCTGTATTTATGAAGACTTGTGGAAATCTTTTCTGATCTTAATACAAATAATGACTAAGCTAGTATGTATATTTAATGTATTTTATCAATACATTTCCATTTAGCTTTATTTTCTTAACAGGATCTATAGCTCAGATAAATTTATTGCAGAGAAATAATGAAAATTGGTCAGAATATTCTCGTCTCTGACTAGGAAATCATATTCCCACATGCATTTTTCTAAGGGTTCCTCTACATGTATTATAGTTGAGTTTGGATTCCAATATGTAGTTTTGCATGTAGATGCCTGATTGTCAAAAGAAAAAAACATAAAACATTTGCCCTATGTAAAGTGCATTGTTTATGATGTAATTTTAATATGATTAACAATCTGCACAAAGCTTTTTTAAATGTGTAGTTCTGTATAGAAGAAGTTATTCTGAGTACCCTAATTTTCAAATGGGTCGCTTAGATTAAAAAAAAAAAAAAAACTTATAACACAAAAGTGAGGGAGATTTGCATTTTATTGTTTGTCAAAAATAGTTGAAGGTATCTCGTTATAAAAGAAGCAGAGGAAAATTCTTTGAACTTTCTCCCTGCCTCCTGTTGTCAGAATAGCTTCCATTTTCATCTTGGTGGGTTTTCACGCTCTCTGAACCATGCTAGGGCAGGACTGACCTTTCAAAGCTCGATGTGTGCCAATGTAGACTTCTCGGCTCTCATTTTCTGTTGTAACCAAGGCCTTGGGAACACATTAGCTGTTTCTCATTTTTCTATTTTTTTTATTTTTTTAATATGGGATCCAGGCGTAGGACAGGTGGCAGGCCTAAGTTTTCTGTTCTGTGGACATGCAAGAAAAGAAGCTAGGGAGAATTTTAAACAGTTTCAAATTTTTCATAAGTCTTTAACAACTCTTTCATCCTAGCTTTTCTTATTGCTGTTGGCAGTAGGGATAGATTTTTTCTTTTAATGTGGCAACAAGAACCTCAGTTACTGACTTACCTTTTCAAGCAGAATCAGTCCAGTTGTGTCTAGCACATAGTAGTACCATCATAAATATTTTCCATGTTTCAGTGAACTGGTAAGGGACCTGCTATGGCCATCCCTTCAGAGTGCTGATGCAGGTAAGCAGTAAGCCATGCAAGTAATAAAGGGTAAGAAGAAATCTGATACAGAACTCTTCAGGTTCTAGTAGTGGGCCGATCACTTCATTTTATGAGGAAACCCTTGTTATCCTTTCTGCCTTTATAAAAGAAGCAAATTTCAGAAGACAATTTTACGTCTTTCCTAGAGGTTCTTTTTAGGGGTTGGTGCTGCATAGACTGTTGGCTCATTTAACAAACATAATTTTTGGCAAGCTACTTTGGTGATCCTCATTAAGTTTCATATGCAAATATGTTAGGTGCTTATGATTCTAGCTATCGAATATGCTCCTCATGCACTCTGCCACAGGGTCTTTTGAATCTTGGCTTTTCTTATTTTCTCTGGACAATTGTTTTTGGACTTCTTTTGTTTATGTAGGTCTGAGGATGGTAACTATTAAAAAAATTCTATAGGGTTCTTCTTTTATATAGTGTTGCATTACTTTTAGCTACATGAATTCCTGATTTTTCTAAATCTATTTTGGCTTAAAGTAATCATGCTGGCCATTTTCAAGGCTTTCATTGTGGTAGTGGTATTGGGGGTGCTGGGTGATCTGTGGGAAAACCACCTGTAGCTTCTAAATGTTAAAGGCATTGAAAAGCTTGTAGAATGATTGATAGACTGCTGCCTGTTAGACGAGCAATTTTTTAAATGCAGATTATATAATATTTAAAGACTTTGTTGCTCCACAGTAGAAGCTTTTTAAATGTTAATTTGGGTTTTGTTTTGTTGTTCTATGACTTCGCATAAAAGATTTTGGATCTAAAAGGTTTCAGTTCACTCGTTCCATTTGTCTTACAGGACTTGGAATATAATACTATACATTTATTTATACTCATAAAGGAGGATAAGGCCAATAACTCACAACTCATGAAACCGAGGGTAAATAATCCATAGCTTATTCTCCCACCCTTGCCACAATATTTATAACACAAATAACAAACAACTAAAAACAAAGAGAACCCAGTTTGTTTTTGTTGACAAAATGTTTGATCAAAATTACAGTAAAGTTCAAATGGAGCTGCAAATCCTAGTGGTTTACAGTGGTTTGATTTATTTTTTTAAGCAGACCATGGATAATTAACCATAAAACATAACCTTCTCGGTACAAAGTTACAGTGAATTGCAGAAATGGGCAACAAGTCATTCATAACTGGTTGCAACTGGTTAGAGACCTTAAAGTAAAACGTGCAGGCAGTTACGAAAGCTACTTTCTTAGTGCACAATTCTATTTCCATTCCCAAAGGGAAACATCCTTTACTTTTTGTATACTACCACTAAGTCAGTATCCCAAAGTGAGGAATAAATGGGTTATTTTCTATGATTACCATGTTGTCATACATTTATTAAAATAAATACCTAGCACTTACCCGTACTCTTTTTATTTCAGAATGTTTCATCATTACTAACAGGATATTCCTCATGACATTGCTGTCTGGTAAGTAACTCTCATTATCTCTAAATGGCAGTCCAAAATATTGAGGTGCAAAGAAGTCAAATATATTTCCATGAACCTCAGAAAATATGAGATCCAAAGGCTGTGGTGAGTCTTTGGGTCTAAACTTTAGCAATACTAAATTTTGACAGAACATATTTTGACATTGGTAAAGGATAGATCTTTAATATCCTATTTGTTTATTTGTTCATTTGAAATACCAGCATTTAGAAGAATAAGAAACATGACCTCCCGAACCTATTATCACAGATTTTGCAAATATTTTAGAATGACTCTGCTAAACAAGATGGAAGTACTCAAAGGACTTGTTTGGAAGACCCTCCAGAGAGATACATTTCCAAAGGAGACTCCTGAGTGGACAGAAAGGGTGATAGGGTGAAGTTGGGCACTGATGTTTTCTGTGTGGAACGCTGTATGTTTTGAAAAAAACCTCAAAACCCTCCAAACACATTTGGTGATTCTTTGAACTACCCATTAGTATTCTGTGGTATTCTGTAAATTTGAAATGCATTGGCTTCATTTGGATCAATCTTAAAATCAGGCATGATTGCTCTTGTACTTACCAACAAGCCTAAAGGGAAAATACCCTTTAGAGACATGAATATGACTATCCTCTTTTACCAGTTAAGTAAGAGGACCAAGACCAGGGCTACAGGTGAGCATAGGCTTGAAGATTTTTCTAGGTGTCTTTTAGTGAAAATTTGTAAAGTTTGTAAAGTTTTGAAAAGATTGGTATTGTGGCCTTCTAGAATTCTTGATATTTCCATGACTGGGGGAAGAGTGCAGGTCAAGACTGGGAGTGTGTGGATAAAGTATTATCCAATCAGAGCTTGAAACAACTGACTTTACTAGAGGCTGACCTGCACTGAAATACACTGGCAAATATACTGGAGAGGGAGGAGGAGGAAAAGGGTGACTTGCCTGGCATCTAACTGTGTTCTGCCTGGCTCCATCTAGGCCTATTTGGTCATGAACATCATATTCATCCAAATCTTTAAAATTTACACTCTTGACTTCACTTTATATGAATGTGCATAAAATGAGGGAAATAGTCTCTTGCGGTAATAAAGATAGTTTTCTAAAGAGACTTTCCATATCCATTGTGCATAATCCATAGTTGTCACTGTGTTGTTGTTTCTGATTCTGTTGCACATCTCTCTCTGTCTCTCTGAGCATATCCATCTCACCAGTGAAGGCCAGGAGCCTTCAGGATTGTAGCTCCGCCTCCCTCCCCACTCCCATGCTTTACTTACTATGCTACCCCAAAAGAAACTCATATTAGCGTAAGCCTCAGGAGCTCAAGGGAAAGTCTTATTTGGTAGCTTTAATTTGTCGCTCCTTTTGCATTTATCACAAAATTATCTCATCACAAAAAGGCCTGAATTTCACACTTTTGCTGGCTTGCAAACAAGCTAGTTTCTTCCCTATTTCTATCCAACACAGAGAAAGCTCTTTATGTTTCCATGATCAGATAAAATCTGTATTGATGTTTCTTTTCCTGTGGGTGTATTTCCCTTCTAGGTATGAAGATTTGAGCTATCAGGGCAATGCTGTGTGTTTGCAGTTTCTCTGTTTCAGTAAATGAAAAGCTCCTTGGGAAAGGACAACACATCTTTTCCACTAATGAATAAATATTTATTTTCATTTTAAAGTGATACATGCTCATTAAAAATAATTTAGAAAAACACATAGGAGTAAAATGAAGAAAAATTAAAGTAATTATTTCTATAATTTAAATCCAATCATTAATAACCATTTGATATATTTCCTTACTCTCATTTTCCCCTGAGGATATACTTTTAAAACATGATGTTATCATACTTTCTATATAATTTTGTGTCCTGCTTTCAAAATTTAACCTAAGAAATATGTAATTACATAGGCTTTGTAAACATTTAAAATAAATATATAATATTCCTGCAGAGGAATAGCTCATTTAACCTAAATGCCCAACAAGAGCATCATTATTATTATTATTTATTTTTTATATCTCCATAATACCTTGCATAAACAGTAAATGAATCAGTCAACAAATAATAAACGAATAAAAGTTCAAATCAGCATATGTTTTTAAATTTTTTATCATAAAAATCTTAAATTCATGAATATAGACAAATTACTATAATGAACTCCCATGTACTCATCACCAGCTTACACAATGATGGCCTGTTATTTTCTCACTATATCGCAATGTTATTTTGAAGCAAACCCCAGACATCGTAGCATTTAGTACATCATTATTTCAGATCCATCAGGATGTTTTTTACATGTTAATGTTAAAACAATTCAGATAAATAGTTCTTATTATTGTCTATAGTAGTGTTTTTCTTCATAGTATCCTGACATCGTATTTTCTAACATGTAACAATTGATTGTAAAATCTCATCAGTGAGTTCCCTAATATTCTTAGACACATCTTTAAGCCAGAGGGCAATTTGGTTGCCTAGAGAAATATTTCACGGATTTGGCTAGGTTTCTTGGGGGAACTATTTTCTTTTGGTCCTTTTTTTACTTGACTCAAATTTAGGATGATAATTTGCATGCCAGATCTATAACAGCATTAATTATACTTATTATTGGGTTTAAGCGTGTATTGAATACAATTCCTTACCTGAGGTGAAAGGAAAGCATAGTCGCCTGATTACTTAGAACTCCAGTCTGGCTGCAGCCAACCAATACCAGATAAATATGGCAAATCTACTTAATTCAAATGTAACACTGGCTTTAAAAGTTTATAATTTTTAATTAAGGTTATTGACAGACATGGAAAACATGTGATGGGTATGTGAGGCATTTAGAAATATGTAAAAGGGGGAATTGTGTAATAAAAATCTGAATCATATTTTTAAACACCATGTTTGGGGGGAAAGAAATTATGCATTGTATAACAAAGAGTACTCTCTGTGCTTGTATTATTGCTCTAGTTTATTCTAAAAATATTTTAGAGAACCCTCTATGAGCCAGCTTTCCATAGCTAGCCTAGATCCTTTACATACAGAGTTCCACAGATGAGGAATGCTGTGTATGAATCAGGCTGTCTGTAGAGAACCTGTATCTGGAGACTTGGGCTGTTTTGCTGTCTTCGAATTGTAGGTCAGTGACTATTCAGTAGTGATGTGTTGTCCAACAGGTGTATTACACTCATCAGAAATTCACGCTCTAACTATGCAACATACTGCATCAGTATAAACTGAATTTATGTGTTACTCAGGTCTATTTAATCTTAGGAGCACATTTTCCATTGGCCTCGAAAGTGAGTGGCTTGAATATTGATGTGCCTAACCCTTGGGGAAGAAAAAAAAGTTTCTCCACCACACTAAATCTCTAGAAAAATATGAAGGTTTACAGTATGGACATATACAAAATATTTTCAGCCAAAACTGGTAGAGCAAAGCATATGGAAAAAAAAAAAAAGAGAAAGTCATAACATCAGCAATAAACTATCCCAAGCAAACAGAGAGCATATATAAAATTTGTCAGATTAGATGGTATAAACAATACAAACTCTTTTTTTTTCTTTCCATTTCTTTTTCCCCTCTGAATCTTCTGATTATTTTGTCTCCTTTACTCTGAGCCAGTCATCATCATCATTAAAATATCAGAAAAAGTTAGAACTATATTGGTGGCTTGGCTAAGGCAGGTGTAACAAGAAAAGACCAGTAGGAACTAGCCACTATACTATTTTAAAGCTGCAACCCTTCTCCACTTCTTTCAGCATCCTGTTCTTACATGTGGTATTAAATTATGTGTCTCATATCACATAAACCTAGAATATAAACTGCCTTTTAAAAAGAGCCATAAGTTTACCCACGGTTCTTTCTAGCTTATGTATTATATATTTCACCCAAGTGAACCATCAATGCCTCATCATTCTAATAGCTGTAATAACAATAATTATTATTAATGATAGCATTTGCTTCTTGGTATATGTACACATACACCTTTTTCTCTTGCTTCAGGTTTCCTTATGCTTGGCCTCTTTGGCTGTTGGTACTAGTTCAATTGTTGTTACCTTTGTGACCTCACATATCCTCAAGCTATAAAACATTTCTTAGAAAAAACTAGTACAATATACCTTCCACCTCCTTCCCCACAGTTAAGCTCAAAATTGTGGTTAGATGTTTCTGCTTACGTAAGGCAGGGAATCCTTGGCAAATAGCCCCACCAAACAAGATTTTCATTTTAGACCTAAGGATACCAATATATGTCACAAAAGCAAGATAAGTGGTTTGTTCAGATCATCAGATCCCTGTTTAATGAAGCTGACATATTTTCTGAATAAACTTTATTGGACGCATAACACAGGATCATGCACAACTGCCATAAGATGGGATTTATGGCATTACCGTAATGAGATAACTTTGGTGATTCTGCTCTACCTAGGGTGGTGAGGGAAGAATAAAATCCCCACTCAAGACAAAAATATTCAAGAAAATGGTTCTGTAGTCAGCTCATTCCTTTCATGGTGGAAGTGTTAAAGAGAGAAATCGTCACCTTTTTCTTCCTCTTACCTAGAGAATACTTTCTTCTTACCTAGAGTCTGTGATATGAAGAATATGCTCTGTAGATGGTCTTATCTTATGTGGATTGGTCCACGGGAGACTATGCTAGGCTCCATAGAGAACTGGTTCTGTATGTTCCATCCTCCTCTATGAAAACATTCCTAACCATACTGTTGATGTATACATTTTGGTCAAAAGTAATTTGCTCTGGGTATTTGATGGCCACTCTGTGAATCAACCTAATGTATTTGTGGTATGGAAATCTGTAACCTCTGAATACTAAGTTTAAAGACTCTTATAATTAATTATTGAAAGGCACTTTAGCCCTTAACTATTTCTCTCTTTGGAGAAACAAGTTGATTGGTTAATCACGTCTTTGTTTATTTTTATTGTTGTTGCTGTACACATTGCACATAAAACAGGAAAGAGGAAAGGCTGTTTGTAAGAGGTAATTATAATGGCAAAATTGTATTTTCTCTAACTGTTCTCATTTTCTCATGTCTGATTATATCAAGACCTGCACTCTAGAAGTGTGTTTCAGTTTTGCTAAGAAAATGACAGAGGAGAAGAATAAATTCATTTCTATAAAGTGATGTCAAACACAACTTGACACAGTTACAAATTTGTTTTTTTTTTTTTGGTTTTTTTTTTTTTTTTCAACTTTTATTTTAGATTCAGAGGATACATGTGCAGGCTTGTTACCTGGGTATATTGTGTGATGCTGAGGTTTGGGGTATGAATGATCCCATCACCCAAGTACTGAGCATGTACTGAACAGTTAGTTTGTTTTTTTGTTGTTGTTGTTTTTGTTGCTTTTTTGAGATGGAGTCTCACTTTGTCACCCAGGCTGGCTTGCAGTAGTGCAATCTTGGCTCACTGCAACCTTCGTCTCCTGGATTCAAGTGATTCTCGTGCCTCAGCCTCCCAAGTAGCTGGGATTACAGATATGCGCCATTATACCCAGCTAATTTTGGTATTTTTAGTAGAAACAGGGTTTCACCATGTTGTCCAGGCTGGTCTCAAACTCCTGGCCTCAAGTGATCCACCTGCCTTGGCCTCCCAAAGTGCTAGGATTACAGGTGTTAGCCACCATGCCCGACCACTGGGAAGACTTTGATTTCTGGTCACATCTTTTGATAATAAGGATCCAGAGCCAAAGAAGAAACAGAAACTACTTTTAAGACCTTTGGAAATCCAAACCTAGTGGACTCTTAAGAGCCTGTATTATTTCTTGGATGACTTATCCAGCCCTTTGTAGAATCAGAACTCTCACAATTTTCTTTAAATCAAATAAAACCCAAGGGGCTAAGTGGATCTTTAAAATTATTTCCAGGTCATTCTTTCAACAAATATTTATTGGTTTATTTGTTATTATTTCAACAAACTATGTGACAAGCAAACGTGAACTCATTTTTTTTTTAACCTTTCAACTCCTTTTATTTATTTACCTATTTATTTTCCTTAAGCAAGTAAATCTCCTTATGGATTGTTAAGGGCCCTGTGCGTATTTGCATATAGCCAAAGATTCAGTCTCTTGCAGGAACTCTGGTTGTCAACTGGTGATCTTGCCTTTGTCTTTTCTCATAGTTCTGCCTGTGGCGCCTGTCACTAGCAGTCAAATAAGGACAATTTTACCATTCTCTCCTGCTGCTCTAATTTTTTTTAGTGCCGGTACATGAATTTGTTATTCTTTATAATTCCCTTTGAAGTTGGAAATCCAAGGGGAATCTAAAACCGACCAGATGTTTCTGCTGCTGGAAAGGAAAGAGAGTAAGGATTAACTTTAACAAAAACTTGGTCTCCAGAAAAAAAAAAAAAAAAAAAATCATTTCAGCTGGAAATCATCTTTAAATGCATTCATTTGCTACATATCTGTTAGTTAATTTACATTTACTGGTCCTTCGTAGGCAATATCCTCTATCAATGTACTCTAGGGAAAAATCATCATACATTTTGTGAACAAATAGACCCATGTTGTGGTTTGCTCAGGCCCATTTCCCTTATGGAGTTTTAGTTCTATTACTCTGCGTATTTTTCTCACATGCCTTATACTGAAGTTATTCTGTTGCTGCTGTTGTTGTTGTTGTTGTTGTTGTTGTTGTTGTTGTCGTTGTGGTTGAAGGTTCACTATCATATCACATAAAGTCTGGAGACCATTTCTGCAAACTGATCCAAGAGGATGAGGTCAATATAGCCTGTGGTTAGGGAGGGAAGGAAGGAAGTTCTGCCAAACTGCTTAGCCTTTATGGAGAACTTCATTCTCGTTAGAGATATGTAGATCAAAACAAGAACAAGAGTGATGAAGGCCTTCAGGGGGAATAAAGAGAAAGTCTTGTGGTTTTTCAAGGATTCAGATGACGTTGCAGACAATGCGAATAAACAGGTTGGGAAATGAAAAATGATAGAGAAAGGTATATTAGAAAACAAAAGAGAAAGGGGCATATGTGAGACATATTTATAGGACCTCTCAGAGTAGGTGCCCAAGGCTTCAGGCCCAATACACAAAGGTTTCGAAGAGTAATTAAAAAATAAAATTAGAGAAGAGTCTTAAAAATTAATCAGAATGTTTTGGTGGTTTGCTGAATACCTCACAAAAGCATTGGATTGAAGAGATGGATATTTTATTTGCTTGTTTCCTGCGCAGCATCTCTCATACTATCCTCCTCAGTTGTTCTCTGGGTTTCCTAGGCCTCCCTAGGTTTTCAGAAGGATCAAAAATTCTGTGAATAGCTGCTTCTCACTCCTTACCTTGCTCAGTGGATTTAAACATTTAGAAACATTTCCCACACCTCACTGTCACAAGGGATGAATACTCACCACTCAGAGTTTCTATTACCCTACCATATCTTATTTTTAAATAGAAAGTCTGAGTCCTCAGTAATTATATTAAGCTTCTTAAGCTGCACATATCAATTGCATATACCATTTTAAGCATTTTTCAGTCTTTTTAAAGAGAGAGTAGAGGAAAAGACAGAGAGAAATCACTTAGCAGCTGATTCACTTATTTTAAGCAGCTTTCTTCATTTTAAAATATAAAAAATTCAGGTTCTGGAACATTGGGTGATTTGAATGTTCTATAAAGATTTGAAAAAAAGATTTTTTTTTTAATTATATGTTCTACATTCAGGGACCTGGTTTTTCAGTTTAGTCCTTAAAAAAACAGGTTTGTGAAGTAAAGGAGTTTTCAATCTAAACACTTTTTCTTCTTCCTTTTCATTTATTTATTATTATTATTACTATTCTCTTTTGTCAAAGCATATGGTATGAAAAGCATTTATGTTGGTCTCACTACTGACAGAGCTTAACCTAATAATCCAGACTTGGAACTTGGTGTTTCAATAAAGGAAACACTGTTTGAGGTATTTTCCATTCAAACCAGCATCAAAAGTTTTTAATTAACACCATCAGAAATTAATGGACTGAATGAATGCAAGACAGGGTTCCTACATAACCCTTTACTGGGAACAAGACAGCAAGTGGGATCCATTGTGTATGTTTGTATTTTATAATGTATTTTTATTTACTTATTGAAGCAGAGTCCCAGCTGCACGTTGCATAGCAGAGCTACAAGAGTGAAACCTGCCGAGGGCTGCTTCACTCCAGCAGTTTCATTTTGCTCACTGATTGTTGTCCTGAGTTCTTTGTGATTGTAATTGGTTAGAAAGTTTGAAATTAGCAAGTCCTTGTCAGCTCATGAAAGCTTTGAAATCATGAGGCTTGATACAGCTATCAAGCCTGCTGATGCCTAATCACTTTTCGGGCTAAGAACCTCCAGAGCAGTGAACATTCTCAGTCCCCAGGCTTTACCTCAATCACCAATTCACCACCCTCTGGAGCTCCTTGTCTTGGATGGTGGCTTTGTTTGGAGCCCTTTCTTTTCCATCACTGAAGCCTATACCAGGATGAACAGATTTTGGACTGACTAATGGGGATGGGGGTTGTTAGGAAATGAGAGCAAATAGGAAAACAGAATGATGTAGGGGATCAAGGGAATAGGGAGGAAGGAAAGGGGTAGAAAGAGCATAAAAGAAAAAGGAAGCGGGATATAAGATGGAAAGAGCTTTGTAAATATTGACATTTAGATTCTGTGCGACTGGATTTGATATCTCAGGATAGAACTCACTGATAGAACCTAAATGGTCCCCAGGGCTCTTTATTTTTTCAGACCTTTTTTTTAAAAGCTTGCCCACTCATTGTCAAAGGGAAGACATGTGTGTTCATATAACCTACTTACCCTGCCACCACCCCATTTGTGAGGACCAGGAATACAATATTTTCCTTTATACATTATGTTAGAGGAATGAGGGGTTTATAAACTCCTCTCCTGTAACCATAAAAGTATCCATTGTTTATCCTTATGCTCGGAGCCCCCAAACCAATTTTCTCCAGAAAACTCTTTCACAGCTTGGTACATTTTTAAATAACCCCACCTTCATCCTTGTAGCAATGCAGGAGCTGCTCAGGCAGGGTGAACTAAAGTAGATAGATATTGTCAGCAATGATGAAATGTTTCCAAATGCTTAAAGGTCTTAATCACTTTCTGTATATCTAACTCATTTATGTTCAAAGACCTCAAGCTTCATACATTTAGGTGCAACTCTTAACCTTTCCCAGTTTCTCCTGTACTTTAATAAAAACAAAAGTAAATGCAAACCAGATACAAAAACAACAACACAAATCTTAATGCCATGAATTCAGAATGTCAGAAAAATTTTCAATAGGCCCCATTATGGCAAAACGCTGCAAAAATGCGTCAGCATGTTGGGAAAAGCTCCCTAAAGTCGTTCAACCATTTCTTCCCTGAAATATGGGAAGATGAATACATATTAGACTCCTAGAAGAAAATAATTGGTGAATGAGTGTCAGGATTTTCGTAAGCACTGCTAAAAATCTGATCTTGCCATCATAGCAAGAGAATCAGTTAAGCCTATTAACAACACGTCATTTTACTTAGGTGGACAGTGTAGGATTTACTGTCCCAAAGTTTGACTTCATGCAGGAGTCAGAGGAGACACTTTGTTTGGAATATCATTTAGTAAAGAAGAGGCAGCCTAACCTTCCCCAGACCATACGTTAAAGGATGCAATATCAGACTACACAGTATATTATACACTACCACCCCCCACCCCAAGTTTTCACAGGCTTCTGTAGCAGATATGTCTGTCAAAATCCTGTCATGGTCCCTCAGAGATGTCAGGCAGTACTGCCATGGTCCCTTCAGCTGCACCTGAAGTCGTTGTCTGCTAACCTGGACTCCCACCTCAAGTATGCTTTTCCTTCTGCCCCAAGACCTTTTCCAATGCTGGGAGATCTCAAAAAGTCTAGGATGGGGAGAGTGGGGCTTACAGAAGTCGAACTTAATGCCCTGGGGAACCTCTCAACTAAAGGATGAATAGAACCAGAAAAAGAGATGTTCCAGCCTCTATTTCTTTATAATGTCTACCTCTGTAGCCATTTTGTACAAATCTCAGAGATCCTGGCCATTCCTTGTTATTGTCTTGCCCTCTGAGATTACCTTCTAAGTTACTGCCTGCACCCAAGCCTTTGGAGAGAACCTTAAATGAGCCAGGTACTCAGGTTGGTTTGTTTGTATTAATCAATTTGCAGCAACTTCTTCTCTACTGTTGACTGCCCCCCTGATTTATTGTCCATTCATAGCCTGATTCCCAAAGCTAGATAGAAGCCCAATTGCTCACCTCAATATATTATTAAAACGTGAAGGGAGAGAGATTGTTTTATTCACTTGTGGCCTCCTGAATCTAGCACAGCCCAGAAACATAGCTGGTGCTTAACTAATGTTTGTTGAATGAACTAATAAATGCATAGTTTACACCAATAAGTTTTGCCAATAATAAGAGATATTAGGTTTGTTTCAATTAAGTGTGAAGTGTGTTACAATAAATGTTACTAATAAATTTCTGAAAAAAAAATATTTATTTATTTATTTATTTATTTATTTATTTATTTATTTATTTTGAGATTGTGTCTCACTCTTTTGCCCAGGCTGGAGTGAGGTGGTGCAATCTCAGCTCACTGCATCCTCCGCCTCCCAGGTTCAAGCGATTCTCCTGCTTCAGCCTCCTGAGTAGCTGGGATTACAGGTGCAGGTCACCATGCCCAGCTAATTTTTGTATTTTTAGTAGAGACGGGGTTCCTCCATGTTGGCCAGGCTGGTCTCGAACTCCTGACCCGAAGTGATCTGCCCACCTCGGCCTCCCAAAGTGCTGGGATTACAGGGGTGGGCCACTGTGCCTGACCTGAAGTATAGGTATATGGTTTACTCTTTTAAAAATTTAATTAGAACAAACACAAGATTATTCCTATGAAAAAGTCACACTTCTACACTTATGTTTTCTAATATGCTTTATTAAGTGGGAGAAAACAGATGACATTTTAGTTTGTACTCCAAAAAATTGCAAATAACCCTTGGTTAAACCCGGGGGAATATAAACCCGGGTGGCAGTATGTGCCATCATTTGAAGTATCTGCTCAAGGTCAACAGGCTTTTTCTTTTTTTTTAAACAGAGTCTTGCTCTGTCGCCCAGGCTGGAGTGCAGTGGCACGATCTCTGCTCACTGCAAGCTCCGCCTCCCGGGTTCACGCCATTCTCCTGCCTCAGCCTCCCAAGTAGCTCGGACTACAGGCGCCTGCCACCACGCCCGGCTAATTTTTTGTATTTTTAGTAGAGACGGGGTTTCACCGTAGTCTCGATCTCCAGGTCAACAGGCTTTTAAGTGACTCTTTTTGGAGGATATTTGTTGCTGTGATAATACGAAGCCAGCCTAGAATGAGAGATAGTGAAGTCCTGCTGGTGTCTGTTTCCTAGACAGAAATGTAAGACCCACTCTATCCATAGAGTACTGGTGACGAGTCCACTTTCCGTGAGACAGATTAATAAGGCTCCCCAATGCAAATGACAATGGAATGGAGAGTTCAGAACTCTCTTTCTGTACCTCAGTGTCCAAGACATGGATATGTAAAGATTTTTTCTGGGGTATGGTGACCAAGATGATCACCTTAACATCACAAGCCTACTCCTCTTTAACCAAATGTCCCGTCTGGACTGAAGAAACTAAAGAATGAGGAACAGTCCAGCAAAAGGTATGTTAATTTTCCAAGTAGTTTACTTTGGCTCCAGGTAAGTACAAAAGGACGTGATATTCCATGTTAGCCATATTTCTCTCTGGAAAAAAAAAAAAAAAAAAAAATCCTACTTTTAGAAAAGTTTATCAAACATTTAATCTAGGAAGATAAATTATTGACAACTACGGAATTTGTTCCCCCAGAAAATACCTAAAGCCTCTGCTCATTTCGTGTTTACTAATATTTCATTAGTCAAAGCGAGTCACTTAACCAAGCTCAAAGCCAAGGGACAGAGATATATATCCCATCTCCCACATTAACACATACTCTACTGAGAGTTACGTTAAAGTCTTATGGTAAAGTTTATGGATGTAAAGTTCTATTATAGAGAGGGAGTGAAGAATTAGAGAAAGTAATCCAGTCTATCACGTGTATTATTGGTTTGGACTCAGAAACAAATGGCTTGAATAAAAAACTTAAGAAGCCTGATGAGGTATAAGGGACTTTTGTGTTAGTGGTTGATACCACATTTACAATCACAGTCTCTCTAATCACCTTCAGGGGCTTTCATCATAGATTACTTTTGAATTCATCAATTATGGTAAGCACTGAATAGACAATAATGGTCAGATAAAACAGTAGGATAGAGATGAACAGCATGGATTCTGTTCCAGCTCTATCACTGAGGGTGAAATCTCACACATTTCTACTGATTTTTCCCCCCTCAGTATTATGATCTCAAAAAAGGAATACTACTCTTCTTTTTTATTTTTTCTTAGTATAGAAAGCATACAAAAGCCAGTGTAGAATTCCACACATAGCACAAATTACAAGAGGACAATTAAATCACCTACTATCATCTACAAGTAATTTGTTTTCAAACTTTGAGGATATACCTTTATAATCATTTTTTTTTGGTGTGTATATATACCCTTTTTGTTTTTGGTAAAACACTGAACACTGTTCCTACTTTTGTCTCGTAAATCTGTGTTGTGAGTAACATTCTATGCCTTTAAATAATCTTCAGTGTCACTTTAGTGAAGATTTATTCTACATTCATCATAGTTTTTTGTGAAATTTAAATCAGATGTCATAAAGTCTTTAAAAAGCAGAATATACCATGAAAATAAAGGTGTTATTATTATTATTACAGAACTTTAGAGATTGAAGGAAAAAAAGAAACTAACATTTCATGAAGACCTACTCTGTGCCATGCCATGTGCCTAGAACTTTGTTTAACCCATTTCATTTAATAACCTTTCAACCTAATGAAGCAATATAGCATGATGGTTAAACTCTGTGGGCTATAGGCTGTCTAGTTCAGCTGCACAGCTGCTAACTAGCTTTATGACTTTTCAAACGTTTATCTTCTTTTTGGCTTAGTTTCTCTGTTACAAAATGGCAATAATAATAATAGCACTCACCTCCAAAAGATTGTTGTAGGATTAAATGATCGGATAGGTTCAAAATGTTAGGAACAGTAGTATTCAATAAACATTAGTTATTATTTGCTGTCTTCCCCACTACTCCATAAGCCCTTCTATTAAAATACAAATCCACATTGATTTTAACTTCATTGGTGTAGAAGTGTGTTCTAAGAAGAGGCAATGTAAAATAAATGGAAAAGCCAAGGACTTTATGATTTTTAATCCTGGCTCCCAGCCTTCTAATAATTTTGCCTCTGGGAATTTAGTTAAGGTTTACAGGCTAGGCACGGTGGCTCACACCTGTAATCCCAGCACTTTGGGAGGCCAAGGCATGTGGATCACCTGAGGTCAGGAGTTTGAGACCAGCCTGGCCGACATGGCAAAACCCCGATTCTACTAACAATACAAAAATTAGCTGGGCTTGGTGGTACACACCCATAGTCCCAGCTACTTGGGAGGCTGAGGCAAAAGAATCGCTTAAGCAGGAGACGGAGGTTGCCGTGAGCCAAGATCGCACCATATACTCCAGTCTGGGTGACGGAGTGAGACTCCGTCTCAAAAAACGTGAAAATAAAAATAAAAAATAAAGTAAAATAAAAATTGTACACTCAGTTATGTTTTTATTTAAAATGGGTAAATACTAACAATCTAAGGGGTTTTAAATGAAAATTTAAATGAGATAATATGTGTTTAGAGTCTACTATCTTGCCTAAATCAGAAATGGTTTTGTAAATGTTAGTCTTTCTTCTCTTGCATTGCCATTAAATAGTTGTATTTGTTTTAACAATTAGTATCTCTGGGCAGGTAAATGTATATACTTTTACCATTACCACAGGCCCTCATGCATTAGTGGGAGACAGTCAGTAATTACCTAAAGACTGTATGGAGGCAGTGGTGCTAAGTAGTAAGTGGGTATATTTCTTGGCTTTCTGCAGTTTATCACCAGTTTTCCCTGACTCTAGCATGATCTGTACCCTGCAGATGTCCCCACTGTTTTTTGATTCAGTAACAATCATTGTCAAACAATAGGTTTCTCTTTTATATCTAGTTGACGTATAAAGGTTTTTATTCAAAATAACAGAAAACATTTTCATAAAGCAGCTTTTAATTTCTTCAACAAGCATGCAAGATTACTAAATGAATGAAACAGGCAGGAGAGAATGATTGAATGAATGACTCTGTCTTATTCATCTAATAGTTACTGAGCACTGGTTATGACATTGTAGCATTTGGACATCATTACTTGACCAAGTATATCAATGCAGTGTGCTTCTTTTTTTGTTTGTAAAACTTAGACAAGAGTCAAGGTCAATGCCCTCAGGCTGTTAACTGTTTAGATTCTAGAAAGAAACTTGGAGATAAATAGCTTCAGTATAAAATAGAGTGAGGTAGATACTGTTATAGAAGAATAGCCAAGGCACTATGGTTAATTCTTTTTTTTAATTTTATCATATCTTTAAAAAAATTTTTTGACGTTATACTTTAAGTTCTAGGGTACATGTGCAGAACATACAGGTTTATTACATAGGTATACACATGCCATGGTGGTTTACTGCACCCATCAACCCATTATCTACATTAGGTATTTCTCCTAATGCTGTTCCTCTCCTAACCCCAGACCCCCAGATAGGCCCCGGTGTGTAATGTTCCCCTCCCTGTGTCCATGTGTTCTCATTGTTCAGCTCCCACTTATGAGTGAGAACATGCGGTATTTGGTTTTCTGCTCCTGTGTTAGTTTGCTGAGAATGATGGTTTCCAGCTTCATCCATGTCCCTGCAAAGGACATGAAGTCATCCTTTTTTATTACTGCATAGTATTCCATGGTATATATGTGCCACATTTTCTTTATCCAGTCTATCATTGATGGGCATTTGGGTCGGTTCCAAGTTTTTGCTATTGTGAATAGCGCTGCAATAAACATACGTGTGCCTGTGTCTTTATAGTAGAATGATGTATAATTCTTTTGGGTATATACCCAGTAATGGGATTGCTGGGTCAAATGGTATTTCTGATTCTAGATCCTTGAGGAATCACCACACTATCTTCCACAATCATTGAACTATATTTACACTCCCACAAACAGTGTAAAAGCATTCCTGTTCCTCCACATCCTTTCCAGCATCTGTTGTTTCCTGACTTTTTAATGATCGCCATTCTAACTGGTGTGAGATGGTATCTCATTGTGATTTTGATTTGCATTTCTCTATTGACCAGTGATGATGAGCTTTTTTTCATATGTTTTTTGGCTGCATAAATATCTTCTTTTTGAAGTGTCTGTTCATATCCTTTGCCCACTTTCTGATGGGGTTATTTGTTTTATTCTTGTAAATTTGTTTAAGTTCCTTGTAGATTCTAGATATTAGCCCTTTGTCAGATGGACAGATTGCAAAAATTTTCTTCCATTTTGTAGGTTGCCTGTTTATTCTGATGATCATTTCTTTTGCTGTGCAGAAGCTCTTTAGTTTAATTAGATCCCATTTGTCGATTTTGGGTTTTTGTTGCGATTTTTGGTGTTTTAGTCGTGAAGTATTTGCCCATGCCTGTGTCCTGAATGGTATTGCCTAGGTTTTCTTCTAGGGTTTTTATGGTTTTAGGTCTTACATTTAGGTTTTTAATACATCTTGAGTTAATTTTTGTATAAGGTGTAAGGAAGGGGTCCAGTTTCAATTTTCTGCATATGACTAGCCAGTTTTCCCAACACCACCTGTGAGACAAAGATTATGATACCTATCTTGCAGGGCTTGTTCATATTAAGCACCTAGGACCTTGCCTCAATGCACGATATGCCCTCGGCTCATGGCAGTTACAGTTATAATCACTTTATTTTCTCACCTCTGTTCTCTCTTACTAGTCCCATCTTCCCTAACCTTTACTGCCTTTCAGACCACATTTGTTGTTCTTTGCATTTTTGTTGTCTATTATAAGGCCTAGCACATAATAAATGCACTAGAAATGTATCTTTAATGAAATAATATACTAAGTTTCTGAGGTCATTCTTATGCTCATGCATTCCAGATAAATACCTTTCTTTGCCATTACATTTTAAGTAATTCTGCATATTTAAACCATTTAATGACCAAATTTCAATGAAATTTTCTTTCATTGAAAGTCTCTCTTTTTGAAATTATCAACTTAATACAACTTAAAGTCATACATAAAATGCAATGATTCTGCGACGTATACCTGAAAACCACTGACTTTGAAGTTACTCACTTCAAATCTTTAAATATATATTGTTCAAAACCATAGTCAAAATAGTACCTACATCTTCAGTGTGGAGGTGAAGGCAGTATTAACAGGATCCTATAGTTGACTGAAGAGTTGGTTATAGCAAAGCTCTCCACTGCCCTTAAATTTTCTGTCTCCTTAATACAGTAGGATCAATTTTAAGTGCATTTTATGTGTGCATTTTAAAACTCTTTTTTTAAAAAAAGAATGGAAATGGTTTTCAGAGTGATGCTGATATTGGTTGATGATGCCAAGGAACCAATGGAGAGCGTATTTTTTAAATTGAATATGTTCTTATTTTCTTATTTGTTGATTTTTAAAGTGAATCCAAATGTGAAGGGGGAAAAAATCAAATTCTGCCAATTTGAAAAGAACAAAACCAGCTAAAACCTTCTTTTAAAATTTCTAAGCTATTATGAGAAAACTACAGACAAAAGATTGTATATGCAAGTTTTTTATAAAGAATCAGATTGCTTTGCCTTTCTTTAGTCATTTCAAAAGTCTTTGTCAGGTATGAAAAAAGAAATATACTCAAAATGAAGAGTAAATATAATTAAAATGGTTCCTTGCCTTAACATATAAGCTTCTTAGGGGCAAAAGTCTGTATAAGGTTAGTACTGTAAAACTTTGATTTAAAAGAAGGAATAAGAAAGAGTAGGCAGAGAGAGGAAAGGGAGAGGAAGAAGTTTGATTTCTATAAGAGTAAACATAGAATATTATAGTAAATGAAATGACATTAAATCATTAGCTGCTTTTAATGAGACAGTTTTAGATCCATAATATATATATTTTATTTATATATATTTATTTTATATATATATATTTTTTTTTCCCAAATTTCCAGTATTTGGCATGTACCTGACACACAGTCATCTCTTTTCAACAGTTAACAGAATGAATGATATTGTCTGGGCCAGCAGCCCCCAACGTTTTTGCCACCAGGGACCAAACGTTGTGGCAAAGACAGCGTTTCCATGGACTGCCGGGGCAGGGATGGTTTCAGGATGAAACTGTTCCACCTCAGATCATCAGGCATTAGATTCTCGTAAGGAATGTGCAGCCTCAGTCCCTCACATGCACAGTTCACAATAGGGTTTGTGCTCCAGTAAGAATCTAATGCTGCTGCTGATCTGGCAGGAGGCAGAGTTCAGGCAGTAATGCTCGCTTGTCCACTGTTCATCTCCTCCTGTACAGCTAAGTTCCTAACAGGTACCAGTGTCTGAAGCCTGGGTGTTGGCGACTGCTGGTCAAGGCCACATTAGTTTGTTGTAAGTGCAAGGTTTCTGTAGCAGAAATAAAGAATTCAATTGATTCATCATCAAGACCAAATATGTATAATAAAGACCTACCTTAAAATTCATTTTTTAGCAGGTAGTATGACATTGTGATTAAGAATTTACATTTGTGAACATTTACTAGCTGATGACCTAGGTGAGCTTCTGTTTCCTCATGTATAAACTTGAGATTATAAAAATCCCCTAGTTGCCTGGGCACAGTGGCTCACACCTGTAATCCCAGCACTTTGGAAGGCCCAGGTGGGCGAATCACGAGGTCAGGAGATCAAGACCATCTTGGCCAACAGGGTGAAACCCTGTCTCTACTAAAAATACAAAAAATACCTGGGTGTGGTGTCGCACACCTGTAATCCCAGCTACTCAGGAGGCTGAGGCAGGAGAATCGCTTGAACCAGGGAGTCGGACGTTGCAGTGAGCCAAGATCGTACCACTGCACTCTAGCCTGGTGACAGAGCAACACTCCATCTCCAAAAAAGAAAAAAAAAAAAAATCCCCTAGTGTAGAGGCTTAGAGGGAGAATAAGATAATGCCATAATGCATTTGTCCAATGAGTAAGTTCTCACTAAATTTTAGACATTATTATATCATTTATAATATTATGGGTAAATGTAAGTATTACCTGACAGAGTTTTATGAAAGTTAATACACATGATTTCAGTGGTACCTAGGACGTCTAAGAGTTCAACATATTGAACATTTGGAAACCCCTACACAAGACAAAAAAGATTCATTTTCACAATTTTTCTGAAAAAAATCTAATTGGAAAAAGGGATTCTATATATTAAGAGATAAAAGTCAATAATAAAGAACTTAATGTTTATAAAACATTGACCTTCCATTGAGCTCTAACATACATTATCTCATTTAACCCTCACAACAAATACATGAAATTGCTGTTATTATTACTACTTTACACAGAAGGAAACTGAGGCACAGAAAAGTTAAGCCCTACTGATACGTGGCAGTAAACCCTCATATTAGACTCCAGAGCCTGAGTTTTTAACTACTGTGTTATTCAAAATGGATGGTATGCAAATGAATGTGTAAGTGTTGAGAAGATAAAATGAATGCTGCAAGCTGATCGGTTGGGGAAGAGGATCAGAAATAAGGAAGATGGGGCCTTTAGGAACCAAAATATTCATCCTGTAACAGAGTCTGGCTTCCTAGGTTTGAATCCTGACTCCTCTACTTACTGACTGTGTGATCTTGGGTAAGTTTCTAATCTCCCTGTGCCTCTATTTCCTCACCAATAAAACTGGAGTAATAACAGTACTATCTGGTAGAGTTATTGTGAAGATTTAGTGTGTTAATACATGTGATTACAATGGCACCCAGTATATCTAAGAGTTAAATAAATGTTAGCTGATATTAATATTATTGTTATTGTTACTGCTGTTGTTATTGGTGACTGAAATACTCTGAATTTGTTTCTTTCTTATTGAGTTAGCATCTAGAATTTTAAGCGAAGTGAATATGTGAAAGGTGTGGGTCATTAGAACACTAAAGCAAATTTTTTCTGCTTTCAGCCCAAGAACTTTGCTGGAGTATAATATGATGGGAAAAGAAAACATACAATTCAGAGCATTCCATTGTATATTTAGGTGGAAGAAATTGAGTAACAGAATATGTTTGGTAGCCTCATATGATTTCTTTCTCTTTATGCCCACTCATTGATTTTTCTGTTAGCCGCCTTAAGAAAATAGTAATGTCAAGTGAAATATCATTGGGATTTTACTTCTTCTGAACACATAAAGAAATATTATTTTTAAAGATATGCACACAAAAACTTTAAAACAGAATGTTGGGAATACTAACCCTACAGCTCGCATTGTCACGTTTAGTCCATTCCACAAACAGAATGGTAATGTGCTTAGTAGCTAAATATGTAGAAATCCACACCCACCCCCCAGCAAAAAAAGTACAGTAACATTATCCATGAGAAAAATGTGATAATATTCATTGACAGGGAAACTACAAGGAAACTACAAGTTTTCCCAAGCTGTGTCTTTCAGACAATGCTGTCAGTTTTTCCACTTTGATTAGTATAGCTGGGCTAGTGATGCAAGGACAAGAAATTCCAGTATGGCTAGAAGACCAGGGCATTGGCTATGCTGTTAGCTATACAGAAAATAAAATTAAAAATTAAAAATATTTTATATATATATAAAGGAAAGATAGATTTTTTTAAATGTTTGTAATAGAGATTATTTTGGGCAGCACTTGCCTAGATTTGCTCTCTACTAGTGACCTCAGCAAAAACAGTTCATAGGATACTTTTTCTTCTGAGTTTTCCAGAGACCCTCTGAAGGCAGAAAGCTATACCAGAACACCCATATTTTTACTTGTGTGTGTGTGTGTGTGTGTGTGTGTTTCTGTATGTATATATTTAAACAAATACCACATTTGAAATGTTTTTCAGTGTTGTGTAGTATGTACCCAAGGCCAGTTTTATATAAATCAAAAGATATTTCTAATATTAATATTTACTACTTCATGCAAAGAAAATCAGTTACAACTCTGTATCTTTGATTTTTTACTTCACTCATTCATTTATTCATCACCCTCCCACATAGACAGGTTAAAACTTAATTTCACATTTTACAAAATAATTTGAGTTATACTGATTGACTTTATTTTCTAGTACTCATTCATTGTAGTTTACATGTGTTTTTACTAAATGGAAATCTTTGAGGCTACAAGTTAATAATTAAAAATAGAGCAAGGTACCACAGGCTTATTCCTCCCTTGTTTTCTTTTCTTTGATTTTCAAAATACTCATCTGCAAACTTTATTGCATGTAAGTACAGTACCTCTTTACATATGCACCACAACTATTTTGTATGAGCTATAAAACAACTAGAATTAAAACTTGTCCAAGGCCCCAAAGCCTGTTCTTCACAAAGGAACCTTTCTTGCCCGATTGTTAGAAAGTGTTTTGAATGATGCATAACTAAGTAGAGTAACTAAACAATTGCTTTTGAGCATCTGGAGCTTGCCCATTAAGATTTCTATGGCCCTTTATTTTCCTTTCTGTGGTTTAAGAAGTGATTCACATTCAATATATGAAAGTTCTGGGTTCAGCCCCTTGAGCTTTTGGTAGAAGAATCTTCATGAATCTAATAAATAAATAAAACAAATAATGTAAGAGCTGAAGACAGTTGAGCTCATATGAGTTTATGTACCAAAGCATTTTCTTCCTGGGAAGAAAAGGTATCTCCTATACATTTTGATTTCCTAAATTTAGATCTAGAAATGCACCATTGTTTTCTTAGAGTGTATTTCTTAGGATGTGTATGTGGGGAGTCAGATTGTAAACAACCGATTCAAAATTTACCTGGAATATTATAGAATAATATCAATACTTTTTAGGTAGAAAAATCATTACCTACAAATAAGGGATACATTATGACCGTATTTCAACTAAGTAAAAGCATAGTCAAGTGCTTTCAGAATGCTAAATTTTAGATGTTGCACTGATGAGATATTTTCCCTACAAATAAAAGACCAAAGTGTATAAAACCTCAGGACATGTGGCTGAGTTAGAATTACAATGCAGCTGTCATTTTTGCATTTCCTGGCTTTCATGAATCATTACTAGTGATCCTCTGTCATTTAAATCAGTTGAGAACATGGATTTATCTTAATTTTCACCCTTTGTTTCCCTTTTTTGTGATAACAGTTATGAGATATGATGATGTAAAGTGTTTCTACTTATAATGGTTTCAGCCTCGTCCCTTGGCAGCCTAAATCTTCTGGCTAATTCACTGATCAGTTAAATAGTCGAGGTTATTATTATTATAATAATTATTTTACATTTATATAGCAGTTTCCTCCAAGGGACTCAAGGCATTTTACACACAGTAAATTACCAAATAGGAATTAATCCTTATATCACCCTGTGGGGTAGGTACAGTCACATAAATGAAATTCTACAGAAGTACTGCCTGTGTCACAGCGCTGAGCTCTACCCCAACCCCCAGTGAACCTACCCTGCCTATCTGAAGATAAAGAAGAATGCTGTTGGCATGGCAGGGAAAAGCTGGAAGAAAGATCTTGGGAAAATGGCCCTGTGTCCTTACTTTGGTGCTTTGGGCTATCTGGAAAATGACACTATTGAGAGCAGCTAAGCATGTCTTGACATGCAATTTACAGATAAGTTTCACCTATATGGTTTTATTTAATCCTGACACAAGAAAGGTGGGATGTGGTTCCCAAACTTTTGTGTGTATAGAAATCACTTGGGAGCAAGTTTAAAATTCAGATTCCAAGACTTTCTAGCTCATGGAGATTCTAATATAATAAGTCAAGAAGGGGCCGTTAACATCTGGATTTTTACCTCAGCTGATTTTGAGTCACATGATGCTTACCCATAGTTTATGACATTTGAGCTGATTAAGGAATTGTTAGTCCCATTCTACATATCAGAAAATGATGGCTCAAGCAGGTAACATGTCACAGTATTTGGCAGAGGCTGGACTATAAACCAAGTTTTGAAATTCCAAAACTCATACTCTTTTAATTAAGCTACAGTGCTTCCAGGAAAGGGAAAGCAGAGAAGCAGGATTCAATGTAAAGGAAAGGAGAGAACAGTTAGATATGCATGTGAGACACTTTACACTAAGGTGGGCTGGCATCTACTGGCCCTCTTGGAACCTCGAGTTGATTTGTGCTGCCTGGTTGGAGAAGACCATCATCTTTTGGGCAGGGCTGGACTATTCCTTGGCAGCTTGTTCCTTGGTTTCAGAACTACCTTGTTCCCTGTAGCCAACAAGTCAGTCAGCTAACTCTAATCCAGCAAGTACCTGATGGATTTGCAATGTTTAATTTTTCATCCTGCCCACAAAATGAGTCTCCTGCTTAATAGACGCTGCCACCAAAATAAAAACTGGATTTTGCCAGGAAACCAAGAAAAGCTCTTTTAATAAGCTTCCTGTTTACGTGAGTGGGCCCTTTATGGGATGGGATGGGTTTTACGTTTTTTATTTGAAGCATTCTTACTCCATTTCTAAAAGAGAAAAAGAAGTTAACAGGAAATGGTTATGAACGATTTGACTATTATTTTTCAATTTAATATTCCATTTGGGGTAATTTCATTCATTTTTTTCTTGAGTTAATTTTTGTTCGGTTTTCTTCAAAAACTGGGACAAGGCATTATAGGAAAAACTGTAGACAGACATACTGCATCCAAAGTTTTTATTCTGTTCTGAACTTCTTACTCAGAAGTGTGAGAATTCCATGGTGGAGTTTAGAGGTGCTTGTGGGATTTATTTGGGGTTTTCAGAAACCAGAAAAACAGACACGTGGTGTTACTGGTGGTAAAAATTCCCACACTCTGTGTAAACTCACCACACTTTTCAGTAGGTACTACTGTAAATTGTACTGAGAGACTTTTCATGCCCTTCCTTTTCTCAAATGCATGTACTCCTTAGCTATGGATAATAATTATTGCTGTTTTAATGAAACATTTTGTGAGTCTCTCTAAGATATCTTTTCATTGTCGGAAATTATCTTCTGCCTCTGAATTTTTCATCTTTTTTTAACACTCTGGTTATTCCCAGTCACTGAACAGACCAATCTTATCTAAAAGGGTCTAATAACCTTTTAACAGTGAGGTTAAAAAAAATGGCATTTATTTATTGGCAGGAAAGCTGGGGGCAACAACAATAAGAGAGATACATTTAGAAAATATAATTGATATGATATCCTTGTAAAAGCACATTTTGTATCTTTCTCAGCATTGGCCTTTTAGAACTATCAATTTGGATTCCTTCAAGATTATCTTATATCTAGGCTAGATCAAGATTTTGCCAGAAGCTTAAACTATTTGGGGTATCCTCTTGAAGAAAAAGAATACAAAATTATGATTACAAAATTAAGTACAGGACCTTGGAATGGGGGCTGTGCAAGTGAAGGTCCCTGAGGTTTAAGCTCCATTAAATATGCAGTAAATCTGCCTCTGCAGATCCCCTTTTTGGGCTTTACAAAAGCACTTTTAATAAATATTACTGTTTCATATAACAACAAGATTACTTACAGATAATACCCTACTTTAAATGCCTAGTCTTTAGGTTAAAAATAATAAAACATGGTAAAAATAATGCACGCCTACTTACAAACAACCTAACTGATTCCATGTAGCATTCCTCTCCATTTATTCAGGCTAACCCTAACATAATGTAGGTCAACAAATACCATTAGAGCAGACATCTCTGCATGTAGCCTGGTATTTCAAGCAATACTTGAGACAATAAACTCCAGGGCAGCAAAAAATGTCAACAGTTCCTTCAAGTTCTTTGTAATGGGATTATAGCTGTATAATGAAACTAATATCAGAGACTAGAGTAGGCTACATTTGACCCATTGTCTCTTTTCTCTGTGTTGGAAAGATGTAAGACACATGGCTGCCCCAGAGCATTTTGCTTCTACCACCCATTTTTACACTTAATTATACTGTTTCTTATTGTTCTTCTGTTATTTTAAGAGAGTTTATGTTTTCCTCCAAAACAAGATGGTAAGCATTTTAAGAACAGAAATTAGATTTTTTCCCCCAAATATTTTACAGTACCAGAACATTGCTGCTTTCTACCTTTTATTTTTCTCCTTTTTAAAAACTTCTCCCTGTGCCTTGTTCTAGAAATAAATTTTCGTGGTAGTCTCTTGGTAGGAGGTACTTGGCAGTTTTTAATTGAACTGCTATGAAAACCTGAAACTCTCTCTATCCTCTCTATCTCCATCTCCCTGATCCTAGAACTTCACTTAAGGTAGAAAAAGGCAAGTGTTTTGAAGGTAAATCTAGAAATTTAAATTGAGAAAAAGAGGACAAAAGATACTGCCAACTCAGAAATTACTGAGTTTTCATTCTTTGTGTGGCTAATCCAGTTATTCCACCTCTTATTTCCTCCTCAGTAAGATGTGATTCCCTAGTATCTGCCTAGGAAGCAACTTTTTGGGGTTCTAAGTATAAAGAAATAAAGCCAACTTTTCTGAAGCTCTCAATACAGTTTAATGCTTGCTACCACTAACCAAAGTAGAATTCAAACACAAGAGGGTAATTGCAGAGATAAATAAATCTGTACAACTTCACATTGGTGGTATCCAAATGCTCTTATGAATGTCAACTTCAGGCATCCTCTTTCATTAGAAAAAATATGTTGTCTTTGACAGAGAAACCCTTAAAAAAAGAAGATGTCACATATTTGAATTTTAGCTATATTCATAATAATTCTCACAAATTTTTCTCAGAAAAATTTTCTTGATTTTCAAATTTCCTTTGTATCTGTTCTTCCTTTCATATATAATTGTCATTCTTTAACAGTTGAGTGGTGCTCGGTTAAATGTTTGCAGAATAATTGTGACTTATTTAGAAAATAAATTTTACTCTACCTTCGGGCTCATGTTGTGCTAAAAATGACTCATGCAGAAATGGTTCTGAAACTCTTAGCTTTAGCCTGATTAGTCTTCAGAGAGGAGTTGTATTAGAAGTGTGGTGCTATGTTCCACACAAATGAATGTTTGTGGTACATATGGAAAATACTATGCACAGAAAAAAAACTGGTCCTAGAAAAAATGACTTTAACTTTGCATAACTCATTTGGGCTAGTTCTTTTTTAATGTGTTCACTGCTTTTATAAACCATTTCAGAGTGTCTCCATAACAGGATAATGTTGCATAGTCCATGACTTCATATTTTCATACCCCCTGGAATTGAAAGGGAATATTAGTTGGTTGGTTCAGTAATCTGAAATTATTGGTTTATAATAATGGGCATAATAAGCTTTCAAACAACTACTTGTTCTACCAGTTTTCTGCTTAGTATCGTATCCACATGTCAGTTTATATATTTTTGAAGTAATTCCCTCTAAGGTGTCTTCCTTAACTGTTAGACCATCCCATAGGCTGAGTGTCTTACGTGTTGATGTGGCTGATGGTTTAAGGCCAGTGGCTCTCAGATGTTAGTTTAGTACAGGGTTTTTCAACAGTGGCACTATGATACTTTGGAGTAGATAATTCTTTGCTGGGATGCAGGGTAGATGTCTGTTCTGTGCACTGTAGAATGTTTAGTGGTATTTCTGACCTCTGCCCATTGGAGTACCCCTCAGTTATTATTATCAAAATTGTCTCCAGACATTGCCAGTTCTCCCCTGGTGGGGAAGGGGGTAGCAAAATTGTCCCCCAGTTAAAAACCACTGAATTGGTAATATATATTACTGGAGTGAACCACAACTACAGTTTTGTTGTTGTTGTTCACTTGTTTGTTTTTGTTGTTGTTGTTTATAATAGAATATAGAAAAATCTGATCTAATCTGAAGAAAGCTGGAAGTTCTCAACTGAGAATTTCTTTGATAGAACTACGATGTGTGTAAATGTTGAATCACATAGGCAGACCTCAGAGCTTCCTTTAATGACTTACGTGTTAGAGAAAGGGTTCTAAGATTCTGCATAGATGTATATTTTATACTTTTTATTTATTTATTGGTCTCATTATTACTATGGTGATCTTTCTGAAAGTCAGACTAAGCTAGCACACTGCTATTGACTTAACAATTAAATTCCCCTTTCAACATTTACCTGCCTCAAATAGTTTAATAGTTGATATTTTACCCTTAGAAGCACCTAGCTAAAGAGAGACCTAGTGAAAACGAAAACCAACAGGTAAATTCATCTTGGCTTTGGGGCAGGAAGATGGCAGTTACACAAAGTTTTATTCCACTGATTTTAGGGGATCAGAACCTGGAAATGAAGGTTGGAGATTACTTGTCAAACAAAGGGACCAAAGCTCTGCTTAATTTAAGTAACCTGATTTCAAGTACTTCAAAGACCCAGAAAGGCAACTTATTACTGACAGTATGAAAACCACTAATCCTCATAGTAACCATAGGAGCTAGGTACTATTATTGTGCTGTTCTCACTGATGATGAAACTGAAGTACTGAGAAGTTAAGTAGCTTTCCCAGCGTCATACAGTCTGTAAGAGACAGAGGCAAGTTCCAAATCAGGCAGTACTCCACAGTCATCTTTTAAGGTCCTTTAAAATATGCTAGAATTTAAAGGGAAACTGATGGGCTGGATTTCAGAGTTCTATAAACAGGATATTTATCCAAAAGAATAAATCAAGAAAATAATATACCCTTTAGATTTAAGGAAGAAGAATAATCTGAAAGAAAAGATTACATATTTAATAGTCAACTATGTTATGATCATAGTACACAGTTTTTTAAATATATAACATAAAATTTTCATAGAATTTCTCAGAAATGTTGACAGAGTCTCAAAGCATTTTAAAATCCCCATTTCCATTTGAGGATTGAGAGAATATTATTTTGCTTGTGAGCATGTGGGCCTATAACAGATGATTTCTACTCTCCACTAACTATCAGATAATGCTACCTCTTATTAATACGTTTTTTCCCAGAAAACACAAGAACTTAGATAATAAATAAAACAGACTTTATTATTTTCTTTTCAAAAAAGTATACATTTCTTAGCACTCTTATGCTATATCCCCTACAAAATTCCTACATCTGGAATATAGTTGTTGAAAGAGCATCTTGATGTTTATAATTTTCTAAGCATCATGATTACCTAACACATAAATGCCTTTAGTTATTAGTTTACACCCTGATAATAGCCACTAAATCTTTTGTGTCATGTTTTTTTATTATCCATAATTTTTTTAAAAAAACCCAAAATGATGTCTTACCCAATTCTGTAACTTGTTGACTGGAGGTTAGGCTGCCATAAATCTGTAGCATAAGAAGAATAGAAGGGTGGGCAGTTTGGAAAGCATAGTATGGACCCATTTCTTTTAAAATGTGTTAATCATTGCCACCTGCAATCAGATCACATTGCAGTTCATATCAGAATAAGTTGATTCAATTCACTGGCTATCTTTAAGTCTAATAACACTTGTGTTTCTAGAAGTAATAAAATTATGTATGTAGATACTTTTTTTTATTATTATACTTTAAGTTCTAGGGTACATGTGCACAACGTGCAGGTTTGTTACATATGTATACACATGCCATGTTGGTGTGCTGCACCCATTAACTCGTCATTTACATTAGGTATATCTCCTAATGCTATCCTCTGCCCCACCCCCACAATAGGACCCGGTGTGTGATGTTCCCCTTCCTGTGTCCAAGTGATCTCATTGTTCAGTTCCCACCTATGAGTGAGAACATGTGGTATTTGATTTTCTGTTCTTGAGATAGTTTGCTGAGAATGATGGTTTCCAGCTGCATCCATGTCCCTACAAAGGACACAAACTCATCCTTTTTTATGGCTGCATAGTATTCCATGGTGTATATGTGCCACATTTTCTTAATCCAGTCTGTCAGTGATGGACATTTGGGTTGATTCCAAGTCTTTGCTACTGTGAATAGTGCCTCAATAAACATACGTGTGCATGTGTCTTTATAGCAGTATGATTTATAATCCTTTGGGTATATACCCAGTAATGGGATGGCTGGGTCAAATGCTATTTCTAGTTCTAGATCCTTGAGGAATCGCCACACTGTTTTCCACAATGGTTGAACTAGTTTACAGTCACACCAACAGTGTAAAAGTGTTCCTATTTCTCCACATCCTCTCCAACACCAGTTGTTTCCTGATTTTTTAATGATTGCCATTTTAAGTGGTGTGAGATGGTATCTCATTGTGGTTTTGATTTGCATTTCTCTGATGGCCAGTGATGATGAGCATTTTTTCATGTGTCTGTTGGCTGTATGAATGTCTTTTTTTGAGAAGTGTCTGTTCATATCCTTTGCCCACTTTTTGATGGGGTTGTTTTTTTCTTGTAAATTTGATTGAGTTCTTTATACGTTCTGGATATTAGCCCTTTGTCAGATGAGTAGATTGCAAAACTTTTCTCCCATTCTGTAGGTTGCCTGTTCACTCTGATGGTAGTTTCTTTTGCTGTGCAGAAGCTCTTTAGTTTAATTAGATCCCATTTCTCAATTTTGGCTTTTGTTGCCATTGCTTTTGGTGTTTTAGACATGAAGTCCTTGCCCATGCCTATGTCTTCAATGGTATTACCTAGGTTTTCTTCTATGGTTTTTATGGTTTTAGGTCTAACATTTAAGTCTCTAATCCATCTTGAATTAATTTTTGTATAAGGAGTAAGGAAAGGATCCAGTTTCAGCTGTCTACTTATGGCTAGCCAATTTTCCCAGCACCATTTATTAAATAGGGAATCCTTTCCCCATTTCTTGTTTTTGTCAGGTTTGTCAAAGATCAGATGGCTGTAGATGTGTGATATTATTTCTGAGAGCTCTGTTCTGTTCCATTGGTCTATATCTGTGTTTTGGTACCAGTACCATGCTGTTTTGGTTACTGTAGCCTTGTAGTATAGTTTGAAGTCAGGTAGCATGATGCCTCCAGCTTTGTTCTTTTGGCTTAGGATTGTCTTGGCAATGTGGGCTCTTTTTTGGTTCCATATGAACTTTAAAGCAGTTTTTTCCAATTCTGTGAAGAAAGTCATTGGTAGCTTAATGGGGATGACATTGAATCTATAAATTACCTTGAGCAGTATGGCCATTTTCACAATATTGATTCTTCCTATCCATGAGCATGGTATGTTCTTCCATTTGTTTGTGTCCTCTTTTATTTCACTGAGCAATGGTTTGTAGTTCTCTATGAAGAGATCCTTTACGTGTCTTGTAAGCTGGATTCCTAGGTATTTTATTTTCTTTGAAGCTATTGTGAATGGGAGTTCATTCATGGTTTGGCTCTCTGTTTGTCTGTTACTGGTTTATAAGAATGCTTATGATTTTTGCGCATTGATTTTGTATCCTGAGACTTTGCTGAAGTTGCTTATCAGCTTAAGGAGATTTTGGGCTGAGACAATGGGATTTTCTAACTATACAATCATGTCATCTGCAAACAGGGATAATTTGACTTCTTCTTTTCCTAACTGAATACCCTTGATTTCTTTCTCTTGCTTGATTGCCCTAGCCAGGACTTCCAACACAATGTTGACTAGGAGTGGTGAGAGAGGGCATCCCTGTCTTGTGCCAGTTTTCAAAGGGAATGCTTCCAGCTTTTGCCCATTCAGTATGATATTGGCTGTGGGTTTGTCATAAATAACTCTTATTTTGAGATAAGTTCCATCAATACCGAATTAGTTGAGAGTTTTTAGCATGAAGGGCTGTTGAATTTTGTCAAAGGCCTTTTCTGCAACTATGGAGATAATCATGTGATTTTTGTCTTTGGTTCTGTTTATATGCTGGATTACATTGATTGATTTGCGTATGTTGAACCAGCCTTGCATCCCAGGGATGAAGCCCACTTGATCATGGTATATAAGCTTTTTGATGTGCTGCTGGATTCAGTTTGCCAGTATTTTATTGAGGATTTTTGCATCTATGTTCATCACAGATATTGGTCTAAAATTCTCCTTTTTTTTTTTTTTTTTTTTTTTTTGTATCTCTGCCAGGCTTTGGTATCAGGATGATGTTGGACTTGTAAAATGAGTTAGGGAGAATTCCCTCTTTTTCTATTGATTAGAATAGTTTCAGAAGGAATGGTACCAACTCCTCCTCCTACCTCTGGTAGAATTCGGCTGTGAATCCGTCTGGTCCTGGACTTTTTTTGGTTGGTAGGCTATTAATTATTGCCTCGATTTCAGAGCCTGCTATTGGTCTGTTCAGGGATTCAACTTCTTCCTGGTTTAGTCTTGGGAGTAGACACATTTTTTAAAAGTTATTTTGTTTACAGTTGTGCTCTGTTTATCATGAACCTAGCAATTTATGTTTTAGCGCATTTATGCCTAGTGTTCCATTATTGGAACGCTAAGCATGTAGGAGTTATTTATATTCTACTGTTCAAGGTCATCACCATGGTCTGGTTGCAAAAATTCAAAAAATTGCAACCTCAGGCATAGATGGGTTGAGAGGCATGATTACAGTGTAGGAAGGAAATTTTGATGCAGCTTGTAAAAAGTGGAGAACTTTTCATTTTACCCTTTTACACATTTCATATGTAATCTAGAATATCACCAAAGCTTTCATTGCCTTCTATCTATTTTTAAAATAATCTTGTCCAGCCCATATCTGTTTTTAGTATTTGCATCTCACAGGAAAAGGAACTGGTGGTATGACTCGTTGCAAAGCATTGTTCTGTGGAATTTCTACCCATAGAAATGAGACACCACGTTCTCTGTGGTCTATCCTATCTCTAAAGGGAACCTCATGGACAGTTTTAAAACAGAAAGTGAACAGTTTATCACACATTCCATTTACTCTAATACCTCTTTTAATATACCTCCTGGTTCTTTGCAAATGAAGAGAACAATGCTTCCTCTCTTATTTAAGAAGTCTTCAGCAGTTTACCAATCCCTAGCATGTGCAAAATCACAAGACTTTATAGGATCACTGTTCTTAGATTCTGAATTTGGAATTCCTGATAACTGAACCGTGATTTTCAAATCAAAAGAAGGGTTTTGAAGTCTATCACCACTTACCAGAAGTTATTATTGGCAAAGAAAGATCACACTTCTTTCTGTCTGCATACAAAAAGAAATAGCTGATCTCCTTTGTTGCCAGGTGAATTCACTGTATTCAGAGGAAATAGGCAAACTTGTAGAAGTAAGTCTAAAAGATTTTTTAGAATTCTTTCATGATATGATAGAAATATTATGGTTTATATCAGGCGAACCACTGTTAACTTGTAAAATTTCTACTGAGGCAAGGAAATCAAATCATTTCTTGATTGTAGAAAGTGTATTATAACACTGGTGCTGTTGGATATCAACTCTAGACAGCACTACTACCGCTACTGAGAACTACACAGCCTCTTGGCTCCTCACAGGGAAATATACAAAGGGAAAAGTGAAATAAATCAGGAAAAACAGATGAGAAAGGAGATAGGATTAGAGACTTGGATGTAAAGCCATGATAGATAACCCCCAGTGAAAAGCAGAGAATGCAAGGGACAAAGGAAGCATGGGGTCCGTTTAGGATAGTGCCAATAGCTAAAGGATTCCATTTGATCTTACCAGACTGGCACAGCTGGAGGAGGCACTCAATAAAACTTTGTCCAATAAATAAACAAAGGTAAACACCCAAAGCTACAATATTGCTAGCTTATAAACTCAGAACGTGGGAAAAATTAGACTTATTAGGAAGCTTCCATGGCAGCCAGTCACTAAGAAATGTCAGTGTGATGTCTGTTAAGTAACATTTATTAACAAGCATGTTTGTTTGCTTTTTCTCATGTTCAGTGAATTGTTCTAATACCGCAAAATAATTTGTTCTCTACTAATGCAGATTATTTTAATCTGCCTTAAATTATTTAATGACTGTCCTGTGTAAGACACCCTGAGTTGTTATGTTATAGGAACATGGCATTCAAAGTACAGATAGTTTAGCATAATTGCAGAGGGTTTAATATAAGGGAATTATAAACTTTATTTTCATTACTTTACTTAATGAGTGCCAAAATTTTGAAGCTTTTTTGCCTGAAAGAGCTCATGGCCTTCAAGTTCCTTTCCTAGGTAAGACTTACAATTAAACTTTTCATATATAATCATGCATCACTTGATGATGGGGATACAATCTGAGAAATGCATCCTTAGGCAATTTCATCATCATGGAAACATCATAGAGTGTACTTAAACAAACCTAGATGGTATATACTACTAACACATAGGCTATATAGTATAACTTATTGCTCGTAGGTTATAAACTTTATAAACCTGTACAGTATGTTGCTGAACTGAATACTCTAGGCAATTGTAACAGAGTAGATGGTAAGTATTTACATACGTAAACATATCTAAACATAGAAAAGGTACAGCAAAAATACAGTATTATAATCTTATGGGACCACCATGGTGTGTGTGTGTGTGTGTATATATATATATACACATACATATATATATATATGTGGTTCATTGTTGACCAAAATGTCATTACATGGCACATGACTGTATTTGAATATTTTGTTTTTCTATATTTGCACTGGCACCTTTCTGCACACCTGGACAAATATTGTGTTCCATCAGTTTAGCTTTTCCTTGCTCAGAAAAGTTTCACTCCATCAACATTTTTGAATAATGTATTTTACATTCCCTGTTCCAGATTATTCATTCAGCAAAAATTAATTGCGCTTCTGCTATGTGTATGCAAGACCCTGGAGTGAGTAAGTCATTTTGATAGATGTTAAACAAGTTTAGTCCTATTACCAGTTCCTAGGGAATCCTAACTTGTTCTGTATATGTACCACTGCCCATTTACCTTTAACCTTCTCTAAGCCTGTTTTTGTTTTCTTTTCTTTGTGATATTACACAAAAACCATGAGTACCCCAGTTTTCTCACTTTCATCCTATGCTGCATATATAAAGCAGCTGCTCAGTGACTCACAGATGCAAACTTACCACAGTAGATATAGGCCTACGCTAGTATGTGGGTGTGTGGGTGTGTGTGTGTGTGTGTTGGGGAGATGGACGAATAATAGACCTATGAGACCTGTTCCCTACAGATGCAATTCAATTAGTGCTTCAAGAAGATTTATACACAAAAATACTTTTATTTTTTTCTGCCACCATCCTTTGGTTAGTTTTATTGTAATGACTGGCTGCATAGTGACTGGTTGATACAGTGCTACTTTTGTTTCTAAACTCCAATATTTTTTAATCCTGTTCTCCTTCTTAAGCCAGTTGTATTTACAGGCTCTTAGTTCCTTGGTTACCAGCATTAATCCTAATGTTCTGTCTAAAGTATAGTAGTGATTTTCTTATACTCCAGTTCACTACAATGTTTGTGTGGTAGTTGCCATAAGTAATGATTTTGCTTTACTGCTTACCAGGGCAACCACAAACTTGACAGTGGTTGAAAATCTCAGGGTTTGCAAGGAGTTGTGAGAGATTATATGTAGCCTCAGGGAAGTGTTAAAATGCTCAGATTAATTGTCTAGATACAAGTTCATGAGTCTCATGAACATTTACTTTGGATTTAGAAGGAACTCTGAAATCACTAAATTATTATTAAATGCCAGGGTAAACCAATTGGTTTTACTGGAGAAAAATGACATCTACTTAAGAAGCAAAATCCTAATATCAGAGATAAAGTTAATGTAGAATGGCACATGCAAGGGCTGAATCCATGAAACTGGTGAAAATAATTTTGGCCTCTGTAGAGTTTGTTTCATGTAGTTGCTCTTTCCTTTCCCAGATTCACATTATAGGCAAGTTTTTATTTATTCACATGAGTAGACAAACTCATGAAATGGTTTCAAGCAGCAAATGATTTTGGAAGCCAGGCAAAGTAAACTAATTTTTGGTGTATAAATGTGCTGTGATACTGCAGAATGGCTGCATTAACAATCAACTTTAATAAGGAATCAGGGATTTGAGGATAAGAAGCCAAAATGGGTGAAGGAGAACAACAGTGCTAAGAGCAAATGACATGTTTGAAAAGTAAACTTATTCATTTGAAGGAAGATTATGCAAAATCCAGCTTGAAAATAATGAATGAGAAATCCAACTTGATATGTTTAACAGGGGTGGTTGATAGAAGGTCTTGAATTGGCTCTGAAAAGGCTATTACAAAATGTGGGGAGAACGGGATTCACATCCCCAAAAATCACATCTTTCAATTTTTATTTATGCCCAGCAAAGATAGCAAGAAGGTACATTTTTCTCCCTCATTACTAAAGCTTGTTTTCTTTCTTACCCTTTTTTTGTGTGCCCAGACTATGAATCTGTTAACTAGGCAGGGTCACTTTCGTGAGCTTTCCTAATGCCAAGAGACACCAAATGTTGAGGTAGATCAAAGGGACAAAGAATTACAGAGACACTGAGCCACTTTTCTTAGGATCCTGAGTACAATGTGAACAGTCTACTTAGCTCCAGGCCCCAAACCAAGTATTCTGCAGCAGACCCAGTCTGGATTTCTTGGGAAGTGCTCCCTGTTGCTTTTCATAGTTTAGATAATCCACATGAACAATCCTGATTAAATCAGTTGCCCCTAGGCAATGGAGAAAAGCATAAATGGCTTTTTGGAGAGAGAGGTCCAAAAGCTCCTCTCTCTTAACTTGCTCTCTCTCTCCATCCCCCACCCACCCGCCCCATCTATTTATCTAGTTCCTTGTGTTTTCATTTATTCATTTTCTTCTCCAAAATTATCTCCATCCAATGCAATTAGGTAAGAAGAGGGTACTATTGAAAAAAATGCTGATCCCTATTCATTAAATGATTCAGGTTTTAATTTTGAATTACATGACCTGTCTTCTTGTGCTGATTATGAACAGTTTTTGAAAGGCTGTTATCCAGGGGGTGGTTATCCAGCAATATTATGGAAGGTCACTAGGCATTTGTTTTTTATGTCTGATTCTTTTTTAACCAGGCAATTACTCTATCATTTAACAATCCTTACCTCAAAGTTCACTTGAAAGAAAACTCATAAGATTTAAAGGGGAAAAAAATCCCTAAAAATAAAAGTTAGGCTAGGCTAGGCCAGGGTGGGAAATTCCATTGTGGCTAGAAGCCCATGGCAGGTAGAGTGGAATTTAATGAAGGAAACTGCTGTGTTTTTGTGTCTTTCTGTATGTTTTTCCTTTAAAACCAAGAGCTGGGCAGGCATCCCATTCGACCTGACGTGACCCAAGCAAATTGCTTCTTATATAAAAACAACTGCAGACTTTGAGAATGTGAAAATGCACTGTATCCTTCTCCAACCGAGGGAAACGAAAGCCTGAGAAACAGGACGGCCCTGTCAATACTCGTTGAGCAGAACTATCACTCAAACTTGATAAAGGGAGATTAGAACAGGCTCCCTAATGCCAGAGGTATTCATTATAAGTTGGACTTCTTTATTTATTTTTTATTTTCTTAAACAAGCACAAGTGGTCAATGGAAAATACATTTTTTAAAGGCAGATTTTCCTGCAGGAAACAATAGTATGCACAATTTTTCAAAGTCTTTTCATGGAACTAGAATTTTTAAAAAAATTTAATAATAATATTAAATAAGAAAAGACAAAGAGAATCATTTCCCTTTTCTACCACAGTCTTGGACAAGCAAAGGAGAAGAGATTCAGGGTGTGTCCACTGATATTGCATTCAGATGTGTTGTCTTGGCTTGTGTACTGACAGATTTATTTAAAAAACAAAGTTTTAAAAATGCATTGTGTGCTAGTGAAGTCACTTCATAAATCTTTTCCTTTATGAATTATTTTGATCACAAGGCTCGTTGTTTAAATCATTGAAGGACTATTCTCCCTAAAATAAAAATGCCTTCATTTTCAAACTGCCAGTGCAAAAGCCAGTAACTTCCCCTGAACAGCATGCAGGGATCCCGAGGGCAAAGAACAAGGGACCACCTAAGTTCTGACTCCAGCATAAGGCATAATCCAGTTTAGATTTGCCATGGTTCACAGAAGAGGCATGTTTTAAAAATTTGGACCCAGAGTTCTTGCTTTTCTCATAGATTACTTAGTTTGAAATGGTGATTCTGCTTCAGGAAAAAAACAAACAGGGGAACACAGCCTTTGATGCAGCTGGTCTGTCAGAGGGCGGAAAGTTAGAATTAGAATATTCTTCAAGCTGTTGCTGAATAATGAAGGGTAGGGCTTCCTAGCTGGGCTGTTACCACAGCCCCTCTGGGAGTTCAGAGAACAAATATTACCTAATGTGTACAAAGACTTTAAAAGTTAAGTTGATTACAAGCTGAGTGAGAAAGGTTAGATAAGGCAGTGAGCACTGAGTTCCACCAGAGGGACCTGATCTTCAGCAACATTGCCAGGAGCCACAGGGCTCCATTCGACCCTCCAGAGTTAAAGGATTGGGTACCAACAGGAAGTTAGTTAGGTTCATGAATAGTCTGTGCGACATTACTACAAGGAAGAAAGAAAAGCAAAACAACATATTGTAATATATGCATACATAGAGGTTGACGAGATAACTTGGATGAAGATTGTGACTGTGAGATGGGTTAAAATCTCCCTAACCAAAATGTAATGTGCTTGTAACCAGAAGACCTTGTGTTGCTCTTCATTTGTTTTTGGCACAGCACCTAGAATGTTGTTAAGACATACAAGCAAATAATTAATACTGGTCTATTACATTAATTTGCCAGGGTAATTGGTCTGGTGGTAGGGTAGGTGGTTCCAGATTAAACATGGGAAGAGATGAATGTCTAGAAGAGATTAATTTGAAACTGAGTTCTAAAGGACAAGAATGATGGACAGAAGTGAACAGGCTGTTTCAGGTTCATTGATTCCAGAGATGATTCTTGGCTATTCACTGCTTCAGTTGTTGTTCTCCATTTTATGGCTGTGCCATGAAATGAACAAGAAAGGCATGGAGATGATAGAGAGCAAGTTTACATGACAGAGGAAGAAAGTTGTTAACATGGGAGATGGGAAAGAACATTAATAGGCGATATATATTCTTAGAAAAAATGATGACTACTGTGGATGATGAGTTTGATCTCAGTTCTGAGCAGGTAGTTAGAGGGAATGGTTGGAATTTAACTCTGGAGTCTGATGGCCTGGGATACTTTGTAGTTTTGTCGTCTACAAAATAATGTCACGATACTATTTTTAAAAATTGTTATGAAAATTATATAAGTTCATATATATAAACTACTTAGCGAATGCCTCTCTTAGAATAAGACTTAAAAAGTAATGAAGATAAAGTTTTCCATTTTCCCTACACAACTGTACCACATGTTCAACTTCTCTGTCATAATTAGAAATATCACATACCACTAATCTCCCAAGCAAGTTCCTTAAGGTAGTTTTCTTTATGTATAGCTCTGTTTCATTTTATTCACATAGATTGTTCAGCTAAATTTAATAATAGAAATATTCATTGACCATATTTAGAAATTGAATGGAATGTCTAGCACTTCCCTAGGCACTATACTGATTTTTTTAAGGTTAAAAAATAGTCTTGTCTCAATTTTAAAAATACTGAGTATTGAGAGAGGAAGAGGGCTTTGATTCTAATGCAGTTTTTCATATCAGTTCAAGTACTATCTAACATAAAACCTCAATTTTGGTAGTTCTGATTTTGGTAATGGAGGAGTAACTCGTACTGTTTCAGGACAAATATTTCCACAGATAACAGTTCCAAACCATGGTTAAGGGTTAAAAATAAAACTAAACTCCAATTAAAAACTTAAAAAAAAACACGCACCACAATTATTTGAAGGCACTGGAGAGTGACCAAAAGCAATCAGAATCTGGAGTGAACTGTGCCGGGTAAAATTCACATTTGTTACAGCTTCTTCCCTCAAGGAACTTCCCGATCTGTATGGTATAGAGAAGTTAGAATTCAAGCAGAAAACCACAGTCTTATTGGTTTGTGATGTTAGAGAATGGAGCTGGCATTGGCAGAGTAGCTGAAACTGAGGAAGGAAGTGTTAGAAAGGATGGAGCCGTCGAGGGAAGTCTCCCATAAATCTACCTGTAAGTTACCCTAACATTTTGGCTGATATAAACTGTGCATGGATGTGGGACCCTATGTGTGCCTGGAGAAAAGGAACAACTAGAAGGCCAAAAGAGCTGAACAGATATGTTAGTTGAAGAGGAGACAAAGTTAGGAGTTTGAGTTTACAAAGTTAGAAGGGTTTGGTAAATGTCTCAGGCTTTATGAATCCCAGAAGGATCAAATGTTAGAAATATAGATGATGACTAAGAACCAAGAAATTAGTTATAGAATGGAGAGACAAAACTGAAGCATTGAAAGTTTCTAGCAAATCATAAAACCAGTCCTCTTCAAATCAAAGTGATCAACCAGTAATTTAATAACCTGCTAGAATAAAAATGCATTGCATTAAAGATAACCAAACCCAGAGTTTGTATAACATATCATACACAATGTTCAACTGTAATTCAAAAATTACTGGTGATGGATACAGAAAAATGTGACATGTACTTTTTTTAAAAGTCCATAGAAATAGATCCCTCGATGAGTCAGAAGTTGTAGACAAGGATTTTAAAGCAGAAATTATAAATATATTCAGGATTAAAAAAAAATTTTTCAGGCCTGGAGCGGTAGCTCACGCCTATAATCCCAGCACTTTGGGAGGCCAAGGAGGGCGGACCACTTGAGGTCAGGAGTTGAAAACTAGCCTAGACAACATGACAAAACCCTGTCTCTACTAAAAATACAAAAATTAGCCAGATGTGGTGGCATATGCTTGTAATCCCAGCTACCCGGAAGGCTGAGGCATGAGAATCACTTGAACCCAGGAGGTGGAGGTTGCAGTGAGCCGAGATTGCTCCACTGCAATCCAGCCTGGGCAACAGAGCAAGACCCTGTCTCTAAAAATATATGTATATATGTTGTCATAATGAGGGAACAGATGAGAAAATAAGCAGAGAAATGAAAATTATTAAAAATAAGTAAAAAGTTAAGGTGTAATACCTGAAATTTTTTTAAAGAGTCATTGATGTGGCTTAACAATAGATTGTAGATGGCAGAAGACAGTGTCAGTAAACTTGAATACAGGTCAATAGAAATTATTAATATAAAGAACAGAGAGTAAAAAGGATTCAAAAATGTGCAGAGTGATCTGTACAACAGTATCAACCAGTCCACTATACTTTGCATGTCTCAGAAGAAGAAAAAAGAAATGAAATTACTAAAAAGAACCAAAGGTTAAAGTACAGAATCTGAAATAAAAAATGATTTGTTAGAGAATCTTAACAGCAGATTGTGGGTGGCAGATGAGAAAATGGGACAGAAATGATATTTGAGGAAATCATAGCTGAAAATGTCCAAAATTTGCTGAGAAAAACACAAAAATATGCAAGGAAAATCACATGTAGGCACTGTATTCAAACTTCTGTACACCAAAGATACAAAGAAAAATCTCAAAGGCAGCCATAAGGGTGGAAACAATAGATCACCTATAGGGGAACAATTAAACATCAACTCATTCCTCATACTAAATGTAATGCCATTTCTTAATGATTGAAAAGAAAAACAACTGCAAAACCAGAATTCTATAGAGAGCAAAGTGATCTTGCAATAATGAAGAAATAAAGCATTTTCTGGTGTCGGTAGAACTCCTATAAGTAATGTGAAAGGTAGTGAGTGCTTCAGGGTGAAGGGAAATAACACTATCAACCAAAATAGAAACTTGGTTTTACAGAAAATTTTCACTAATAATTTTAAAGTATCTATTTACATGTAAAAGAATATCCTTTTATTCTTTTAATTTCTTTAAAAGAAAAACTGACTAATGCATAAATTATAATATTTTCTGATGAATCTATAGTACTTGCAGATATAAAGTATGTAAGAATACTACAAAGTACTGGGTGGCAGTAAATGAAATTATGCTTATAAGATTCTCACATTTGCATAAAGTGGTAAAATATTAACTCTATGCAAACAGTGATAGTTAAAGAGGCATATTGTAATCCATAGAGCAACTGCTAAAAAAAAAACACAGAAAAGTACAGCTAAAAAGCCAGTTGTGCAGTTAAATGGAAAAATAATTGATCAGTTTAATCCATTAAAAAAGGAAAGGAAAAAAATCGAAAGCATATAATAAAATAAATGGTAGACCTAAACTTAATCATAGCAATAATTCCATTCACTGTAAATGGACTAAATACTACAATTAAAAGACAGAGAGTATTAGGTTGAATAGAAAGGCAAGAGTCAACTATATGCTGTCTACAGGAATACACTTTAAATATAATAACATGGATATCTTGAGAGTGAAAAGCTAGAAAGACATATACAATGCAAACAATAAGCATGAGAAAGCTAGATTGGCTATATTAATATTACATAGAATAGACTTTATGCCAAGGAGTACTATTAGAGATAAAGAGGGATATTTCCTAATCATATGTGTGAAATTATCATGAATGCGTAAATCATAAACATGTAGACACAAACTGACAGAAAACTAGAGAGAAATACTGAAATCTACAGTAACAACTGGAGATTTTAACATCCTTGTTCCAGAACTTGATAGAACAAATAGACAGAAAATCAGTAAGAATACACAAGAAATTAAAAACACCATCAACTGCCTTGACCTATTTGACACTGACAGAACACTATTCCCACTTGGAGAATGTGTTCTATTCCCACCAGGTGGAAATAGTGTTCTGTATGTATGTTCTACTTTGTTTATTAAAGTAGTCCCTAATCTGGTTCATCAAATGAGTTTCAAATATTTTCAAATGATTGAGATACTACAAAATATGCTTCTAGGTTGTAATTAATTAAATTAGAAATAAAACAAGAAAACAATAAAATATCTAGAAAAGGCCAGTTGGAAACTACACAACAAACTTAATACCTCATGGTTGAAAAGTCATGAAATTTTAAAATAGTTAAGTTATGCAACATATTGAAAGCTATGAAATTGATTAAATGAAAATACAATATATTGAAATTTATAATATGAGCCAAAGAGGGGCTTAGCAGAAATTTTGAGCTTTTAATCCCAAATTAGAAGAAAGAAGAAAGGTTTAAGATCAATAGCATAGGTTTCCACTTTAAGAAAGTGGGAAAGTATAATCATTTTAAACCCAAAAGTAGTAAAAAAAAGAAAGCAAATAACAAAGGCAGAAAACTGTGAAATAAAAACAAACTACAAAGAAGATTAATGAAAGCAAAACATGAGTATTTGAAAACATTAACAAAATTTATAAACCTATAACAGAAAAGATCAAGAAAAAAGATTATACAAATTACGAATATCAGTAATGAGAGACTATCATTACATATGATGGCAATATTAAAGGATAACAAGGGAATATTATGAAAACTTCATGTCAATAATTTCAACAACTTTGACAAAATAGGTAAATTTATTTAAAAATATTACCAAAACTGGCATAGTAAACACAAAGAAGTCAAAGATTCCTTTATTGATTAAAGAAATTGAATTTGTTGTCAAAAGCATTCCTAAAAAAAGAAGCTCAGGTTTAGATAGTCTCCCTGGAGAATCCTATAAAACATTTAAGGAGGAAATAATATTAATCCTTCACACCCTCTTTCAGAAAACATAGGAGGTAAAAACAAAACACTTCCTGATTTATGAGACAGGCATAATCCCAACAACAAAACCTGACAGATACTACAGGAAAATTAAAGTATAGGCCAATATTCCTCATGGTTCTAGGCACAATAATCTTTAACAAAATATTAGCAAACAAAGTTCAACAATAAAAAGTAAAAAGTGTAATTCCTCATGATCGAGTAGGATTTATCTCAGAAATGCAACTTTAATTTAACATTTGAAAATAAATCACTGTAAATTCATCATAATAAAGAAGAAAAATATGATCTCAAAAGATGCAGAAAAAGCAATTGAAAAAATTTGACAGGCGTTCATAGTAAAAACTCTCAGAAAATTAGAATAGATTGAAGCTTCTTCAATCTGATGAAGGGCCTCTATGAAAACATATAATTAATACCATCCTTAATGATAAAATATGAATGCTTTCCTCCTAGGATATAGTAGAAGGCAAAGATATATGTTCTTACTACTTCTGTTCAGCATTGTTCTAAAGATCCTAGCCAGAGCAATAAGACGAGGAAACTAAATTAAAGGTATAAGCATAGTAAAGGAAAAAGTAACATTGTGTTTATTCACAAATACCATGATTGTTTACATTAGAAACTCTTAGGGGATATACAAAACAACTAATAGAGCTAACAGTGCATTTAGGAAGGTCACAGGATCAATACACAAAAATTGATTACATTTTTATATAGTACTGGCAAATAATTTGAAAATGAAGTTTTAAAATCAATTTACAGTAGCCTAGAAATATAAAATATTTAGATAAAAGTTTAACAAAGGAAGGTAAGATTCCCCACTCAAATTTTTAAAAGGCCTTAGAGAAAAATCCATTATAGATGAATACTCAGTATTTCTAAGGTGTCATTTTCCCCCAAATTATCTGTAGATTCAATGCAATCACAGTCAAAATATCAACAGACTGTTTTTCTAATATTAAGATAAATTGTCAAATTTATTTTAAAATGTATATGAGATTGCAGAAAACTTAGAAAAAGAATAAAGTTGAAAGACTCACATCCCTAATTTCAAGACTTTCTGTAAATATATAGTTCTACTTTGGAACCTTGGATCAATATCTTATAAGATTAAGCATATGCCTACCATATTATTTGGTAATCACATTCCTAGTTATTTACCAAAAAACAATGAAAACAATGCCCTCAAAAAGATTTGTACAGGCAAGTTTATGGTGACTTTATTTATAATTGCCTAAAATTGGAAACACCCAAATATGGAAAGTGGATATACAAATTGTGGTATATTCATATGATGAAATACTAATAAGCAAATAAAACAAAACAAAACAGAGTATGATACAACAATGTAGATGAATTCCAGAAACGTGGTATACGAAAGAGCCAGAACACAAGAGTACACATAAGTTATGTGAAGGCAAAACTATTCTATGGTGATAAAAATCAGAATGTTGATTGTTTATGGGAGGTGGAAATTAACTAGAAGGGGCCACAAAGGAACTTTCTATGTCTCTGTTATGGTAGTAAATATATACACATAGGTGTATAAATTTATCAGAACTCTTTCCGTGTACATTTTGACGTCCATGAATTTTGCTGAATATAAATTATACCTCAACTCTGAAAAATTTCATGTTGACTCTAATAATCACCTCTCACCTGAAGTGCTTCATCTATTTTCCTAATGGCTGCCCTGGTACCTGTCCTAATTAACCTTCAAAGCTGTTTTAAAACTTTTCTCTTCTGCCTATGCTCTGATTCCAAGAGATGTTGTAGAACATAAATTGTCAAGATTTGGAAATCTGGGAAATGTTCAAGGTTAAAGAAAGAAATATCTAATTAACAAGCCCAGATATGGCCTTGGACTCTCGAATGCTTGGGCAAGCGTTCCCTGCTTGTGTTCACTTTTCTCTTTTGTGAATGATACTGCTTTCTAAAAATATTTTATTTCTTGAGCAAGAGGGAGAAAAGAGGAGTCCTTCACATTTACTTTTTGTTTAGTTGCGTATTGCAAAGTTAATAGCAAACTCTAGCTTTAAAACTTCAAAGAATGTCAGGACTTTTTCGTTTTTTCCTTTTTTTTTTTTTTTTTTTTTTACTACCCAACCAATGGTTTTACTTATTCCCTGGATTTCTCTATACTTTTAAATTGTCAAAGCCAAAGAAAAGAATAATTAAAATATTCAAAGCTAAAAATAAGCAAGAATTCAGTTTATTTTCAAATATAAGCTTACCACTTCCCTGCATTTAACTGTGATGCTAGTGTTCTGGCAATATTACCATATGATTGAGAATTCTGTTTACCTAAACCACTTTTTTGTTGTTGTTTTTAGGTTCCTTAAGTGCCATCAGGCCTTGTCTTCTTTCATTTCTTTCTAGCTGTCCCCAACAAATACTGCCCAAGTCTGACTGTAATGCAGCCTTTCTTTCATAGTGAGTATTTATTAAAGCACTTAATACCTGAATCATGAAATGTAGACAAGTGCACATTAACCTGGCTGAGTTATTCCTTCCTTGTTCTTTTTTAACACATATTCTAGCCCAGTCTATCAATGCCAGATGGCAAATACATTTTGATACACTGAATATTTACCAAGTCATGTGGTACGCTTTTGAAGTATTTTTTAAACCCTTTCCATCAAACGAGCTGACTCATCTCTCATTCATTTATTCCTGCTTTTAACAAGTTGTATTTTTAGAAACTTGACCTCAGCTTTATCAAAATGATAAATGATATTTTAAAATGATGCATCCGAAGTTCTACAGACCTGACTACACTTTACATCCTACAGCTATCATGTATATTTTTCAGTGTTTAAAATGTTTATAATGTACCAGTTTTCTTATTTTCATGAAACTTGACTCCAACTAGATTATTGTGTTAGCAGAGAGAAATATAATGGGAGAATACTTAGACAGCTTTAAGATATTCAGGAAATTAAAAGCATTTATGGTTGAAATAATTTTAAATGGCCATGAAAATAGCAACTTAACAACTGATATTTATGTCTAACACCTTTAAAAAGCCTACTGGTAATAGGCAGTAGGCCTAATAATAATAGTTGGAACAAGAGGAACAAGACTAAAAGGCTCTCAGGATACTGACTCTCTGTTATGTTTTTTGTTTTCTTGGTCTTCATGGGAATATGCTTTTGTGGGGGCAACTGTTAGGACATTTTTTGTAAATAGATGTTAATATTTCTTAATCTAGGGATATGAAAAATAACAGGAGAAAGTATTGACAGACAAAAGTACATGGCATTGAAAACAGTTAGTAAAGGCCAATGCATATTCTAAGAACTCTTCCTGGCCTGTTGATCTCTAAAGACTATTTTCAATGTTTTAAGTTTTTATGGCTAATTTTCAATGATTTTTCAGAAATAGTAGATGACATTATGCATGTTATGAAGTTAAGAATGAATGCTTTACATAAATGAGTGGAAGTTTTCTTTGTGAATAATTTTTTCAGAATTTTTACAGTGTTTTTTCTTTTAAAAAGCAGACAATAGGGATATTTGGAGAGATTAAAACCGAGAAATATGAAAGGATCTATTCAGTTTTACAAAAAATCTTTCATGATACTCTTATCCATTTTATTTTCTAGCTCTCTTTGTAATTAAAATTGTTTCTCTCTTGTGTGTGTGGCAGAGTTTGTGTAGTGCCTAGTCTGGAGTAGCTTCTCAAAAGCACTGATTGCCTTAATAATATTAGTGTATATAAACTTGAAGCATGGTGTCCAAAACGTAGTGTATATTTTTGTTATATTATTATTGCTGTTATTCTTATGACTGCTTTTAAAAGGAAAGCTATCAGCCTTTTGATGTTATCTCATTTAGCTTATGCTTTTATAAAAGATTTGGGAAATATATAATTTACCTAGTATAAATTTAAAGTAATATGAGTTGGTGAAAAGACGTTCTAGAGGCAAACCAACAACAACAGTACTGAATTCATTAAAGTTTGGATTAGAATTTGTTTTTTTACTATATATAGAAAACTTGAGATCAAATAAATTCTATTCCTGTGACACATGTGGAATTTCTCTCTCTGAAGATGTTGTCAGCTTATTCACCTATATGACCCCCTAAAAGAGGAAGTACATCCTGATGAAGTACACCCATGAGTCACAAAGTAGAGACTTGAGTCCATTATGCACTCTTTTAGGATTTGTAGATCTGCAACACTGTTAGTGGTTTCTTTAGAAAAGAATTCCATGGAACTCTACATTCTTTTATTAAATGAGTCCAGAAGATTTTCTACTTACCCTTTCACTTTTAATAGCCCTTTTGTGTGTAATCAGCTTCTCAAGAACTGGAATTTTTAGAGTATATCTTCTTTATTTTATGAGTTTCACTTGAATGTTTCTCACTTCATGGAGACTCGTCTGATTGAATGGTAACATTTTGTATTCAGGCAACAAGGGATTTAGTAGTGAAAACATTGTGGTGGCCATCCAAAACATAAGATTTCTGATACAGTTTATAGTATATTTTTCTCCTTAAAGTTAACAATAAAGGAATGGTGTATCTTTTTGGCTCCTCTGTCAAACTGTGGGGTAATTAAATCATTGTATTATTTGGGAAGAAAGAAAATGGATGGGCATAGATTAAATTTGTAAATGGTGAGCTACTTCAAATACAACGAGGATCATTTTATTTAGTAACGTATAGGTCAACTGCTTAAAATTATATAATTTTTAAGCCTTTAAATATTTAATTTCTGCGTCAGCTGATTAGTCAAAAGAGTAGAAGCTAGAATAAATAATATTTGCCTTAGTTTCATTTTAGGAAACACTACTTGCCATATCTGCATAGCTTGAGTTATTTGCCTTTGGGTTGAAATTTAATGATAATACTCTGACAATGTCAATGATCTTCCTCTACTATATTTTTAACTTTGAAATACATTGAGACAAATTCTAGTAGGGCTAACATATTTTGTTTTTCTTAATTTTTTCTGTATTTCAGGATCAAATTTCACTCCTCTGTTATACTCTTGTTCTTCTAGATTTGTATGTACAATTTATCAAATGCTATCTTTTAGCGGGTAGCCTTTCAATCTTGTGTAATATAATATTATTATTGCAGATAGCACAAATTAGTAGTTAACAGTACACTTTTATGAATGACACTTTCTAAATTTAAGATACCATCATTCTGTTCTATCAGTGCTTTGGAAGATTGTGTGGATATGGCAAGTTTTCCTTTAATAAAGAAAGATTATTATGTCTTCTCCTTTATCTGGTGACACTTAGCTCATTAAATCTTTGAAATTATTAACTTTAAGAATGTATATAAAATGCTTAGCAAAATGTATTACACAGTAAGAACTCCTCAAATGGTTTATATTATTATTATGTATAACATGTTTATAGCTATTAATGATATTTAAAATACCAATAATAGTGTAATTAGTACAATGCCTACTAGTAATAAATAATAAATATTAATTATAATAATTAATTGTTTTTCCAGCAAATTTTTTATTAAGTAATAAGAGGATAATGGAAGGAATATTGTAATACATTCTATACTACAGTAAAATCAACTAGTCAAAACATAGAACAAAATACATTTAATGTGAAATAATTTAGTTAAAATTTACATACCATATGATTGTAGAAAATGTCTAAAAGGTTAACTTTAATAATCTAGAAAAGTTTTATGTTTTTTATGGCTCTGATCTTTAGTTATTTTCCAACGATAGAAGTTAGAGATTAATCATTTTTCTTCTACTCCTAATGCTTTCTCAATTGGAAAATTAAAGAGATATCAACAAAGTATCACTTGATTAATTATCAGATGATTGTTACAGAGACTGAGTGCCCTCAGGATTAAATATCTTTTCTTTCTCTCCCACAACTGTCATGATTACTAGCCAAATCCAAGTTAGAGAGATACTAGAGAAGTCCTGAGTATTTACTAAGTACTTACACATTGTATATGTAATACAGGTTTCATAGATAATCATCCCTTTAGTAATGACTGGAATTTAAAGAGGTTGGCTAATGTATTCAAGATCACACCAATATTAAATAGTGGAGTTTGATTTTAAATTGATGACTGACTGACTCTAAACTCATGCTTTTTCACATTGCTTCTTTCACTCGACCTAAGGAAATTGCCAAAAGTTTTGGTCATAAGCTTAACCTCGCTTTGGATTTTTGAGAACTCCAAGCTGCCACCCATGGCTTCCTATTTTTAGTTATTTAAATCTTTGAGGAAGAGCTCTAGAGATAGAGAGGAGATAGAGAGAGGAAAGAAAGGAAGAATATAAGGGGGAAATAGTGAACATTTCTCCCCAGTTTCCTCTCCATGATAATTTTACCTTTGTTCCCAAGAGGAACAATGTGAAAGTTCTACTTTCTTGGGAAGTATAAAACTGCCTTGATTAAGTACCTTCAAATCAGTGATTAACTAGCAACTCTAACCCTGAATTCAGAATCTTTTTTTTTCCTTCAAAAGGTAACTCCTAAACCATCGCCTCTACTTAATCTGCATATTGTACTGAGGTTATTTATCTTCCAACGTTTGCGAGTTCCCTTAGGAATACCCTTAGCAACTGCCTTTCCATACAAACTGCCTGGGAAAGTTTAAGGGGATCAAATCCCTTGTAACTAAACAAAATAGGGCTTTTAAATAGAAATTTAATAGCAAATTAGATTGGCATCATTACAGGAGGATGAATGAAACTTTTGTTTTCTTTACATTTACAGTAGAAAAGTCAACTAACTCTCCAATATACAATGGGCTGGAAGAAAGATTTTTTTTGGCTTATTTTACAATGTATCTTGCTTTCACCACATTCTATCAACTTCCAGAAAAAATGTAACCTCCAAAACAAATCTTAAACCTGGTCTCTCTCACCCATTGCTGCTCCATTTTTCCTAATGGAGTTTTCTCTTGAAAGGAGTTTCCATCAGAAGAAAGGAGTCTCCTCCTTCTCCAAATACAAACTCTACTACACAGGAGAAAAATGTGTCTATCATTCTCTGTAAACTAGGGCTTCTACTTTTTTTCATCTCTACATAAAAGTTTTTCAAACGTCTTCCATCCACCAGTCCTACTGAGAGAGGGCATCAAGGACAGGGTTTGCAATGGTAACCTCCTGTTTCACCCACAGACCCCTACTTTCCTCCCATTTAGCTACTTTTCACATAATGCTTTTTTTTTTCACAAAAAAAAATTGAGAAAAAATTATATCTAAAATGTTTATGCTCTATTTTTAATAAAGGGCCTCAGTCAATGACTAAAGACAAAAAGTTGACTTTCCTTTATCAGTACTTCCTATCACAATAATTCTGCGAAACTGCTGCATTCTTTTCTGACCTTCTCTGTGCTTTGGACTTTATGCCATAGTTGAGGGCTGTATTTCATCAATATTTATTTTCCCTCTATTCCTTGAAGCTACATAATTTGTTCGGCAAAATACTAAGAATGAAATATCTCTTGCTTTGTAGATAGTTTTTATGCAACATCTTTTGTAATTGTGTAAAGTCTGAGAATGGTGTTGTGTCTAACGAAATATCTGATAAAGCCAAATGGTAAATAAATTCTCATTTAATTGATAAAATTAATTTGGCTTCTCCATAATAAAAGTATACTTGTATTAGAAGTCTACTTAGTTTAAGGAGTCACATTACATCTCCATGACTCAACATTCCCCTTTGAGGCACTGGGGGAAAAATCCAATAATAATACCAAAATAAAATAACTTTGATCCTCAACAATACTATCCATTGTAAACTGATGCCACCCAGAAAGATATAAGGAAACAGCTGGCTGAAACTATAGTTGAAACATCTCTGGAATTAACAAATAAAGCCAATTTCTGGATAACAAGACAAATGGATATAGTCAGTCTTTGAGTGATTGGGAAGAAGGTGAAAAATGAGGTTGAGAGATCCTTACCATTTGCCTACATAATTAATTACATTTGCCAATAATGCTTTCAGTGATATTCATAAAGGTCTGAGGTAAATATTAAGTAATCATATATAGTAATGATTTATTAGTGCATGGGTTTGAGAACAGTTGGTAGTAAAGAAAATTTCTGTAAATAAGTATAATTTACACAAAAATATATGAACTCTTAAACAAAAGATGATCTTTTGTATTAACTCACCAATATAGTCTCCTATAATTGGTCCTTCCAAACACTAATATTTTATTTTTATATGGATAGCTCTTGCTGTAATTTCATAGGTCTTTAAACTTTGTAATATTCAGTTCAATGAACATCGTGGAACTCATAGTGTGTATGTGTGTGCAATAAACTGTATTAACAATAAATGTATATGATTTATTATCATATGCTGTTGAATATTCATTATCCTTAGGGACTATTCATTATCCTTAGGGAAAGAAAAAAATTTTAATTTCTAGATTAGTTTTCTGTTTATTCTTTCATCTCCAGAGCTAGTGAACTCATTTAAATTATATCCTAAATATTCTTTATCCTGACTACCCACAACTACATAATTCTGTGATATAAGGGATTAGTTCCATCTTTATTAAAATTTCAAATTTTATTTTAGATACAGCGGGTACATATGCACATTTAGTCAATAGGAATATTGTGTGATGATGAGGTTTGGAATAGGAATCCCACCCTAATTACTATGGTAATGAGCACAGTACCTAATAGGTAGGACTAATTTACATTCCCACCAACAATGTGTAAGCATTCCCTTTCCAGCACAACCATGCCAGACCAGCACCTGTTGTCTTTTGATTTTTTAACAACAGCCGTTCTGACTGGTATGAGATGGTATTTCACTGTGGTTTTGACTTGCGTTTCTCTGATGATTAGTAATGCTGAGCATTTATTGACAACAGTGGCAACATCAATAATTAGAAACAAAATGAATGAACTGCGGTGATGGCAGTGATATGAATGAACCATAACATAACCTGTAATTCTTAAATTCCAAACATCTCTCTCTATTCTGCCTTTGGTGGCATTGGCAAATTTGTTCTTCTCTCTAAAGCAGAAAGAAGTAACTTCCTGCTTTTGATGTAATAATACCAATAGATTTCTAATTTCTTTCCATTTAATTTTTTACAATAATGTATTAGCTTCTTTCCACATACATGTGCTTTCAGTTGTATTGAGTCATTTGGTTTTGTTTTGTTTTTTATGATTCTAAAATTTCTCATTTTTAATCTTCTAGGCTTTATCCTTCCTAAATATCCTTGGAATTGTTACTCATTTTGTTACTATCATGGCTTTTTTCCCAAAGGTATAGACTTATTAATTTGCATAATTAAGGTTTTTTAATGGTTCACTTTATAATATTTGTCCAAATGGTCATTTGTGCACTCAAAAAATAGTTAAAGAGAACCTATAATGTACCAGAACAGTAGAATCTCACTGTCAAGGAGCAGATGAAAGGATTACTGGTAAAAATATGTAGGGAGAAAAGGAAGAATGTTACAAGGAGAGGTACGGGCAAAATGTAAAGTTAGAAACTGAATTAAAGAGTTAGAATTCTCATTCATTCTAAAATACTCTTCTATTTGAAAAAACTGTACTTCAGTCACGTCAATTTAATAGTTGACTGTTACACTCAGAGATCAACTGAGAATCATACACCAAAACTCCAAGAAGAGGTTTAGTGAAATTTCAATACCTCTGGGGAAGTTTTTCACTCTTCCTTATGGGTTAGATACCTTAAAATGGTGATTCACCAATCAAACTGTGTAGATTTATGTTTTATAGTAAGGAAAACATGTCTAGTACTTTCTGAGTAACTGAAGATTAGCCACACAAACAATCCTTTTCCCACTATTGCTTCACTCTTTGCCAAAATGCATTCAGGTGAATAAACTACAAACGGATCATTTGATTGAAGAACATGCAACACAGCATTTGCTGTTCCCCTGTGTCGTATATCAGTTCCCAGTCCATTCTACAAGAAAGGGATTTTCATCAGAGGGTTTCTTTGTTCCTTATTAGAACTCATTTCATTAACAATGGAGAAGGAAGAAAATTATTTAGAACAAGAAGTCATCAGCACAACAAAGTAGCACATGGAGCAACTAAGGAAAATTTTGCAGCCTCAAAAGAGGAACACTCATGAAAGAGTAAGCATGTTCCAACCATATGTTTTCATGTAATAGTTTACAAATGTATCCAACTACATAAAAACTAAAATTAGCCATGTTGGCAGGAAAGATGACCCCCTTTCTGAACAGTGAAGAGTTTAGCATATTTATTTTTTATATAAAAGGAGGGGTGATTAATAATGTTACAAGAGGCCATAAAATATTTTTTCCTTGAATTTCTGCCTAGCTAAGATGTGTCGCTTAAGTCAACTGAAGTCTAATTCAAATTTTGCAAACTTTTGATGTATCAGGTCAAGTGACATTTACTAAGACACATAGATAAATACTGCATCCTGTGTATTCTTCTGAAATTGCTTACAGTATGTTCTAAGATTGCATTCCAAAATCTCTGAAGTAAATGAGTAGGGAGACAGTAAAAAAGGACTAGGCCATATTCACTTTTTTTTCTTGGAATTCATTTATCAGTTGAATTTTAAACCTGGAAGGTTGAAACAAATGAGTCTTAGAACCCAAGGTCACCGAGTTGTAGAGCTATTACGAATTAACTTAAAAGGTTTTTAGAAAATAGCAAGTTTGATTAGTTTGTTACGGCTAAATATTTAAAACTTAGGTTTGCAGGCTTCCAGACTTTTTCTGATCTCAACTAGACATCGGCAATCAGGAAAAGTGCTCGTTTTGTGGTACCCTAACTACTGCCATTCTCCTAGACAAAACTTCAGAATATCAGTATGCTCTATTTCTCACAAATGAAATTCTCACACTACCACCTACAGCCCCACTCCACCAAAATTTTCCTTTTTTCACCCTGAACAATTTGTTCATTCCTAGATTGCCAATATCAGTTAAGTGTTGATCATATTCTAGAACATCAAAGTAATTAACAATAAGGTGTGAAGGAGGTTTACAAGTTCACAAGGCAAATTTGCATTTTAAAAGAGGGGCTTGTTAAACACAAATGAAGTTCTAATAGGCAGAATGTGTGAAAGATATTTTTTTCTCCAAGAGATTGGAGAAGATTTCTAATGCTCTTTTTCAGCCCTGAGATATTAAGTACCACCTTCTTGGGAATCCTTTCCCCTCTTTAGTCTCTTGCCAGCCACTCCTCTTTTTACCCTACCACCTTTGCAAGTAGAATATATTTAAAATAAAGGATCATCAGTGAGACAAAGAATTAGTTGATAGAACCTTGTGTATACCTGAAAATCTTGAGGCCTCAAACTAAGTAATACAGACTTAATTCTCAGAGTAGTCCATTTAAACAAACAAAAATGGCATGCATAACAGGATTAGCACTTTCTACCAGTTAATTTGGAGGGATAATTTATGAGAGCATTTTCTATAACTACTTCAAAGTTTTAAAGAAATGTCTTTTAGACAATGACAAACAGTGAGTCTTTTTTAAAAAAATAAAATCGGCCGGGCGCGGTGGCTCAAGCCTGTAATCCCAGCACTTTGGGAGGCTGAGACGGGCGGATCACGAGGTCAGGAGATCGAGACCATCCTGGCTAACACGGTGAAACCCCGTCTCTACTAAAAAGTACAAAAAACTAGCCGGGCGAGGTGGTGGGCGCCTGTAGTCCCAGCTACTCCGGAGGCTGAGGCAGGAGAATGGCTTAAACCCGGGAGGCAGAGCTTGCAGTGAGCTGAGATCCGGCCACTGCACTCCAGCCTGGGCGACAGAGCCAGACTCCGTCTCAAAAAAAATAAATAAATAAATAAAAATAAAATAAAATAAAATAAAATCATTTGATTACATTCATATAAATAAAAAACTAAAGACACCCTCCATATATTTTTTGATGTCATGTAAACTAAGAGAATTGAATCGGAACACCATTTTTTTTCCTAATCAAATTAAGATTTCAGAAAAGAAATATGAAAACATCAGCAAAAAGAAAGGGGAACATGTCTATAGAGATCTCGGAATCTCTTTTTAAAATTTAGCTAGTAAAAATAAGTAGAACAAAGTAAAATAAAATATACCTAGTAATTAGAAAATCTTTCTGCCTTACAAACTAGTCTTTCTACTCCAGCCACTTTTCCCCTCAAGTTTCCCCTTCCTTCCAAGGAAAAATTATCTATATAAGGAACCCTATTTTATATCTATATAAGAAAAATTATTCTTATAACTATACTAGAAAAATTATCTATATAAGTGGTATGTATGATACCACTAACAAAACTGTTCACAAGAATTTTGTACTTTAAATTTCAGCCTTTTAGTCTTTGGCCTTGGTATACAAGATCTATAGTCTTTCTTCTCTAGATCTTTTAGGCCATCAGTGTCCATGCAGAGATGTCACCCAGAAATATTGTGGATCTGTTTCAAAGGTGATTATGCTACCACATGCTTGGCCAAATTTTTCTACAGTCTGTAAAAGTGTCATAGAAGTTGAAAAGGGAAAAACTATCATTATTTATAAAAAGAAATAATAGTAACTGTTAATAACTTACAGCTTTTCATAGCATATGTAGTTCTTCCCTTCTGGTTTTTAAAATATTTTTAAACACATTTTAGAAAGGGTTAATAATAATGTTCACAGAAATTATTTAAATTTGCACACTGTGTAAACAGTAGAATTAGAATTCAAACCTAAGATTCAAAGAACTTTATTTCAGATATTGTACTTCTTTCTCCACCACAAATTTTAAGGGCATATGTGCTTGCTTGTATAAAATAAAGCTTAAAAAATGACCTAAAATTAGAAATCCGAAATAATTCATAGAAATTTTGTTGTCATCGTAAAATAAACTTTTTAGATAGCAGGGTCTTTCTCATTAAAGTTCTGAGATTAAATTAATGATATTTTAGTTTATCTCTTTCTTTTTATAGAAGTTGGCCAGTAGAGTCTATTTTAATTTGTCCTAAATAGAATGATTTTCACTGTAAATGGTGTTATGAATAACTTTTTCAAAGCTTATATACAGAGTAACCCCATAATTTATCATCCAAACTAGGACACTTTTGAGAGTGAAAGTGAACACTACTAATAATTGTGCCTGGGTCATTGGAACTGAAATTGGAACTATCCTGAGTAGACTGAGAGGCATGGTTATCCATAATTCTGAGTCTGACAGTGATGCTGTTTTGAATGAAAAAGTCCAGCAGAATGAAAATCCATGTATGTTACCTATAACTTGCCTTCATTCCACAGTTCCCTTGAAGTTGGTTCTTAAGCGCTATAAGCAGTATTGAATGATTCAATCTCACACTCCACCCAAGAGATAGCAGAATGCTGGTGCATTCATTCAAGACCAAATTAGAAGGAAGAGTGCCACCTGCTGAGAATCAATCCCCCCGCCCTGACCCTGTAGTTTTTGAATAACTTGGTAGTTGGGAGCTTCCATGCAAATTTAGACTATTCACAGCCCAGACTGTTGGACGAAAAGACATGGTCTATGCAATATCCCCCAGTAAACCTTAGTCAACCTTCATAGAGGTCTAAGTGATAAGCATTAAACCAACATTTGAAATGTTAAATGGGAAAATCCGTTTGGCAGTTAAATTATTTTTATAACTGACCAAAATAGTGTTGTAAAATGAAAGCCTGTTAAGTTAGTAATTGATTTAAAAAAGAAAAAAAAAAGTAAACTACTAAAAAAATAGAGTTTTGTACATCAAAGCTAAATTTGACAGTATTAGGACTGTAATTAATCTTAGAATATCTTCATAATGGGCAACAAAATAAATATTATCTTTTGAAAACAGATACTATTTATGAGAACATATTGCTATGTGCCATCCATGTGACATGCTGTCTTCCAATTCTGCCTGTGAAATGCTCCATTGAAAGGTGACCCAAAAGTGTTACATGTGTAAACAGACTAACACTATCAGAAAATGATAGAGACAGAGAGGGAGAGAGATATGAACTAGTATTGCTAACTATTGCTAAATTATTGGGAAATTCTTCAAATAAGGTTACTTATCATCCACCTAACTTAAAAAACATTTTCCCAGTTGTTATAAAGTTCAAATTAATTTGATTTGTTCCTGAAAAAAATGTCAGTTTGCTTACGATTTAAACTTTTATTTAAGGTAGAAAGTTTCCCTTCTGAGCAACAATTTGCACGCTGGAAGTGGTAAAATCTCTAGGAGAGAAAAAAAAAAAAACTAATGAAACTTTGTTGTGGAATAGTTCACAAAGACATACAAGATGCGTTACATAATGCAGCCCTTTGTTTGTGGAGCCTCTGACAGAATCCTGCAGTTTTAGCTCAAGCTGAAAGCTGCCACCAAAGTCCTCCCTAACTCCAGACAGCTCTGAGTCTTTTTCCCCACCTCCTGCCATAATTACTCTGGCTTCTGATTAAATCACGCCTTATGTTCAAGGTCACTAACCTAAAACGACCCAAAGCTATTCATTTCTCTCCTCAACAGTTCCCTACTACTTACTTGTAATATTTGGAAGGCTTAAAAATAGCTTCTGTCCCAACTTATGTAGTCTTTTCTCCAAAAGCAAATGATATAATAGTTTCCTAAGTCATGGATTCAAACCTCAGGTGAAAAATTTTAGAAATAATTAGCATGCTAATGAGCCTGTAGCATTGGGGCGAATCACAGTCATACAACCTAAAGGACAGAGAAGGAGTCTTATTGCTAGTGCCTGGGTCATTGGAACTGAAATTGGAACTATTCTGAGTAGACTGAGAGGCATGGTTATCCATAATTCTGAGTCTGACAGTGATGCTGTTTTGAATGAAAAAGTGATATTTTGACAAATGCTAGTTCCTCACTTAGTTTCAATAGAAGTAGAACTGCATAGTATTGTCTTCATGTTTAATAGAAGACTTGTTTATATCATCTCTTCTTTATAACATTTATTGTTTGGGGGCTTATTCTACTGACTTATTTCTTACTTAAAATATGTTGCTATTAATTTTGGAAAATATTTAAAAGTTTGCTTTTATTGTATATAATAATTGAGCTATAATTATATATAATATGTATATAATAATTATATATTGTGTATAATGAGCTACATTGTAACAAATTCTTGTCATATAATTTTTTATTATAAACTCTAATTTTCCTTTTTTTGACCTGGTTTAATCCTCTTTTCTTTTTTTTTTTTTTTTTTTTTTTTTTTGAGACGGAGTCTCGCTCTGCCGCCCAGGCTGGAGTGCGGTGGCCGGATCTCAGCTCACTGCAAGCTCCGCCTCCCGGGTTCACGCCATTCTCCTGCCTCCGCCTCCCGAGTAGCTGGGACTACAGGCGCCCGCCACCTCGCCCGGCTAGTTTTTTGTATTTTTTTTTTTTTTAGTAGAGACGGGGTTTCACCATGTTAACCAGGATGGTCTCGATCTCCTGACCTCGTGATCCGCCCGTCTCGGCCTCCCAAAGTGCTGGGATTACAGGCTTGAGCCACCGCGCCCGGCCTAATCCTCTTTTCTAATACTAATCCAAATTCCCCCCTTCCTTTCTGTGTGAGAATTTCATTACATATAAAAGTCTAGCATATTTAATCAAGATGTGAAGCAAATGAATGTTTGTTAAGTGCCAAGAATGTGACCAATGTCTGTTATCTAGTTAGGAAGAACAATTTGGTGAATTCAAATTATGAATGTTGTTATTATTACTTTGGTTAGAAATGTATTCAGCAGCAGGTAGCAAATCCTGACTTGAGTGGTTTAAACAAATAGAGATTCAGTTTTCTCACCTAATAGGAAGTCCAAAAGTTGAGAGGTAGGGAATTCCTGGTATGTGATAAAGTCTGTGCTGACATCTCTGGGATTCTTTTTGTCTTTCTTTCTTGCTTGTCGCTTTATGATCACAAAATAGCTGCCACAACTCCAAGCATCATGTCTATGTTCAAAGAGGGAAGGAGGAGGAAACAGAAGGATTGCCTTTTACCTTCCTCTTTGTAACGGGAAAAAAAGCTTTCTCAGAAACTCGCCTCTCAAATGGATTGCCACATAGATCTTATTGGCTATAATTGAATCCCTAGGCCACCCTTCTTTGCTAGGGAAGCAAGCAAATTAGAGAATACACTTGTCATAATTGGCTTATAAATTTCAAAACTCATCATCCAGCACTGAGCACATTGCCACTCTGCACAAAATAGAGGTCTGCGGCTAGGAAGAAAGAGAGAATGGAGTTTGGGTAGGGAATAGTGCCCACTTCCACTGTAATAGTGGGGGGGAAAGGAAAATTAGCATGGGCTATAAAAAGTAAAAATTAATTTATGGAAGAAGCAGAACATAAGCTGGACTATAATAAAGGAATTCAATCAATAAAATAATGGTAGGATACTCTAATTATAGAAAGAATAAAAGCTTAAAAGCAGGAACACATGTTATACGTGGTAAGTGGCCACTATATTGTGAATTCCATTATTCTTTGAAGATAGGAAGTAAGTCTTATTTGTATTTTATTCCTACTGTCTCACACATAGAAGGTGCTTATTGAATCATAGTAAGTAAATGAATAATATTCTAATCCAGAAGTCTAGACATAATTTAAGAAATCATGGAGATAGTAGAATAGAAAATTTAAAATTAGGTCTCCTGTGGGAATACCAAAATAAAGGGAAACACTAACATAGTCTGCATTCACCACAGAACACTTGTTGGGAAGTACTGGAACCTAGGATGCCTAAGCAAGACAGGGCAAGTAATGGAGGCTGAAATACTAAGTTAATAATTTGAATTTGATCTGTGAAACCCCAATTATGTTTCTAGAATCATGTTTTTTTAATACACAAACAATAATCTTTAGCTATCCAGCCATTTAAAGCATCAAACCTACTGCTGTCTCTTGCTCACTTTTTCTCCATGTTCAGTTCTCTGTGATCTCCAGGAAAACTTTGGAAAAATAAAAAGTAGTGTATTGGAGATCTCTACTGCAGAATAATAGTTTACAGTTATTCAGTTTTTGTTCTACTCCAGTCAAGAAGATTCCAATCAAAAGGATCCTAATCAAGGGGATTATTATATCATTTTAATGAATTAATCCCTTTCTTGTTATAGGGATTTCTCTGTCTCTTGTGACAGTCTTTGGCTGAAAGTCTATTTTGTGTGATATAAGAATAGCCAGTCTTACTAGCTTCGGGTTATCATTTGCTTGGAGTATATTTTTCCCACCTTTTACTTTGAGTCTATGTTTGTCCCTAAAGCTAAAGTGTGTTTTTGTTTTGTTTTGTTTTGTTTTAGCAGCATATGGTTAGTCTTCTTAATCTATATCTATTCAGTCAGTTTGTATCTATCTTTTGATTGGGGAAGCTAATCCATTTACACTTAATTATTAATAGGTGAGACCTTATTATGCCATTTTTAAATTATTGTCTGGTTGTTTTGTAGTTCCTTTGTCCCTCTGTTGCTGTCTTTTTTGTGATTTGATTATCTTTTGTAGCAATATGCTTTGATTCCTTTCTCTTTATCTTTTATATATCTACTACAGGTGTTTTGCTTGTATTTACTGTAAGACTTCCATAAAACAACTTATAATCATCTATTTTAAGGTGATAGCAACTTAAATTTGATCACATACAAAATCTCTACTCTTTTACTTCTCCTGTATACACACTTCATGTTATTAGTGTCACAATTTACATCTTTTTATACTGTGTATCTATTAACAAGTCATGTTATTATTTTTATAGTTTTGTCTTTTAATGTTTATACCAGAGTTGAAAGTGATTTACACACTATCATTAGAGCACTAGAGCTTTCTAGTATTCGACTATATACTTAATTTTTTTGGTAAGTTTTATACTTTCATCTTTTCATGCTGCTGATCAACATCCTTTCAGCTTAAAGAACTTTCTATAGCATTTCATGCAAAGCAGGTATAGTGATGGTGAACACCCCTCAACATGTCTGTCTAGGAAATTCTTTACCTCTTCTTTATTTCTGAAGGATAGCTTTTCTGAGTATAGTGTTCTTGGTTGACAGGTTGTTGTTGTTTTTTGATCTTCAGTACTTTGAATATGTCATCTTACTTTCTCTTTGCCTGTGAGGATTCTGCTGAGAAATTTGCTGACAGTCTTATGGTGACTCCCTTGAATGTGATGAGTTGCTTCGCTCTTGTTGCTCTCAAAATTCTCTGTCTTTGACTTTTGACAATTGGATTATAATTTAATTTAATGTAGATCTTTGGAGTTCTTTGGACTTCATGAATCTGGATGTTGATTTCTCTCCCCTGATTTGGGAAGTTCCTTGCCATTATTTCTTTCAATAGGCTTTCTACCCCTTTCCCTCTCTTCTCCCGAGAATTCCCTAATGTGTTTATTGATTCACTTGTTGGAGTCCCATAAGTCACTTAGGCCTTCCTCACTTTTCGTCATTCTTTTTTCTTTGTATTCCTGACTGCATAATTTCAAATGATCAGTCTTTGTGTTCACTGTTTCTTTCTTCTGCTTGATTAGGTCTGCTTTTGAACTCCTCTAGTGAATCTTTCTGTTCAGTTTTTGTGTTCTCCAGCTTCAGTAATTCTATTGGGTTCTTTTTTATTGTCTCTATCTCTTTATTTAACTTCTCATTTTATTCTTGTATCTTTTTCCTAATTTTATTTAGCTATCTCTCAGTGTTCTCTTGTAACTCACTGGGCTTCTTTAAGACATCTATTTTGCATTCTTTGTCAGTTAATTCAGGGATCTCTGTTTCTTTCAGGATGGTTATTGGAGATGACTCTTTGTGTTCCTCATAGATTTTCTTTGTGATCCGTACATTTGAAGTAGCAGCTATCTTCCCAGTCTTTATAGACTAGTTTTGATGAGTAGAGACCTTTACCAGTTCATGGTGCTTAATATGAGACAAGATAGAGACAAACACCTTGGGGAGCACAGTCTAAGACTGGGGGCAAGGCCCTTTACACTTCTTTCCTGGCCTTCTCAAGGAAAAGGCTCAGTTCTGTGCTTTTTTCATATTATACAGAGCAGTGCCAGCTGCAAAAGGATGCCTGCTCCTTTTATTTTTTGCTAACTAGCCCTCAGAACCAAGTTCTAATGGTCGTACAAGGTGAAATGGAAACTGGCTTCACAGAGGGCACTCTGAAATGCTGAGAATAAGGCCCCCTTCATTCCCTTTCCTCCCTCGTCAAAGAATAACCTCAATTCTGCCCCTATTCCTAGTCTTGCAAGGCAGCTCCAACTGTAAGGAGTTGCCTTCCTCATTTCTTTGTTCCTGCCCGTCCCTGGGAACGAAGTTCTACAGGTGCATCAGTACTTAGTATGAGGTAATATAGGAACTGACCCAACAGAGGGTTCTCTCAGAGGCCAGAGGCCAGGAAGCCAGATGCACACTCCAATCCCACTTTCTGCGGCATAGGAGAAATCATGAGCTGAAGCAATCCTCTCAGTGATGCGCTAAGCCAGTCTAGGGGAAGTAGTGATATGACATTCTAAAGTGAAATTGCACTTTTAACCCATGCAAATGCAACTGCTTTTAGTTTGGGATCCTCTAGGGTACCTCTACTTCTCAGCTACAATCTGAATATATTTTCAAGGTATTTTGGTTCCAACATTGTTTTATCAGTATTTCTGTGGAAGAATGAAAGGTAGAGTTTTCCACTCTGCTATTTTGCTGACTTCACCCCTATTATTTGTTAAGACATTAATTTTACTTGAAAAAAATATGCCATTTGAACTGGCTGATAGACAAAGTGTTAAGATATGCACCCCTCAGTAACTTGGCATTTCTAATATGCCTATGGGTCTATAGCTATTTGATTACGTTTACTTGTTACTTTAGGCTTCAGCCTTCTTGATTAGGTTAGGATACATCAGATTATTTGAGCTGAATAGTGCTCCTTATTTTGACAGAAGAATATCTATTTTGTTTTAATTCAGTGATATATTTTCAGTGGCGGAAAATAACTCCTGTAAAACTTGTTATATTTTTAGTATTGGACTTAGATAAGTCACTTATCTGGGCCTCAGTTGTATCACCTGCAAAATGAGGCAACAGGATTTAACATAGTCTCTAGTTAATTTGAGCTCTAAACTTGTGCGATCTCATTTTTCATTTCAATTCAACATATGTTAATGAATGGAATACTTACATAATGTAAATCAATGAGGTAGAACCTGAGTGGATACAGAGATGAATGTGATTCCTTCATGCAAATAGCTTATAATTTGATGCCTTCAAAATTGAGATGTGTATTCCCCAATACATCCTAGTTCCTTATGTTTGACATGTCATTTATAAATAAGGGTATATTATTTAGTTTTTGAAGTGGAAGAAATTTATTTCCTTGTTACTATTTTCATCTCTAGATTTGGAGAAACAAAAATGGAGTCTAAACTATCATTTTAATAATATTGTGCATTTGTATTTCACCTTCATTGCCAAGCATTTAGAAGATTCTGGAATCATTTTCTTATCCATCACTAAAGTAGCCCAGTGCGAGTAGAAAAGGACAGTTATTCCCCTTTTAGTGATTAGAAAACTGGACCTGATTTTTCTGGAGTTATATAATATGCCACTGAATGAGAACAGGTAAAAATGCAGGAACTCTCAAGACTGCCCAGCCAGGTTCCTTTGTACGTTACAGTTTCTTTCAGTAAGTTCTGCAGAACCTGATTCCTAAATCATCTTTCAAACCAGATTCTTTCTTATTCCCTATCCAAACAGCAGCATAGCCGTTGATGATTTCAGATATATCAACAGGAAAAAAAATTGTGGTGAAAGAATGGAATGTATGCAGCAAGAAGTGTGCTGTGCAAGCTGTGATACAGTGTTTCAGTCTTTAGTTGGAATTAAAATTAGAAGTTGAAAAAACTTGGAGACTCCTCCATCAATCTAATCTAGAAACGTTTGACTGTAGGCCCAGAAGTCCATAATGAAATCTGCCCTTTTGCTAGCTGAGAACATCATTCTGAACATGCCACCTTGGAAACTTTGCATCAGTTCTTGGTATCACTAGAATTTTCCTATCCTGCTTTTGAGAAGAGTCAGTGTGAGAACAAATATACTTCTTTTTACAAATCTTGAAAGTAGATCCTTAGAAATAGGTGATTACATTTCCTTTATAACCTAAATCTTCCTATGTAGTAAAAAAACCATATTCATGTTTGGTCTCATAGTTTCCTTAGTCAAAAAATTTGCATCTAAAAGCCTAGGAAAATGTTTGGCCTGCACAGTTGAATGTTTAAACAGGTGCGCACTGCACTGGTCTGGCTGAAGAAAGGTAGTGTCCTCCACTTGGAAACCCTGACATTAAGAGAATGATTCTTGTGCCAGCTTTCAGGAAAGCTTGTGAAGAAAAAGTTCAGGTGATTCTTAAGTCTTATTACCTGATTATCAGCCCACGTGCCTCGCTTCCATTCTGTATTCTCATGAAGAAATTGATTTAATAGATTCAAGATATTATTAAATACATTCTGCGTTAATATTATATGTCCTCTTTGAATCCAACTGGCAATACAATAGAATTTCATTTTATAAATAACACCTTTCAAGCTAACACCACAGGGCACAGTACAAAAGAATCAAAATAGAACACAAATGCTGTAATCAAATGCAGACCCCAGGAAGGCTGATTAAAAAGGCATGTTGCTAGTAAGAACAGCCGACAGGGTAAGTATAGTGGGTCATAGCAGAAAAGCCAACAGAACAGAAGGGCAAACTAAAATAAAATGGACTCGCCTGCCTGACAAGGACTTATGACACTCCTTTGTCATCATCTCTTTTTGAACTCAGGAATTGCAGGGGAGAGGGGGGTGTGTATGTGTGTTGGAGGAGACAACTAAACATAGGGTCATTAAGTTTATCCTCAGTACCACACATAACACAAACAAAAAGAAATCATAAGGATAACCACCTGCAGCTAGCAGAGATGCCTACAGTGTGATTGTGAGACAACCCAACATGGCTTGCTTTGCAGATACCACTGGCTTTCAGAAAACACAACTGTGAAGTAACAAGTAGACCCCTTCCATAGTAGTGGGAACAGATAGTACTGCTGATGGCCAGGCATAGGTAAAAATGGATGAATGGTGAGAAGGGTGTTCTGTGGTCTTGACCTCAGTACAGTCTACTCTCCATAGAACTCTCCTCACCCAATTAGCTTTTCTGCTGTCAGCCTCTCACAGCCATACTCCTTGCTAATGTCAGGTGTTTGTGGTTTTAAACCCTACCTCTAATTATAGAGCAAAAGTACCTGTTCCCTTCTTAAGGGAATTAGGCAAAAGTAGGGGAGGTAATTTGGAATTTACTCTCTCCCTATATGTAAAACTAGTTCTAACAATGATCACAATGTCATAGTTTACCAAGTTGGTCATTTATTGATGCCTCTCTATTTAATATTAAGGGTAGAACAATATAGGACAAGAATCATAAGAAAAATTTCTAAATATGTATTTTTCTGAAAAACAGTAACCTATATTTGGCCAGGCATGTGGGTAATGCCTGTAATCCCAGCACTCTGGGAGGCCGAGGCAGGCGGATCACAAGGTCAGGAGTTCAAGACCAGCCTCACCAATATGGTGAAACCCCATCTCTACTAAAAATACAAAAATTAGCCAGGTGTGTTGGCACGTGCCTGTAATCCCAGCTACTTGGGAGGCTGAGGCCGGAGAATCGCTTGAACCTGGGAGATGGAGGTTGCTGTGAGCCAAGACTGCACCACTGCACTCCAGCCTGAGCAACAGAGCAAGACTCCATCTCAAAAAAAAAAAAAAACCCTATGTTTAAGAGCCACTCCTCCACAAAATTGTCATAGAAGAAGAAAATATGAGTTCTAGAGTTAATTAAAAAGAAAAGGAAAGAGAAAGGAAAAATGATAATTGAGGCAATTTTTACCTCAAAGCTTTTGGTTGTTTGTAATGACTCTCCTGATTACCCACTTAGTTGAGATTCTGGCGTGAGATCACTGTTGCATAAATTTAGGTCAATAGCTTAGTATTTCTGTACATTTTTTTCTTAAGTAAATTATAAACATGTAATTAAAATGTATGTGGGCAGCACTTGGGGGAAAAGGTTATTGTACATATACTGGTACTGTAACTTTTTAAAATATTCTATTATAGGCATTTATTTACTGGCCTCTTATTTTTCTTAATTCTGACAGTATTTGCTTAACTATGCACAGGGAGTTGGTTTATTAGTAAATGTGAACAGTAGTGCAATCAATTGAAAATATTGAATTATAATCTCTAATGTGAGTTATTTCATGAAGTATGTGAGCAAATAATAATGTCTGTGCCAGTTACCAATATATTACCTCCCATTGCCTCCTTCCAAATGTAGTCCTCCTTGCCTGCTCTGCAAAAGTGTATCTGGATTCTTTGAATATTTTTTCTTTTTTTTTTTTTTATTTATTTTTGCTAGCTGGTATGAGGGTGCTTTGTCAGTAGAGAAAGTAGAGAGACATTGCAGAAAGAAGAAATTTTCCTTCCTGGTTGTCATGCACTACTTTGGCAGCCTCCTGCAATGCGCACGGTTTCTCCAGAGCCTGGCTTCTACAATGTAAGCAACTTTTACAGCATCTAGCTCCTGCAGCAAATGCAGCTAACCTGGTACCCAGCAGCTGAAGCACAGATAGCTTCTCTAGTACCTGGTAGGTAGCAGCTACCCCTGGCACCCACCATACACAAACGTGTACACACACATTGGGCAATTTATAGCAGAGTGCCTCAGATGAGATACCTCCCTGTAAATAGCTTTCATTGGCACCCTAGAGTGCAGGTTCTACTGATGCAGCTCCCCAGCAACTTCTCGCCATTCAATGAGTTATGACTGTGCGTTGTCTAACAAGGTCTGGATCCTGGTCTAGGGGTCCAGAAGATTTTTGTCTTGAGTCCTACATCTAGATCTCAGCCCAGGGATAGAGGAGACTCTTCCTTGGGTATGCTATCTTAGCCCTACAAATAATGGCTGTTCCTTACATTTGTTATTCTTCTATTCTTCTTTATTTTTTGAGATAAGGTCTTGCTTTGTCACCCAGGCTGGAATGCAGTGGCATGAACACAGCTCACTGCAGCCCCAACCTCCTGGAATCAAGCGATCCTCTCACCTTAGGCCCACAAGTAGCTGGGACTGCAGGTACACACCATCATGCTCGACTAATATTTTGTAGAAACAGCATTTCACCATTTTGCCCAAACTAGTCTTCGGCTCATAGGCTAAAGACCCACCTCGGCCCTAAGTGCTGGGATTACAGGCATGAGCCCCTGCACCTGACCCATGTTATTCTTACATTCTTTAAAGTATTCTTTACATCTTACTAGCTACTCTCATTACTTTAATCCCCTGTTATTATTAATAATTTAAACTAAATTTTTCTATTCAAATTGCTGTATGATCTCTCTCTACACACAGGCCCTGACTGACACATACCCAAAGAATATTAAAATAATCTATATTCTTTGGGAGTAGGAGAAGGTAAATATTATAAGTCATCTTTTTATAGAACAGATTAGTATTGGTACAATGTGCATTATCTAGGGCTGGCTATTCGATGGACAAAAAGTTTTGAGAATTTGCTGCTACATTGGAAAGTGCTACAATAATAGGGTGCTATATATTAGTCTAACTGTATATACAGTTTAAAGATCAAATTTTTAAATATTTTACATGATTTTGCTGAGACTTTTTAAAAATGTAAGCTATAATGAAGCAAACAACAAAGGTTGGACTAAAAAATAATTTGTTGACCCTGAAAAGATGTTGCAAAATAATTCTATAATGTAAATTTGTATATTATTAATGCTAGGATAATGATAACCATCCTTTATTGAGAACTCAGAAAGTCCTCAATACTTTATATTAATTTGTTGGATCCTCGTATTAATTAATAGAAGTGAATATTATTATCATCCCTATTTTACAAATGGGAAAAGAAAGAATTGGTAAGGTTAAGGAACTGGCCTGAGGTGTACATATAATAATTTCAGAGCCAAAATGTGAACCTAGATCTGCCTACGAGCCCTGAATCTTAACCACTGCCCCCTGCTTCCAGAATACTGACACTGAAGCAAATGGCAAGTCATTTGTGAAAACAAACGCAGGATACTTGTTTTTGTTGGTTTTCATCAAAGATCCAGAAAAAGAAACTCTGACATATCCGTAGAATGTATATAGCACACCCTGAGATATTTCTGAGTTAGCTAACCTATTACTTTTTCTTAACAAAATATGGACAAACTGGATGAACATGGTGATCAGATCCCCAGAACCAAAGTGTTAACAGTGTATCAAAACCCAGCAGCCTTTATTCAGAGCTGAATTGAAGGCAGATGAAATATTAACAGCAGTTCTAGCAGCATAAAATGAAATATGAGATCCTGTATCTGAAATTATTAGTAACCTGTTAAAGGAAATGCTGAAAAATGGCAGTTACCAAATTAAAACTGGGAAACAGAGCCCAAATGGGAAATTTCAAAAAGTTTGGAGGAAAATAAATGACAGATTGTCCTCTTGGCTCTTATTACTATGCCATCCTAAATCCTACTTGGCAATGGATGGTGGAGGTGAAATAAGAACTGCATTGCTGCCAGTGCTGGTCCTCAGATTTGTAGTCCTAAGTGTCTGTGATGGTGTCTGGGATTGATTGGAAAAGTAGTTGGAAGTCGGTAGCATTTTAGCTTTATCTAAGTTAAAGAGTCTGGAGACTCTTATTATGAAAGGCTTTCTCTCATTTGTGAATTGGCCCCTTTGCTCCACTTTTGGATGGCTGGCTTCCTCCATGCCCAGCTACACTAAATATTCTACATGGGAAAGCTATTTTCCTTAACGCCTTCAGATTTAAAGCCATCTATTTGGATATGTTGGTGTTTATGACTCAAAATATCTAGCATCAAATAAAAAAAGAGAGATTACAAATACAAAATACCAAGTAGTAAATGAAGGACATATTTTTCCATTAGTAACTGAGAGCATAGAAATTACTATAAGCAGAGTTGTTGAGCAGTTGATGCCAAAGGGAGAAAAAAAAGGAAATGAGCTATAGAACCATAGAATCTTAGTGCTGGCAGAGACTATGGAGTTTTTGCAGTCCTACCCTATCATTTTTCAATGAAGGGACTGAGACATGGGGAGTTAAGGGACTTGACTTGCCCAAGACACATAGTTGTTTACTGACAGTCAGGCCAAAAACATTTCCCAACTCCCAGCCCGGAACTGTACAGTTCAGCATGCTACTGCCGTCCTCTACTGAAAATTAACACTAACTCAGCCTGGAACACAGAAGAATTCAGCATCTGTGGGGAGTGAAAGAAAAGATGAATTTAGAGCTGGAAATCAGTCTGGGAAAAGAAAAGAGGAAACGGATGATTTGTCATTGTGACTTGTTGGTCAAGGTTGTTTAAGATGTTTTGTGTCAGTTACTCCCCTGTGCATTCCCACAAAACACAGTGAAATTATTTGGTTCTAATTCCGCAGGGTTTATATTTATATGTACAGGTTTTATTTGCTTGGCGAATTCTCCTTGCACAAGTCATCTCCAGGTGTAGATTGGTTTGTGGATGGCATTGCTATTGAACCTTGTCATTTACATGGGCCTGACTTACTTCCTCTAGCAGTGAAGTATGCTCCAGGGGAATCTTCTTCATGGGATACTCCTAACTGAGGGTCAGAAGTAGGCTTACAATGTAAGAATTATCTTCTATTAACCTTGTATTATTAACCACATGGAAAACTTGGGCCATATGTGGGACGTTTAATCAGGCTAATGAGATAGGTGAAATAATTTTCTTTATTTGGAAGCACAGAGTAATTTGAAGTAAACCAGTAGCAAATAAGATACAATAAAAACGTCCCAATAGGATCCCCTGTGAAATAGCATTGTAGCAGTATAGATCTTCTAGTTTACTCAAATATTTTTCAGAACCAGAGCAACCAGAAATGAGAGAATCAGATAATATGATGAAAACTACAGATGGAATGCTTTGCATGAAAAGTGATTATATACAAGAGAGGGCTTAGGAGTGGGTAGGAGTAGAGTTGGAAAAGAGTGGGTAACTGAAATAAGAGAAGATAATGCTTGACCAGGTCTAGTAAAATATTCCCTGCCACAACCGCTATTCCATGAAGAGATTGAGCCAAGAGGCCTGAATAAACTAACCTTAAGTTCAGAGTTGCCATTATTGTGGGAGGCATCAGGGAGAGTACATCCGGATTTGTGTTACACAGTAATCACTGCTGGGTGTCAGCATTCATCAGCCAGATGGTCAGACCTACAATTAATCAATTAGGCTGCGATGATCAACTGGACTACGTTTTCCCCTTTGGTAAAAAGCCCTCATCATGTGGTTAAGGCCAATAACACTTTTATCCTGTTGCTTTTGGAGAAGCTTCTAAAAATTCCTCTTTTCTTTTTTGGGCCTCTAGTTACTGGACAACTGTTAGGCTCCAAGTTGCTTTGACAACATAGATACCCAAATTCAAGGATTTCACATAATAGATTTCCAACATCCTGTGTCTTCAAGTATAATGTTTAATGTACCCAGACAGAAATAATCTTTTTAAAGCAGCATTGTCAGCAGTGTTACTCAACTGATTTTACTAAAGTCTTCATATTGATTCCACTCAATCCAGTGGAATAATGCTGGAGGAGATTCTTTCACTGGGTACTTATACAGATGATATGGTATGATAATCAAATAATATGAATAATAAGCAATTTATTGAATGTTTGCCATATGACAGGTACTGCTGTGATAAGGGTTGATGAACATTGATTCAGTGTTTACAATGATTCCATGAGGATGATAATATTATTCAAAGAGGGAGAAACTGAGACTAGAAAGTTCATTTGCCCAAGGTTAAACAGTTAGTAAATATGTGTTGAGATGACTTAATACCCTCTGAAATGAAAGCTGAAAGTTTTCATTTACATTTTCTTACTCATATACATCTGTGCATCTCTAAGGGACAACATTTAGGAACTATGTGGTGGGTCCTCATTATTCCTCTTAAAAGGACTTTAAAGAAATATTTTAGTTGTGTTCCCCAAGTCTGTTGCTCTCCTTCTGTTTTCCATGCTGTTTTATTCTACATCATGTGACTTGAGATTGCTTTCTTCCGTCTTTATGACCATTACTATCATTTCCTGACAATTATCAGTCTCCACCTTGGTATCTTCATCTAGATATGGTTTCTCTAAGTCTGTTCAGATACCAAGACTTTTTTGTATCAGTTGACTTATAGAGCAATTTGCCTCCTCTGAAACAAAATGTCTATCACTATTTTTTTTATGTTGAACCTTGTTTTTCTGTCTATTTTATTTTCCCTCTCCCCTTGCTATATTACAATACTACTGCAGAGGGAGAGGTGTTTGAAGTCCTGTTAGTGGGAACATCACTTCTTGATGGAGGTTTAATGGAGGTCTATGCTGGCCCCACTGAGTAGAAATATGGTCACAGTGTCATAGTTCCCCTGTGTTTTATCATTAACCGGTATCTCTCTTTTCTTTAAGCTCTTCTCTATCCCCTCCCAAGCTCAATTTAAAGAGTACTCCTCTTTAACCATTTCATACAGGCTATATACAGACACTGTTAACCCTAATGTACTTGAGGTATCAGACTCATAATTGTATTATTTTATGAAATATGAGGCTTTTCTTGCTATTTAACTGCAGTGCTTTGCATTTTATTTGTTTTTCTACTTACAGAATTGGGAAAACAGTGCGAAAATACTAGGATAGTATATAGGAAATCACCATTTCTTAATTCACGTTTGGGAGCATGTGGAAGAAAAGATATTTCAGAAACCTTAATGAGCATCTTTTATCCTCCAGGGCTCTACCAGCGCCCTCTTTTTCTGCCTGTGGCACTCTGTTTTGTCCTTGCTATGTTTGGTAAGCAGCTTTTTTTTCTCTTGATGCTTCTTTTCTTACAGTCCTACAATCTTCACCCCAGAGCTGATGAGGCGCTTTCATTTTGACCTACAGTATTTCTGATATTGCAGAACAGAGCCCTGCCATCTAGACTGTCTTTCTGCTTCATTTTGCTCCTGACCTAAACCCCCCTGCTATTCCAGGCCTGGCCTCTCATGACCAGAGACTGCTGACTCATCCTGGCCTGTGCCAAGCTGTGCAGTCGCTTAGTGATGTGGACAGGAGTCGAAGGACTAGAATGAGATCACTGAACTCATTTCACTTGTTGCTTACGGTACAGTCCAGCATGAGCTGGAAATGTAGGAACCTCAGCCTCCCGAGCAGAAAGAGTAAGTAGATAAAACACACCGCATCACCAAGTCCTCAACAAGCAGTAGTCGGGTGGCGGGTGGGGGCTCGCTCTATCATGGCCGTGGCTAGGGCATTCTGGTTCATCAGGAGTTTTCCTTTGTCCTCTCTTCTTCCTCTTCTCCACAGTCGTACCCTTCCCCCCTTACTGAACTTCCCTTCTGAAAATGTCTGGATGGTACAGCAGTGATCTGGGCAGAAATGAAATTTGGCTAATAAGCAGCCTCTGCACAAAATTCTGGAACAGTGACACTGTTGAAATTGCTTAGTTTAGTTTGTCTACTGGGAACTCACATGAACTTCCCAACAGAATTCAAGGGGATGAAATCTTTTTTGTTCTGTTTTGTTCTCCTTTCCTTTTTGATTCTCTTTTTCTTTCTGTTTTGAGGGAGGTAGTTTCAGGAGACATGGCTGCATTCTGGTGTGGTGTAAAGTTTTCCGTCGGGAGACAATAATGTACATTCCTCTGGCAGGACGGGATGGGTTTTTTTTGTTTCTCTTACTGTTGTTTATTTATAAGACATTTCCTCCCAGTTAGTGGAAGTTAGATCGTAAGAGGCTCCAGTGATTTTCCTTCCACCTCCCCTCCCTAATTTCTGTGCTTCAGCACTCTGGAACACTGTGAACTCGACAAACTAATCAGAGCAGGGAGCTTAACAGCCAGGCCTGGACACCCTCAAGAGACTGTGTGCTGATTCTCAGTCGTCACTCCTTGGATCAGGAACCACAGTCCTGGTGAGTGGTGAGGTTCCAGAATTTGATGTGTCAAGGATTTTATTCTTGGTGTCTCTAAGGCAAGCAGGAAATAAAGGGTGTTTTTAAAACAAACAAGCAAAAAATACAATTAAAGAAATACTACCAAACAGTCAAATGGAATGATGAAGATTTTTAGCGGGCACAACTGAGAGCACTCTACGGACGATGGCAGAGCCTTGAGACTATGCTCAGGAGCAGCCTGCAGGCATAGGTTTCATACTGCCACCGATGGATGTCAGCCTTGACATGCCTAGCAAACATGCTTGTTGGGGGGGGAGATAGGTGAGTGGGGGCAGGGAGGTAGTATTCAGGGAGGTAGACGGGGGAAGTGAAAGTGGGATTAATTGTTCATTTGGAGTCTCACTCCACCAGCTTTCCATGCATTTCTGTTCTGAGTATTTACATTATGCTCACAGTACTTACATACCCAGCTAGGCAGGAAAGAATATCTATATTGGATGTAGAGCAAACATTCTTGCTAATACTGTTCTAAAGATCACTTTGCTAACTGGTTGCTTTTAAATGTTAGGGAACCTCCCCACACCCGACCTTTGGAAAATATGATTTGTCACACCCTCTTCTTTATTCTTCTGCATTCATAGTATCAAGCAGAAGAATGCAATGAGAATCTTTATTTGGTTCTGGGGAAATTTATCATCCTGCCACAGGAAAACTAAATGACTGTCCTCACAGTATTAAACCCAAATATAGTGTTGTCCTCAATATAAGGGACACTGGTTGAGAGTGCTCTGGGAAGCTGTCGAAGGAATGGAGTGGGGGTGGTTGCATCCTGTCTGATGTGAGACTAGCAGAGGAGTCCACAGACCAGCTTTCATAGCCAAAATGTGCCTTCCATATCCTTCTTAATAGCTCATACTCTCCCTAAAAGTAGAATTCCTATTGGAATGTGTTTTTACCCTTTACCATCAGGTCCCTGCTTAGTTTCTTTTCTAGAGGTATTCCATCTTACTGAGTTTTCTCATATTCTTTCTAATTTCAAGAATCTGGTATGTTCTAAAATATTAAGTGTGGAAAAAACAAAAGAAGAAACAAAAACCAGAAAAAAAAACATGGTGGCCATAAAAGCATTCGACTGTGTGGCAGCATCTGAAGGGAATTGCTTTTTGGAAAGAGGGGGAGTCTTTGATGTCCCCAATATGGTTCTCATAGGCTGAAACTTCCAGGAATCACAACCCAGCCTAAGGGGCACTTACTCGATGTTCTTAAATTTTAGGAGAGAGATGCTATTTTATTGTTTTAGTTGTCCTTGCTATTAACACATTGTCAGTAGATTTCTCCTAGAAGTTTAAAATACTTTAGCAATGGATGATTTTACATTTAACCAGATGTGCATTGTATGTGCCTGTTGCATGTACTCTTGTCCAAGCTGGTACAGTGATCCAGCATATTACATTGGTACTCAGCTTTGGAATTTTGTCTGCTATACTGAGTGATTCAGATTCTTAACCATAGAACTCATACATGCTCGTATATCCCAAGTTTCCTTTAGAGACTGACCTCTGCTACAGCCCTATCAGGTTTGTCAGTGGCCTCTAGGACAGAATCAGCTTCCTATCACAATTCCTGTAGTTTGTGAGGCACATTAAATTCCTCAGCTGTCATTGTGATAGGAAATAGTCTCAGAGTTTTATTAGGACTAGTATGGTAAAAGTTTAATGTTGTATTAATAGTAAAGTTTGCCTATTGTAGTTAGCTCATGTTAGTTAGTACTACACTATTTATGTGAATTTCTTGGGTAATTTTCATTAGTTATCTTGTTTTCTAAAGAAAAAAGTTTAAAGGGAAATGGTGTTAAATGTTTACAATATGGTATAAAAAATGTAACTAGCTCTTAGGCCATAACCACCAAGACCTACATAGGAAGTTAACATTCCTCAGTTAATATTCAAACTGAGCAGACTCCCAGGAAAACTATCTCATAGTCTCTGGTAGGGATGTCTATTAGAACTGCACTGAGGGCAAGCTAGATCTCTAACGCTTTGAAAACATGTTATTATTGACTGCATAGGAAATTATATAAGCAACTTTAAGCAGAGAATAGGTGAAAACACATATTTAAGAGTATTCCCAAGACATGACATTTTAAAAAAATATAATCTGCCAGAGAGGTTTCTCTTATAGTTGCTGAAATCTGGAGTTCCAAGTGGCCGTGGAAGAATTTCATGACTAAATTGAAATCTATAAGAAGTCAGAATTTGATTAGTATACCTGTGATACAAAGGCAAGACAATGATGTATTTCTTTGTGTTTCAATGGCTATATTAATATTACCTATTTTTTCAATACCTTGATTATAAGCCTTCACAATGTACTATCAGTAACTCAGTTTCCTAGTGCTAACCTGGAAATTCTAATTTCATTAAATTGGTAAGGATGCATATTGTGAAATGTATATTTCCTTGCATGCATATTTTGGCTGTAAGTACTTCCTATATGCTATATTCATTTAATTAGGCAGTCGCAAATATACACAAATGAAATTGCTAAATAACAGAATTGTCACTACCCCAATAAGAAGTTGTTCTTTCTTATTTGTATAGAAATGATTTTTAGTATTTATGTGATTCCCCTAAGACATATATTTTAAAACCTTAAAAAGGAGTTGATTGCTTGTATCATATGATTGTATATGTATGTTAGCTTATAAATGCCTACATATATGCACAACCATATATCTATGTTCAGCTATTAAAAATATGACCAAATTCTAGACAGGCTTACTTGCCTTTGATTTCAGTCAAATGTTTTCATCATAATGACCATAAATGAAGTGTAGTTGACTTTTTGTCATGCTGACAACACTGAAAGTTTACACAAATATTTATGAACAGTATTTGCAAAAAGAAAGATGTAGTTAGCTGATAAGTTTGGTAATTATCCGTCAGCAAATATACACGTTAGCTTATCAACCTAAATTCTATTATGTACAACTTCAAAATATTAATTGCTGTATATATAAAGCAGTTTAAAATTAAGTAGAAAGAAATTAATTGATATTATCTTAAAATTGAGCATACATTTAATGAATTCATTTTATTTTATAAAACTGAGTACATATACAAATGATCCCATTTATTCTATTTTCTCAGCTATTTTACTGTATGTTAAATATTTTGATGCTGTATTTACATATTAGCATCAGCAACCACAATTTTTCTGATACCTTTTCAAGATCAGCCAAATCATATCCTTGACAAGTCACACTTTTTATCTGAAATTTTCTATAAAACCCAAATTAAAAGTGATCTGACATTGGTAGCATTTTACAAATCTATCTTCATTTAGCATTTATATATGTTTTTAATTTGAAGTTTTTTCTATGTATGAAACTGCAGGTGGTTAGAGGGCAGGTTTTGTGTTTTAGGTTTGTTAATTTCTCTCCCAAACAATGTCAGATTGCCTCAGTCTGAGTGGAGAATCAATGAATAGGTGATGAACGAATGAATATCTACATGGCAGTGCAATGACAGTGAATACATCTTGCCTATCATGATGAAAGAAACAGCCGGACACAGTGGCTCATGCCTGTAATCCCAGCACTTTGGGAGGCTGAGGCGGGCAGATCACCTGAGGCCTGGAGTCGAGATAAGCCTGACAAACACGGAGAAACCCCCTCTCTACTAAAAATACAAAATTAGCTGGGCATGGTGGCACGTGCCTGTAATCCCAGCTGCTCAGGAGGCTGAGGCAGGAGAATCACTTGAACCTAGGAGGTGGAGGTTTCAGTGAGCCAAAATCACACCATTGCACTCCAGCCTGGGAAACAAGAGTGAAACTCTGTCTCAAAAAAAAAAAAAGAAAAAGAAAAAGAAAAAAAAGAAACAGGTCCATGTCTAGAACACAAATTGGTAGGGTCTTCTATATCTGAGCCTCCCTAACTCCCATGTTAGATCTTCCAACTATCTGACAGCATTTCCAACCATTTGCTAAGTTTACTTCTCTAATCCCCACAATGCTTGGGTAATTTCTGATGGAACATGGGATCTTGAATTTGCAGTAGTTCCATTAATTTTCCTGGACTTATGAGAGTGACTAAATACCCAGCTTCATCAGCTCATGTAGTCAGAAAGTACCAGACCTACCTATAATGCATCATATTAACCAACAGTCTCTCCAGCTTGTCAATACTTGCTTATAGTTACTCACTGGTTCTTCCTTTCCTCAGACTCCACATCTGTGGAGGTCAGGCTGATGTCAGTTATGGAAAGGCATGAAGACTGGCTATGGATGCCCTGTGAACTAGACAGGAGAGAGGCGGGGCAGACATACAGCACAATAAAGAGCAGGGGCAAGAAGACTGGCAGCCAAATCATTTGCACTGTCTTAACAAGCACTAATTAAATGCCCTGTTTGAGGTAAATAATAGCTAAAAATAGCCTAGTGCAGTTGTTTCTCATCAATGAGTAGAGAAATTGGTGGAATCGCTTAGTGCTGTTTCATTCATTAAGCTGTAGCACACTAAGCCTTCTTCAGAGGAGAGGGGCGTCAAGTCGAGCTAGCCTCTAAAGTACCATTTGCTAAATTCCCATTCTAGCACCCTAGATGGTATTCTGCTGACAAAAATCACATCCAGAGAATAACCGTACATACTACAAACTGACCCTAATAAACAATTTTAAAACCCCAAAATATTGTGTATAATAAAGCATGCTTTAATCTTACCCATTTTCAGTTGTCAATCAACTTAGCAATCCCCAAACTATATCTAATTCTGTCCCCTAAACCAATTTTTTTCCTGGAGTTTATATATATAGAATATTCCTTTTCATCTCTTTATTTTCCCTACTCACTCTCTGGTAAACTGAATTCCTAGATGTAAGCAGCCATAGAAAGAAAAGTGATTCACGTAATGGATAATTAACCCTTGAACAATGGAAAGTTAACTCTCCATAGAAATGCCAAAAACTGAAATGTTTTGTTATTGAATTTATTCTCCTTTGGGAGTTAACACTAATGGAGAACATCTCCATTAGTACAAACCTGGCACCAAACAACCTGTTCATCCTTAAGCTATGAATGCTGCACTCACGTTCCAGTTCATTCTGGCAGGATTTATAATACGATGTCCTCTTGGGTAGTCATGTACAAACCACTCTGAGGGACAAAATTATATGAGTGCCTAATCCACTTGTGAAAATGAAAGAAAGGGGATCTTTTTATGAGAAACACCTAATATGGAAAGACATAAATTGTAATAAAAATTGTTAGCACCTTGCACCTCCTGCTAATTGCATTCCTAGTCAAGAGGAAGCAAAATTATATAACAAATGTTAGAGGTACATCATGAACAAAGTGCAAAGAATTGTCTGTTCCTTTCAATAGTGAATTGAAAGAGTAGCAAACCTGTTTAAGCTATGTATAGTCGCTTTAATTTTGGCTCCTAACCTTTCTGGGACTCATCTATTTCATTTGTCTAATGAGGATAATAGTAACCTATTAAACTTACTGTACACAGACTGTACTGTACACAGACTGTTTCTCCATTATATTCATTAAACATGGATTTAACATTAATTCATTCATTCACCCATTTATTTTTTAGTTTAAGAGATATTTTTGGGCCAGATGCAGTGGCTCACACCTATAATCCCAGCACTTTGAAAGGCCGAGGCAGGAGGATCCCTTGAACCCAGAAGTTTTAGACCAGTCGGAGTAACATAGCAAGATCTCATCTCTACTAAAATTTTTTAAAAGTAGCCAGGCATGATGGCACATGCCTGTAGTCCCAGCTACTGAGGAGGCTGAGATGGGAGGATCCCTTATCCCTTGAGCCCAGGAGTTTGAGCTTGCACTGGGCTATGATTGCACCACCATACTCCAGCCTGGGCAACAGAGCAAGACTGTGTATCAAAAAAAAAAAAAAAAAAAGAAGAAGAAGGAAAAAAAAAAGAAAAAAAGAAACATTTTTGAATCCATACTCTGTGTCAGTTATTATTCTAGAAGCTAAAGATTAATTTATTAATAAATATTTATTGAGGCATTCATATTATGTACAATACTATTCCAGGGACTGGGGATACTGCAGTAGATTCTTTAAAAAACAAATCTTTGTTCTCCTAGTACTTCCTTTCTAGATAGGAGAGACAGAAGATAAAATATATTTATGTAAAATATGTGGCATTTTTTCATAAATGCTATGGAGAAAAATTAAAGAGGAGAAAGAGTGTGTACATGTGTGTTGGTGTCAGGGATAAGTTTGCAATTTTAAATAGGATGGAGAGGTAGAGAGGGAAGTCTTCATCGAGGGGACAGCATTTGAGAAAAGACCTCGATGAAAGTGAAGAAGCAAGTTTTGTGGATATCTAAGCAAAAGCATTTTCAGCAGTGGAACCATCAAGTGCAAAGGACTTGGACATGAATGTATCTGGAAAATTTGAGTGATAACAAGGAAGTCTGTGTGGCGGACTCTGAGTGGGTAAGCAGGAGACTAGTAGAAGATGAAGTAAGGGAGATGAGGGTGTCTGATCACATGGACCCTAATATGCTGTTGTGAAGGCATTGGCTTTGTCATTTACGATACAAAGATGAATACAACATGGTCTCAGGTTGCTCACTAGAGGAGAGACAGATAGGGAAACAAGTTGAGGTAATCCCATTATGCTAAGTGCCATAACTGAAGGATGTTCAAGGAACCCTGGAGGCACAAAATAGTGAGTGTTCAGCTGAACGTATCTTGGAGTAGGGGATCAGAGAAAGTTTCACGGAAGAGCTGATAAATCCATGCTGGGACTTGAAGGATTTTCCCAGGTGGTCAGAGGGAGGAAGAGCATTCAGTAAGGGGGCCAGGAGGGGCAAAGGCAGTTAACTAGAAATAGCATGGCAGAGCTGGGGAACACTATCACTGATGTGTAGTAGGGGAGTACAGACAAACGATGCTGTAGATGCAGGCAGGGAACAATCATGTTGGACCCTGATTGCCATGCAAAGAAGTTTTAACTTCATCTTGTGGCATTTGGGGAGCCATAAAAAGGTTTTAAGTAGAGAAGGTTAATGATGAAATTGTGTGATACAAGATCACCCTGGCAGCAGGGAGAGGATAGATTATAGGAATGGGAGAATAGAGGCAAGAAAATGAGTTAGGAGGCAACTGAAAGTGTTCAGACAGGAAACAATGAAGCCCTGAACTAGGACAATGACTGTGGGAATAGACAGAGAGGAGGAGACATGTTCAAGAGATAGGCAAAATTGACACAATTTAATAACCCTTGGGCTGGGCATGGAGAGAAGGAATTTTGGATTGCTCCCAGGTTTCTACCTCATACAACTAAGCAAGAAAAGCTATGAGGAGGAAGAGCAGATTTTGGAGGATGGGGGAAGATTACAAACTTGCTTTTGAATGTGTTTAATTTCGGGGTGTTAGGGGAGCATCCAGACTGGCAGTTGGATTTAGTCGGAATGCTGGAGATAAGTCAGGGACAGAGTTTGGCAGTCATCTGAATCATCCGAATCATGGTAATAGTTAAAATTATGGAGTGGACATTTCTCAGGAAAAATATATCGAAAGATAACAAAAGGGAGAAGGTCCTTTATATACAGTGCATTTCTGGAATGGAGAGAGGAAGAGGAGCCTGCAGAGAAGATTGTCATGGGCAACTATTATGTGCCAGTCATTGTGCTAGATAATGGGAGAACCAAAATAACTGGCACCCAGATCCTGCTGCAGAAGTGTCCATAGCTTATCCAAATATAAGAGGTTCTTATTACTATCATCACCAACCATAGGATAATGCTAACAGAGGCAATGCCCAGACTTAACTAGGAAAATCATGCAAAATATTTGATCGGCACCAAGGGAGATGATTATAAAGGCAAAATCCTGGAAAGTTTGCTGCATGCATTTTTGCTATACAGCTCATTTCTGATCTTTCTAAAGCTTGTATGTGTATGTTCCAGTGTTAGCATGGGTTCAAGCTATTGGCAAAACAAGCCAGGTGTAAATTATGGTAGAATTGAAATCGATAGTGCTTTGAAGCACTGGAGTGCCCAGTTCACATCAGGGCGTGCGTCTGTGTTCACTGAAACATGGCTATCAAGTGCACCCCGAGTCATTAGATGTGTTATCCAGTGAATAACAGCATAATGATATTTTAGCAGAGCAGCCTTATGATAAATTCTGCTTTAGTGAAACTCCATATACAGAGCAATTTCTCCTGGCCGTGTACATTGCATGGCAAAGAAAGGATATCCTGCTGCGTATCAGAAGGCTGTAATTTCATTTAGGGGTTCTATTGACATCGTAAACTGCAAGAGCAGAGCTCAAGTGGCTATTTAAGTCATAGGAGCTTCAAGCTAAAATTACTGCCTAGTCCTAATCGCCACCTCCAGGGGACTCCTGCCTATACATATGTGCTTTATGTTTCTATCTTTGTGTCTATAAATACTCAATCACTCCAGAGGCTGAGGTGATAAGCTGTTCTAAAATATGACAGGTATCTGTCACGTTTGCAGCTGGTACAGGCTTAAGGGCTAAAAGCAGTTATATTATTCATTGATGGTCAAATGATAAAAGGGGCCAGAACTCCCCAACAAAGTTCAGAGTACAGGTGTTCTTGTTTCTCTGCTTTAAGACATTCTCTACTCAGTTTGAGGATCGTCCAGCATATTGAGGCTAGAAAAAAGGAACTTTTACATTTACCTGTACAGCAAGGTTAACAGCCTATATAGTCTTAGCCCGACTTGCCCTTCTTTGCCTTGACCCATGCTCATTTGTGAAAATAATAGTACTGTAGTCTTGGTATTTAGTAAGGTATTGTATAGTGTCCCCTAAAAGTGATTTCCTAAACATCTTACAGGTACATTCTATCTTGGTGTATAACAAACCGAAAATAGGAAACCATCATATTGGAGTTGAATGCTTATACTCTAAGGAAAATACATTTATATAAATTTGCAAATTGTCAAATAGTATTTATTAAGTGATACTTTAAAATTGACTCCAGTAAACCAATAGGAAAGATTCAAAGTTAAGGATGTTTCTCCTTAGTTTGTAATTAAATTTTCATGTTCATGCTCCCACACGAGCAATCAACTTTGTCAAAAGTGGGCACTACAGGCCGGGCATGGTGGCTCATGCCTGTTATCCCAAGCACTCTGGGCACTTTGGGAGGCCGAGGCAGGCAGATCACCTGAGGTCAGGAGTTCAAGACCAACCTGGCCAACACGGTGAAACCCCGTCTCTATTAAAAATATAAAAATTAGCTGGGTGTGGTGGCGCACACCTGTAATCCCAGCTACTTGGGAGGCTGAGGCAGGAGAGTCACTTTACCTGGGATGTGGAAGTTGCAGTGAGCTGAGATCACACCACTGCACACTGCAGCCTGGGCAACAGAGCAAGTCTCCGTCTCAAAACAAACAAACAAACAAACAAGCAAACAAAAAGTGGCCACTATGAGATTGGACACTACAATCTAACTTTCTTCAGTCATTATGCTACTTAGGTTTTATTTGTTCACTCTTTTCTGGGCTTGGGATTAATCTGTCTACATGCTGTTTAATAACAGATCCCAGCAGAATTATCATGGTTCAGAAAATCCCAGCAGAATTATCAGGATTTGGAAAATCTCAGTAATAATGGAATTTTTCATTCTTCATAAGGTAACTGTATTTTACAGTCATCTTATTAACCCTTATGTCACCTTGTTAAGAAAGGAAACTTGAAGAAATAGAGAGCCACACTTACCAGGCTGAGACTCAACTTTTTATTTTCCGTATTACCTTTTCCATTGTTCCAGTGCTTCCTCACAATACTTAATTTTTCTCTTAATAGTACAATTAAGAATTAAAATCTATAAGAGCCAAATCTCTGATATCTGTTACCCCAATACTCTCATTGTATGTCTAAACAATATAATACACCATTGTGATGGCTACTGCTCTGGTAAGAATATCCTTAAATCATTTCTCATTTATGAGAATGTAAATAATATATATTCTGTAGACACATATAAGCTCCAAGATGAGGCAGAGCAACTCTTTTGTTGGTTGCCTGAATTTAGGCAGTAGAGCAGTGTGATTAAGAGTGAAGACTATGTAGATTCTACAACACTGTAACCTTAGGAAAACTATTTAATTCTCATGCCTCAGTTTCTTCATCTATAAATTAAGGATGAGGAGAAGGAGGAGGGGAACCATAAATTTATTTTTATTATAAAATTAGTGTGGGGAGTAACTAATCTAATAAATGTAAAATATTTAAACCAATACCTGGTATATCATAAGCACTCAATAAACAGCTGCTGTTATCATCATTACCATTATCATTCTTCTCATCATCACTTATTCTTATGCTATAGGATCGTGGTTTATACTTGTTAGGAAAAAACCTACATGCACAGACACCATCACACATGAGCACACTCCTCCGACCTAGGAATGCTTGCTCGTCCTAGCTGTGTAAGCTCTACCTACAGGTTGATCTTAATATTATCCCAAGCAGAGAACATATAAGGAATCCATGCTTTGGATGAAGTGAGCTTGGTACTGAGTTTACTTTCATCACTGGTTTCAAGTAGCTGATATGAGATCAGTTCTTTGGTGGGCCTCACTCCTATTATGTACTCATTGTCTCTGGCCACTCTCATCTTATTACTTAAGTCTTTCATGTCTGTTTTCCCTCCAAACTGTAAATTCTGTTAAGCATGGTCTAGTCTAGATCTGTTGATCAGTCCACTGCTTTAGGTCTATAGATCAGTCTACTACTATTATTCAATAAATAAATGTAAGGTCAGAGAATGAATAAATGAGTTTCCTTCTATTTCCAGCTTCTTGGTTAGGTCCTAGTCCTGCCTACCTGATGTGCTAAATGCTGACTTCATTGTACACCTAGGCCACCCTATTCACTATCCCCGGTTATCATTCCCAGTCTTCCAGTCCAAACTCTCCTAATTATTTTTGTATTCTTGCCTAATATGAAACCCTTAATACCAGTACTCAGTTCATACAGTAGGCCCACTTTCCTATCTGCTTCATCTTTTCCTTCATGGAACTGTGAACACCACCCTACAACCATGTTTTTATGCCTTTGCCAATGCTTTCTTTCCATTTAGAATTAGAACTTTAATCTTACAGGTGATTAATTATTCATCTGCATTTTAATCTGATGCCCTTGGCCCTAATCTTGATTCTGATCTTCATATTATGTTATTCACAAACCCTTTCTATATTTATTGTATTTTAAGAAAATACACATATATCAATAACAAATGAGTAAAAGCTGATATCAAGTTCTGTCTACAAAAATCAGCATTAAAAATATTCGGCATACTATATGGTGTACCATTTGTTTTGTCTTTCATTATGCTTCTTATCTTAGCTCCTTGATGAATATCAGAGATCTTATACCCTGAACTTGGTCTCATTGGCCCTATACCTACCCTATCCCTAGGCTAGTGCTGGCAACAACCAAAGCTTAATTACTGTCGATTTTAACTGGAAAATGTTGGCATTAGTGTAGTAGTATGTCTAATAGTGAATATCATGTAAAAAAGAAAGGAGCTAACAGCAAAATGCGACATTATTGTCACTGGAAAAGACCACTAACTATTACATGTGGATATATATTTATTGTGATCCCGTTATTGTCATCCTCTTTTGGACTTTTTTAAAATAAAACGATGGAGAAAATATTGTTAGAAGTGGTACAATTTAAATTTAGAAACAAGTATGATGCTACATTTAATTCACAGTTATCATAACAGTTAGTAATGTTACTATCAGAAACACGATACCTGCTCATAGAGAGCTTATGGTTTTTATACTGTTATTGCAGAGACTAGTAATTAGATCATAAAACTAACTGGAAATTACCAGTCTACCATTATGCACCAACATGAGCAATAACGAAAGGTAGTAAGTACTACAAGAATCTGCATTATGGTGGCCGAGAAAGGAGTATAGAAGGCTTGATTAGTAGTAGAGGGAGAACTTTAGCTGTAGATGTAAAAGCTAGACATTGAAAGACAATGGAATGAAAGGTCCTTTGGAAAAAAGCAAAGATGGTAGCCAATGGTGTGATATGGGAAAACAGAGGAGTAGGGAGGATGAATAAAAATATCGACCAGTGGAAATAAAGTTGGTGTATACAGGAAGTAGTGAAATTAGAAATGAGAGCCACGTTATTGAAGACTAGGATGTGAATTTCAAAAGGCAGGCAGAGTTCAGATTTATTTTTTGTGGGTGATGAGAACAATAGCTATCATACAGTTAGAATGCAATAAGGATTTGCTGAATAACTGAAACACTTAGAGAGACAAGCAAAAATAATGAATGGAGTGTTTTAGAAGTTAACCTGGCTATAGTGTGCAGAGTAGATTGAGAGGGTTGAGATTAGTCAGAGATGCCAACTGAGGGGCAATGACAGTAATTTAAGTATAGAGCAATCAAGACTCAAATACTCTCATGACTATGGGGATCAAAAAGGGACATTTCAAAAAACATTTAACAGCACTTTCCATGTCTATTTCCCCACCAACTCTAATCCTAGTCTCACCTAGGATTGGGTAATTGTAACTATAAAATACCTCCTAAATGCCAGATTTCCTTTGCCTTTTGATTTGATATTAGCAAAGTCCATTACTCCTTATGGTGTAAGTCTAGGTTGGGAAGTGAGCCCTCAGGTTCACTGAAGCCTTCAACCTGTGAGAGCTTTGTTATAGTATGTTCCTGAACAACATAAAATTACTCTTGATGTTTGCCAGCTTGAGCATAAACTCAGGGACACACAGACTCTTCTGTGTTCCCGTTTGCGAGTTTCTGATATGCAAGACTCTGTGAAATCTCATATACCATAGAGTGTTAATCTGCACAAGGGGATTCTGGAGGAGCATTTGTTCTAGGTTCTTAACTATACCACCGATACAATTAGGACTGCCTCCTGAAAATAGAGAACCCTTCTTCTATGTATTCTCCCTTCCTTCTTCAGTTCAAGCAAATCAGCACCAAAAAGAAACCTCAGGGCAGAGCATATGCTAGCAGAGATTTCAAAACCATCCCAGACTCTGTTATATGTTTGAGATAGTCCCAGAGATCCCAAGAATATTCTGGGACTTGGTTGTTAGAAACAGTGCTCGTTAACTTGCTTTCGTTGTACGCCTAATCCACCCATTATTACCTAGCATGTATCCTGTTGGCCTTTCTTTGGACAATTCCAACATTTTCCGAAGGACAAAAAATTTGGCTAATATATTACTTATATCTTCAACTTCCTGGTTAACTAAGAATTGCGTGTACACATTGCTATGTTCCTCTCTTACGGCAAGTGCCTCATTTTATATTATGATATTTGAGTGAGTGTCTTCACTGCTTACGTACCCAGAGCTCCTTCTAGATAGAACCAAGCCTTACTTTTCTCTTCATCTTCTCATTTCAGCAAAATATATATGCCCCACAGTAGACCACCAGTACACATCTTTGGACTCTCCTGATTTCATGGATTTTGAATAGGGACAACCCTTTATGAGTTTTCTATCTTGAGTTCTGAGTTTCTAATGTGGAAAATACCTCTTAAATGCCAACCTCTCCTGCCTTCCCAACCAGTCAACCCCAGTTGCATACAAAGCCTGATTTTGCTCTGCAGTTGGGATAAAAAATGTGAATTGACAACTGTGCTTGTCAAACCTGTCTGTCTGCACTACACAGCTCAGAGTAGCACCATTTAGAGAAAGGGTGTTTGGAAAATTAAACAAGGACTGTGTGAATAGAAGACCTATCGGCCTGCAATGGAATGACAGGTTTCTGCCCACAAACTGGGGTTAAGACCTGCATATTGATGCTTCTTTTCACCCATTTGTGAGTAATGGGTCTCACCCCATTAGTGGGTGCATTTGTTATACCACTAGAAGCTCTTATGCATTCCCTGTAAGTCTGTGTGAGGGAGCTGTAGATATACATAAATATGTACTGCCGACAGATCTCTGTATTTATCTGCCTGTCAGTGGGAGCAGACAGGGCACAGCTCTTTGATGGGCAAGAACTGCGGGTCAAAACCATGTTCTTGCTGCTGCTGTTGCTGCTTCGGCTGGTGCTGTTGCTGCTTCTGCTGCTGCTGCTGCTGTGATTGCCATGGCTTTGTCATTTAAGTCCTGAAGGAGGCTAGGGGCAGCTTGTTAGTTCTCGTTCTTACTTAACCTGGGAGGCTAGCTGTGGTCACTGACATAATTAAACAGACCTTGCAAATGTTGACTGCCAATATTCTTGTGGCCAGCAGAGATGGATTCTCAAAACCATGCTCACCTACAATGTGTAATCCTTCAGTGTTCCTTGATAGTCCACATATCTCTGCTATCTTCAAACACTTTGTTTAATGCTGTCCTGATGCTGTCTGATCCTGGTGGATTCTGCCATCAGGTGTATTTCCTGCTGTGTTTCACTGTCTTTCAGGTCCTACCCCATTCAGGATATACATTGTCTCCCAGCAGGAAAAAATTATTGTGCTCCAAGCTACTAAGGGAAATAGTCTGCTAAACCAAGTGCTTATTTTAGCAGCAGTTATATCCCTACAACTCTCTACAGCATTGACTTTGGTCTTCATCATCTCAATATGCAATATGCCTTATGAGGAAAAAGAGTTTTTTTTCCCCCCAAAGTGAAACCATACTAATGATAATAAACTGAATTTAAGATTACTTTGTGTATAACAGAGCAAAACAAGCAGAACAGGCTTGTGTTTTTAATCTAGGCCTGTTTACCAGTTTAATTTGATAGTGGGAATTAATTGTGCAATTTGTAACATAACTACAGTACAACCACAATTAACGAATATTCTTTATAGTCATTGCTCCTCCGTCTCATGCTTATAAGATGGCATAGACCATTCTTTTCTTCAAAATTCAATTTTCCTCAAGTTTGTTGAATTGTTGCAAAAAAAGTGACAGGAATATTTTTGTTTCTTGGTTAGCTTTCTTAGTATCCATTTAATAGAAGTCTAACTGAAAGACACCCGGAAGTGAGCTTGTCTTCGATGGTGTTTCTGACTGTGCCTTTCTAAATGGTAAATGGAAGAACAGAAGAGTTTTATCTCAAACCAAATTTGTAAGGAAACAGACTGATTTATCAGAGAGATGAGATGATGTGAAAGGTCTTATTTCTACCTGTCAAAAAGGTGTAAGACAGATGTTTCACTAGGCAGGACAAAGACTGGACTCAAATATGGCGGTTTCTTTTCCTGTTTATTTATGTTTGGTTTACTTTTTAAAAATCATTATTATTGTTAATGTATCTGTAATGCAAACAGGGCAGACATATTTTTCTAAAGATCACTTCTAGTAGGTAGAAATTAGTAATCTGATCAACCAGATTGACAGACAACGAAATAAAAGTAAAAAAAGAAACCCTCTGTTACATGACTGAGCATATGCTTTTATTTTTTAACACATTAGAATTGATACTTGGGAATTACAGTTTGGTGCTTCTGTGGGAATGGGCTAGTTAACAGCCCTATTTGACTTTTTGCTAATCCTGAAAAGTCAGTAAATGTATCTTAAGCTATTTTAAAGGAACATTGGAGTTTATGGTTTGCTATGAGAGTCTGCACCTGCTTAAGACACACCACAGAAACATTAAAATGGGATGATTCATTAGGAATGAAGAAATGTTTTAGCTATTGTACAAAGATTTCACCACAACAGTGTTTCCCAAACATCCCTGAACTAAGAATCATCAGGGTCACCCTTGAAATATGCACATTCCTGAGTCGACCATAAACCTAGAGAACAAGAAATTTGCTTGAAGGGGCCTTGGCATTGGGATCTGAAACAAGAAACTAATCAATTGGTATGACTAGGGAAGTTTGGGAAATATTGTTCTAAAAGATTTCTTAGAGCACGTAGGGGAAATGATTTATCAATTTACTCACATAAAAGTGATCCTATAGTTACATTTCTTCCTATGCTCTTCCCAGGAATTCAGAGCCATTTCAAGTGAGTAAAGAATAGTCTTATTTTAGACTGGTGTTTTTTTGTTTTATAAAAGCATCCTTGTTTCTCTGTATCAATTACCTTATGCCTTTTACTCCCATTCCTTCTGGTAAATGGTCATCACATAAAAGTTCCTAGATTAAAAATATGGGCCTTGAGTTCTAGTTTTGGCTAGATCACAGAGCTGTGTTACCTTATATCAGTATGCATCTTCTCATCACTTCAGTTGTACTTTTAAAGAATTATGAGGTTGCACAAAATGTAATTATACTAGCTGTACATTGTTACAAATGTTAAATTCTTCTGCAGCCTTGTTTGGCGGCTGTAACCATATATGATGATTTTTGTGCTTAATGAGAATGTATGTTCAGGTTTAGATATGTCCATGAGTATTTACCGAGTGTTCCCTATTTGTAAAACCAACTTGAGTCATAGTTTAGTCTAAGATAATCAACTCTTTGGAAAAATTATTTTCTGGTTCTGGGTTGCCAGAAGCATCTTCCAGGAGAATTATTGACAAGGGTTTGTCATATTGCAGATACAGGTTTGTCACATGATTCATACTGATTTATTAAAAGAGTAAGAGAATGTGGCTGGGCGCGTTGGCTCATGCCTGTAATCTCAGCATTTCGGGAGGCTGAGGCAGGCGGATCACCTGAGGTCAGGAGCTCGAGACCAGCCTGACGAGTATGGAGAAACACTGTCTGTACTAAAAATACAAAATTAACCAGGCATGGGGGTGCATGCCTGTAATCCCAGCTACACGGGAACCTGAGGCAGGAGAATCGCTTGAACCCGGGAGGCAGAAGTTGCGGTGAGCTCATGCCATTGCACTCCAACCTGGGCAACAAGAATGAAACTCTGTCTCCAAAAAAAAAAAAAAAAAAAAAAAAAGAGTAAGAGAATGAATGAATGAACAATCTTTTGCTTTTTCTAGTTATTAACACTTTGAAGTCCATAGAGGTAAGAATTATAACCTTCAGCTAAATGTTGGGGCACTAGTAGCAAAAAGAATTTATTTTATTTATTTATTTATTTGAGATTGAGTCTCACTGTGTCACCCAGGCTGGAGTACAGTGGCGTGATCTTGGCTCACTGCAACCTGTGCCTCCTGGGTTCAAGCTATTCTCCTGCCTCAGCCTCCCAAGTAACTGGGACTACAGGTGCCCACCACCACGCCCAGTTAATTTTTGTATTTTTTTAGTACAGACGGGGTTTCACCATGTTGGCAAGGCTGACCTCGAACTCCTGACCTCAAGTGATCCACCCGCCTCAACCTCCTAAAGTGCTGGGATTACAAGAGTGAGGCACAGTGCCTGGCCGCAAAAATGTTTTTTTAAGTATACAAAAATAGCCATGGCTTGCAGTTACTATAAAGCTATATGGTAACTCCTTCACTGGGCACAACAGAAGAAATAGGAAAGAGAGAAAGTGCTGCTCCCGAGGTTCAAAAGTGAAGATAGAGCAGTGTAGTGGTGGGGATTTACGTTTCCTAATCTCCCTTGTCAGCCCAGCATGTCGTCAGTATAAATACACACGTGTCAGTGGCCTATGCACTCATTCACACTTCAGGGAAGCCCATGGTTTCCTTTTCTCCTCCATTTTAGCAGTGGGCAGCCTGCAACCTTTTGATCAAGCTGACTTTGTATGTTACATGACTGAACTCAGCTATGCCAGACATCCTTAAGGAAGTTGACATTTGTGTACTTTGAAAGAAAAAAAAAGAAAAGTGAATCCCAACTGCTTCCTCCTGCCCTTTTGATTAAAAGAACGGTAAGTCAGCAGGAGAGGTGCTGCTTTTAACAAGCAGGGGTGTGCAGCAACTGATTGGTATCTTTCTTTGAAAAAAAGTAGAAAAGATTGATGTTAAACAACACTAATCAGAGCTGATTACAGGGACTGAATGAATTCATTGATGGGAAAGAACCATGCTTCCAGAGACAACAAAAGAGATTAGATAATTGTCAGGGGAAGAGTATTTGGAATAGTTCTGCTCATCTCCGACAACGAAGAATCAGTTCCCCTAGCTCTTTAACCATTCCTTAAAATAGGCATATACGTGCAATAAGTGCAGTTCTCTGCTGGGAACACTGTTCTCTCCAAGCCCCTCATGGTTGACTCTTTCTGTTCATTCAGATCTCCACCTTCCCTTATCACCTTATCTAAAGTAGTGCTTCCATCACAATCTGGATGGGCCTGAAAAGTCATTTCCTGGCATTCCCAGTCATCACTCTATCCTCTGTCTGGAACCACCTGCAGTTCATGAATGGATCATACTCTGTCTTGCTCTGTACTTTTTTTTTTTTTTTTTTTTTTCTGTTACCTATACCTAGAATGCCTTTCCATCCTCTCAAATCTTTGGCTTGTTAACGTCTTCCATCCTTTAAGTTTCAGCTAAGGCACCAACTCCTCAAAACTTGTTACTGAGCCTCCTCCTTAAAAGTCAGAGTCCCACACCTCTGTTCTCTCACAGCCATGCTTAACTCAGTTACCGCAGGTTATCACCCTTTGTTGTAGTTAGTTGGGTATTTACTTTCCTTTCTCCCCACTAGACTGAAATATTTGGGGATAAAAATTATGTCTTTTTTCTCTGCATTTCTAATGTTAGCGAAACACACAGAACATACTTGGCTTTTAATTAATACAAATGAATGATTGAATGAATACTCCCTACTTACCTACCTCCATGCTTTAAATCGTTGCCTAAAATACGTAACAGAACCCAGAGGAAGAAATTCTTATACAAAGTGGGTAAGTCACTGATTATCTTTTTACAAAATGTCATGGCACAAAGGAAATGGGAAATTGAGGAGCATTCACCCCTGCTCTTGTCTGTAGCTTCTAGATTGTTCTAGTCAGCACTCTCAGTACAAATACGAGAAAGCAGCTTATTGAATTGAAGCTATAATTTCTGACTAGTGGAAAAATATGTTGCTTATTTTACAAAAAAATATACTGTTACATTTGTTATTAATTGTAATGTACTGTCTTTCTAGACTTCTCCTTTAGGAACTTCTAAGTACTCAACATACATCATCTGCCTAATGCTGTATTCTGCCTCCTGTTAAGAATTTTATGCATACTGAATATATCACCTAAGTATTATAGAAGATTGATAAATAGTATATAATTAATAGATTTTACTTATTTTTTAAAATAATTTTACACTTTAAATTGTTCAAGAAATGTGTTTTCTTCTTATTACATAGCAACAAGCGAACATCCAGGTCTTCTCTACTCAACACATGGAAATCATCCTAGGCTTTTAAAGGGAATTCATCTCAACTAGTTCACAGCTGCAACACTGTAATGTCATTTTACATTTTACTGGTAACTCGATTGAGCTTAGAAAGGAATAACTATTTAATAACATCTTAAAAATGCTACAAAGTCAAAGGGAAGAACCTGAATCATTTTATGCTCCAAGGATGCCATTTGGACCAAACTGCCAAGTTGTTTTACCACATTTACCCAAATATTGGCTGCACTGGTAGCTAAAAGTTGGGAGAAATTTATGGAGCTCAGGAACCATTTTTATCATTGCTATGCGGTTCTCATTTTTACTTTAAAATGAGATTATCTTTTATTTAGTTTTTAAATAAATTTGTTCAGTCGAAGAGGCAGGCTATGTATTTCCAGGGTTCAAAAATTAAAACTATGTAAAAACGTCTTCACTTCTCCCCATCTACCTTTTCCTCTTTCTATTCCCATTAGTAACCACTTTTATTTATTAATTTTTTGTGTAACTTTCCAGTGGTCTTTTTATGCAAAAAAAGCGAATATATATTCCCTCCTTCCACCTTCTTACACAAAAGTTGAACCACTTTATACACTGTTCTCAATCTTGTATTCTCCAGTATCTCTTGGAGGTCTTTTGCTATTGATACATAGAGAACTACCTTAATCTCTTTTATAGTTTTGTAGTATTCCATTATGTAAATGCATCATGGTTTATTCAGCCCTGATTGATAAACTATTTTTTTCATTTCAAACAATATTACAGTGAACAACCTTGTATACAAATCATTTCATAGATGTGCAAGTTTATCTGCAGGATAAATTCTCAGAAATAAAATTATTGATCAAAGGGTTATATACATCTTGAATTTTGAAAAATTTTGCCAAATTGATATCAACAGGGTTTGGATCAATTAGCAGCCCCATTAGCATATACAAAAGTACCCTTTTACTGAAGCCTCAACAAAATAGTACTTGGTTAAGCTTTTGGATTTTTGCCAATTATATTGGTAGAAGATGGTATCTCGGTATAGTTTTAGTTTGCATTTTCAAAATTATAAGTGATGTCAATCATCTTTTTAAAACATGTTTAATGGTATTAGCATTTATTTTTCTATAGGGTGTCCATCTCCTTTGCCTTTTCTTTCTATTGGGTTGTTAGTCTTTCTCTTATGTGTTTCTTGCTATTTATACATTAAGATGATAATCCTTTTATCTAGCTGAGCTGCATAAATTTTTTCCACTTATTTTATTACTTTTCTTATGGATTTTTTGGCCATACTGAAGTTTGTTTTTAAATATAATCAGATTTACTAATCTTTTCTATGTGGCTTCTAGATAATGAGTTATAGGTAAAACGTCCTTTCTTATGCCAAGATTATAAAGAAATTTACCAATGTTTTCTTTTAGTACTTTTATAATTTCATTGTTTACAGTGAAAGATGTGATTCATTGAATGAGAATTTTAATCCAGAAGATATTTTAAGGGTAAAAGAGGATCTGAGGAAAAAGAACCCATACCGTTCTCAGAACTTGATAAGCTGTGGTGGGCCTACTATAATTTGCATAGTACACTAAATCTCATCTCTCTCTGCCAGCAGAATACAATACAATTACAATGAAAATGAACAATCTGGATTTTAAAAATAAGAACAACCATGTTCACTGCTTTAAGTTATTCACCTTTCCTCTTTTTGTGTTGCTCTTTATTTATTTGTTTGCTTATTTCTGTGAGAAGGCCATGTGCTAGCAGAAAGAGCGTAAGCTAATAACATTATTTATTCGTTCAAATTCTAGGACTCTATTCAATTCAGCACTTAAATCTCACTGATAGTAAAATACAAACTGATGTTAAATAGTGCATAGAATATAGATGACCCTTGGAGTCAGAAGCTCCAAATTCATCTGCTGTACTCTTAGAGTATGTCTCTCTCTGTCATGATTTCCATTTGTATAAAATGGAGAGAATGAGATGTTACTTCAGTAACAGGAAGAAAAAAAGTAGATACTTTTAATTTAAAAGTGCTTTGAGTTTTATAGCAAATTCATCCATGACATAATTAGCTGATGATATTTTCAAATTATGTAGTATATAAGTTTTGGGGGGGAGTTTTATACAGAAGCCTTTTTCTCCCCCATATACCAGTTAATATGTGCTTACCTTCCTCCATATTTTGTCTTCAGTTTCAAAAGCAGTCTTTCAATAGGTATCTGTTCTAGATGCTGGAGATACAACAGCGAGCAAAACAGACACATTCAAATAATCCTTGTTTTCAAAGACCTAACATTTGGAGAGGAGAGGCAGAAAGTAAACAAATACATACATGTAAACAAATACATACATAAAAACAAAGCATATCAGAAGTCAGTAAATCCAATAGAGAACAATAAAGAGGGAGCATAATAGCAGGTCCTGGGAAAGCACCTTCTATCAAAGAATCCTAAACAGTTAGGAGTGAGCCTTAAAAGATGTGTAAGGAGATCTTAGAGTTCCACGTATACTACAATGACTTTCTGTATCATAGGGAGAACCTGAACTAGATATATATAAGTAACCAATCCCTTGTGAACATGTTGGCTTTATTCAAAATCAAATGACAGCTTATGTCAAACTTTTTGACAGACATCTCACATATACTTGGAATACTCACCTCTCTCGTCTCAGCCAGCCTCCATGTCAGCCTTTAGGTAACTCTATAGAACTTGTTATTGAGAATGAAGGACCAGTGCTAGTGTGATTCGGAGCTAGTGAAATTCTTGTTCAAATCATGTGAAATGATTCAATACATGCATCTTGATAATCTCAGCTGGAGGAGGACTCATTAGATATGAGGACCTTTTCTCTACCACTGATCTAACATATCCCCTGTGGAGCCTAAAGACCAGAGGTTTGGTGGATTATAATACTCATTACTGAAATTATGAAAGCTAGAGAGTTGTTGACTGTGCTTTCTTCAAACTTAGATTATTGACAGAGTAGTATTCCTTGGTTGGCACTCGAACTCTCCTGTGATCTAACCCTAATTTACCTTCCCAGTTTTATTTTTACTACTCTCTTTCATAAACCAAATGATCTGCTTTTCCCAATGTGTGATGACCTTTCTGTTCATGCAGTTTATTCTGCTTGAAATGATTTCTCCTTGCTCTCTATACTTCCAAATCCCAAGTATCCTTCAATACCTAGTTTAAAACATCCTCAATATGGAGTCTTCTTCCTTAGCCATTTCTTCAGGTCATAACTCATCTCTGTTTTAGCTAGCTATTTATCTATTATCTGTCTGTATATTTAGCTATCTATTAATCATCTATCATCTATTTATTGGCCCTTTTCTGAGATACTTAATATTTATTGTATAATGAATACATGAATAAATTAGATTTCTTATCTTTAGAAATTCAAGAAAGATACAAGCTGAGAAATAGAGGACAGATAAGGGAATATGGGCAAACAGTAAAATAGAGATAGTTTTGATTGTATTGTCTGCTTATAGCAAAATATTAAATATAATGTAAATGCACCTTGTTTGAATTGTTCTAATTGTTCTAGAACTAGAGAGTTTTGTCTTGAGGCTTCCCAGGCTGCTGCCATGTGTGAGATAATCTGGAAGAAGGTCTCTTTTTAGAATTTATGAAGAATGCTTCTGAGCTGATGTGTTTAAGCTACATCATAAGGGTGTAGAGGAGTGTGCTGACCTCTCTCATTTGACATCTGTTGGCATGCTGAGGTCAGATATTACTTCCTACCTGAGCTCTAAAGATAAGAAAGCTAATACAGTTAATAAGGCTTTTGTGCCCCTGATTAGTTGAATCTGGTATTTTCAAACATAACTGTTTTTCTTGAGGTCTGCGCAGCAGATGGCTTATTTTAAAAATTCCATTCTTTCTGAATATTTTCCATAAGTAAAAGGATGTCCCTAGGAAAAAAAAAAAAAAAAACTAAGGCATTAATTTAAGAATAAGTTCCAGTACCTCAAGAAAAGGCAAGCAGCAAAATGCAGCAGGTTGTTAGTATGAAGTGAATTGTGTAAGTATATAGCTTGGCATCAGTTGGTAACATGATATACTTATATCTGATGAGACTGGAGGGAGAAAATAGTACTTTAAGCTCAGAGTCGGGTTTAGTTATGAGTTGAAGGTGAAGTTAGCACTATTTAAAGTTTCATTTTATTTATAGGTCTCACTAGTGAGTGTAGGGTTTCCAAGAAAGTAGAATACATATTTTCTAACTCAGAGCCTTTCAATGTAATGAATATGATGAAGTTAATGCAAGTATTATTAATAATATGACTGAAACCTGTAACCAAACATCCGGAGTAAATACAGCACAATGAATTTACCTGATTGAGAATCTCACATTAAAGGAATTTCTAACTATTATATATCATAATGTGTGGGATAGGGCCTTCAAGTGAAGTATTGTCATTGCATATAAATTCCACTAGACTTTGTAACCAGATAAAACAAAAAGAAAGAAATCGTCTCTGGAAACTGCTGTAGTTCACTCAGGAGTTTTCAGACCAAGGAGCCTGAGGAGAGAGAAGTAAGAGGATCTAGAACATGTTACCAACCCACAGACTGCTCCCAGTAAATCTCCTGTAGACCCAGCCTCCACCTGAACCCTTGCTTTACATTAGGTCTTCCTCCCAATCTGTTGGGAATCCTTCTCTGAGATGTTATAATGTAATTGCTCTTTGATTTGATAACAGAAGTTAAACCATACCTTTTCATAATCACCTTATCCAGAACACATCCATTATGCAAGGGAAGGAAACTTGTAAGGCAATAATGGTGTTTTATTTTAGTTGTACTATATGCTTTCACTTATATTATCTCAATTAGTCCTAAAGATAAACCTCTGTGGTGGGTGCTGTCCATTTTGGAGGTGAGGAAAATGAAGTCTTAGATAAATTTTATAACATTTTATTTGGAATCTTGTGTGCTCACTCTCTTTCTCCTCCCAGTCCCCTTCACCCCCCATAGTATTAGAAAAATAAGAAAGCTCTGGACATGATTTGGACCTCTCAGTACAGTCGTGTAACCCTAATCTAGATAATAATCTTAAGGAAGATTTGGAATGAGTCTGATGTAGATTTCTTCATCTACTTCTTAATAGATTTGTGACATTGGGCAAGTTTTTCAACATTTCTATGCCTGGGTTTTCTCGTCTATAAAATGGGAATAACAGCAATAATAATAATAGAGCTATTTTTTGAATTAAATACAAATAATATAAGTAAACTGCCCAACCTATAGAAAGCAACCAATAAGAGTTAGCCATAAAATTATTATTGTCATTATTATCTTCTTTTCAATAACAGCAACAACAAAGTTAGGAAAATTCTTAAATTTGCCAAAAGGCAAATAAGATACTTAAAAGATGAATAGTTATACCAAGGTATTTTGCATGAAAGAGAGGGTTCATACCCTTCTTCAGAAAATGATCCTCAGCAAAGAAAATATTAAAAGGTATTATAATTACTAGGTCAATTGCTTAAAATATCACACCAAGTATATCACCTTTCTGTGTTTTTCCTTCAACTTTATTAGCCTTTTAAAGAAGTTCTAAGGCAGAGCTCCTTACAGGGAAGCATCTCTATGTATTCAGAAGAGAAGAACACAGAAATTTCTGAGTCCTCCAGAAACTATTTCAGTATGTATACTATAATAATTACGGAGCATGAGGCCACTGTTGCTTTCAACTCCATGGCTTCCATCATGAAATGCTATGTACTGTTATGAAATAGCACAGAGATCATGTTTTTCAGGGGACAACAGCAGATTAATAAAGAACCTGTGTAATTTAGGGAAGTGTCACATATAGCCCATGCTATTTCAACAATGTCCTGGCAACTAAAAACAGTGTAGTGGTGAAGGTATCTAAGAAGGTATATAGCAGAACAAATGACACATAAAGCTGTTTTGAGTCCCCCTCCTTAAGGGAATGTAAAGGATCTTTCTTACTTACAATGTACAAAGGAGAAGAGACTTTGCAAACTGGATACAACCCAGCAAAAATTCAACAGTGGTTATTGTTGCGTCAGAGAATTACAAGGCTTTTTGTTGATATACTTCATGCTTTTTTAGTATTTTCAAGTTTCTTGTAACTAACATGAATTACTATTACGTAATTATTTTGAAGGTGCTTCCTTTTTGAAATATCATATATTAAATTTTACAATATAGAGAAAAATATTCCTCATAATCTTGCCACTCAGATATCCCTATTGGCATTATATTTTAAACATATGTTTGAAGAATTCAAACAGAATAGAAAAATATATAATTAGAAGTAAAATTCTCCATCTTATTTTCCCCAAGTACATCAAAAGTATCTTACATATATTTCCAGAAGAAAATGTTTGTGTATATGCCTATCTATCTATCATAAATATGTGTATATATGTATACTAATTTTCTTTATACAAGAGGGATTTAGCATATATAATGTCATATCCTGTCATATAGCACATTTAAGTCTACTTTTTTTTTTCTTAGCAACTTTACAGTATTCTCTGTAGGGTGTATAACACAGTTTGTGTTAACCAATCACTGAATATTTGAACACTATTACTTATATAATGAAGGAAATTTTAATAATCTTTATTAAGTATCTTCTACACTTATATCTAAAGTAAGCCAAAACCTCTCTGCTTATCATATGGTTACAGGGGAAAATCATTGTATTTATGTGTATGTACGTGAAAGTTAGAGATTTCCTTGAACCTTAATTTTACAGGATAAAAATTTTACAGTCTAAAATGACAGAATGGCCACAGGCAAAGTGGATAATGTGTCTTTGTGATCCTGGCTGAAATGTGGCCTCACATGGAAGTTGGCTTACTTCTTGAGAGTTTTAATGCAGTCACTGATTACAGTGTCTGAGATTTTACTGCAATTTCCATTTGAGTTAAAACTGATTTTGTCTTCAAAATAAAAGCCTTTAAAGGCAGAGAAAATAATTATTTTTCCCATGGCAGGAAATCTAAATCCTTTCATTTTATCTCCTAACATAAAAAAGAAAAGTACCAAGAAATTACTGAAAAGTTGATGCAAAAACAAAACCTCTATTGAACATTTGAGCTATGGAACTTTTTTCTCCAAGTATATACCTGCTAATGTCCCTTGTATCCAAAACAGAGAGAGCCAGATGTGGAAAAATAACTCACACCAAGGCTTTTTGTGATGCTAGTAAAAAGGCAGCTAGGGCTTTCTGAAACCATGTTGCTGCAGGTTAAAAACCAAAACAAAAAACTTACCCATGTGCTTTTGAATTAGAAGAAGAATTTTGTTTGTGGGCCTTGGCGTGATCATTTTATGTAAAACGTGGAGATTGCACAACTCTAATATAAAACAGTAAATGCACAAACAAGCCATATTCGAACCTTGAAAGTGTGACTGCTTTCAATGGCACAGTGTATCAAGGTCAAGAGAAGCTGCCCTCAGCAGATGGAAAACTTTCAAAGTAAAAAAGCCTCCTTTACATTTAAAATATATTGAGTTACACATGATTTCTAAGGAATACTTGGTCGTTCTAGTTATAACCATGGCTCACTTTTGTTATCATGTGTCAAGTAACTGACTCGTATATTTTCCTGGCAGATGTTTTCTGTGGAAAGGCAGGAAAAGAGAGGTGAAGGAAGAAGGCATCCCTCAATATCGTGCAATAAACCCACTAGGGGTCACTACTTTCAGTAGGACTGTGGAGAAGAAAATGTCAGAGGACACATTTGTGTCTTGGCAAAAAATAGATTTCATGACACCTTGACTTTTCACCTTCTATGCATATGGAGAACTGCTTAGGAGGCTTCAATACTTATCTGTGCCTGTGGGCCTTTATATATATATTTTTTATTTTGAATTTGCTTTAGGATTGAGTTGGGCAATATTTATATTTGAACTATATTTTGCTCAGAAATAGTTTGTTGAAGCTATTCTGTAACATGTATCTCCTTTAACTTTTAAAATACCATGCAATGAAATGATTAAATGTGCTTGAGTGCTTTGGTAATGCAATGCATTCAGCAGGCTTGATCTCACATCCTGTGTAAGGAGTTATGATTGAGCTTTAGAGATGAGATGCCACATGCTTTCATGTCAGTCTTATGGAAGTGATTTTCTTCTTTCTTGTTTCTTTCCTGCCTCTCATTCTGTGTTCTTTCTCTCCTCTTGCTCTTCCTTTCTCTCTCTCTCTCAGTTTCATGAAAATTCATTTATCTGTGACATTTAAAGACTCTGTCTGAGAGGTGTCTGGAGCTGTGGCCGGCTGTGTACATCAATAGTTTCTTACAATCTGGCACTCTGTCAATATTTGGGGGCCTCGATAACCGCACTTAAATGCAGAGCCTGCCAGCCATGATGCTCTTAGTGTCTCCGTAATGTCTCTGAATGAATGGATATTAGCATGTCAAATCCTTTCACAACTGGCAACACTGGGCAGACAATATATAGGCACCTTGCATTTGCCTTCTACACCTTTCTGTTTTCCTGCCTCATTTATATGATGTCATGTTTCCCATTACATATAAAAATAAGAATCTTCAAAAAGCAGTATTATAAAAATTGAAGCAAATGGCATCATTGTGCAATCTAAGTTTGGTGGGTTTTATACCATACATGGTGATGTCTTATAGGCAGTACTTTTTAAAATTATATTCTAGGTAGTTTTCATCTGTTTGATTTTGTTTGTATTTTTGCTTAGGTTATATGCAGGCCAAAATTGTTGTTGCTGTTTTATGGTAGAAATATATATGGCTCTAAGGCCATTGAGACCTTCTAGGTGAAGTCTCCATAGCTTCTGTGTGAGCCTAGCGTTAGAGAAATTTGGCTACATAAAGAAGAAATATACTGTGTTGGGGAGATAAGGTTGTTCTCTGAAACAAAAACTATTTACATTTTCAAGCGTTTCTCAGTTGTCCTCCCTACTCTATCAGTTAAATGTCCCATTTATAAATTGAATAATTGAAGCATTATTATGTCAACTTTCCCATGAACTTCCCTAGAAGATAACATATTGGACTTTCAAGGTCTACAGGGGAGACCAGTATTACAGCAACATGTTTGTTATTGAACTACTGTGAGCTCTTAACCCATGTGTAACCTTGACCATATCTTGTGACAAGAATACGTCAGGAATCTGAACTCTAAAGAAAGGAATGGGAAAGATGAGAGCTTACCAAATACCAGTCTTATCTTAGAGATCTGTGTCCAACCTAGGATAAATATGCAAGACTTTGCTCAGTTTTTAGTCGTGTTCAGATCAAGTAACCCAGGTTTCCAGATATCCAAGGGAATACCCTGGAGCTCTTAATGCTCCTTGGAGGAATCATTAAATGGCCTCTTCCTTGGACTCATTGAACCAGCAGTAACTCCTAAGTTGGATGGATCTCAATCTTGATTTCAATTCAGATCTCTAACATTTAAGTACTTGCTTTTCATGTAGGTGCTCAAGATCTGCTATATACCATAGATTTTAAGGTGACTTGTTGAGACTCAGAAAATAAATGTTTAACAAACAGTATTAGTGCAGTCTTAATACAACTCAGGACCTATAGTTTCTCATCAGAAAGAGAAATTTACATGTTATTGCCTCATAATTATGAGCCTTTTGTAGCGCTAATATCTGTGGCCTCCAGATATTATGTCATATTTATAGAAGTTATTTTTTAAATCCAGTTAGTCATTGCCTTTGGTAGAAGGATGTTCCCCTTGGAGTGTTGTACTAAACTAGGCAACATGGATGGACAAATGAATTTCCCAAGGACTTCAACTACCAGAAATCATCTGGTAATATAAGGGCTGACCCCAAAGTTTTTTAAATGAAGAAAGAAGCATGAAGGTTGAAATAATAAGAAAAAGGAAAATATTATATAACTATAAATGGATTTATGACATGGCCTGCATCAAGGGATTTGGTATTGTTTTCCTAATTCTTATACATTAGACTAACATGCACAGCCTCTAATGAAGAAACACAAATGCTCTCCTACCCCTATCTATAGTTAGATCTGTTTTTGTGGTCTCAGAATGAAGCCAAATAAAACATAACATACACAGCATTAACCATAATTTTTTATACCACCAAAACTTCACCTCAAGATATAATGGAGAACATTTTTGGTATTTTCCATGGATGGCTTAGAAATATGCCTTTATTACTGTCGATAAGACTTACCTGCTAGACTAAGACCTTACCCTCTTTTTGCTGTGGATTCAGAATTTTATGAGTATGTATTATCTGTTCTTTATTATATACTGTTTATTTTATGCTAGACACGAATCCTTTCTGGAACAGAGGAAGAAATAGGAATGAGATGAGAACATAGAATTAGCCTGCAGAATATATTTTAAGAATATATTGGGAGACCGAGGCAGGCGGATTACAAGGTCAGGAGATCGAGACTATATTGGCCAACATGGTGAAACCCTGTCTCTACTAAAATACAAAAAATTAGCCAGGTGTAGTGACATGTGCCTGTAATCCCAGCCACTTGGGAGACTGAGGCAGAGGAATCCCTTGAACCCAGGCGGTGGAGGTTGCAGTGAGCTGAGATCTCACTACTGCACTCCAGCCTGGTGACAGAGCAAGACTCTGTCTCAAAAAAAAAAAAAAAAAAAAAGAATATGAGAAATTGTATTTGCTTGTAGATCACTATAGACACACTTTGGAACTACATTTTAATTTATGGGTTGCAATTTAACCATCTCTTTTCAATTAATACTAGAATGTTTTTTCCTAAAGTAGGCAAGATTTGGATTCTTCTTCTTTAGAAATCCTAGCAACTTCCTCAGCTCTTTCTTCTTTAGTGTATACTTTGTCTACTGATCACAGAGTAAAGTGAGAGAAATGAGAACAGTGGGACATATGTGTTGATGGAATATGCCTGATTCTACCTCAGCAAGGAAGGCACATGTATTGACTTTAGCCTTGACTACTCCTGCTAAAAAAGAAATAGCTGTCTGACTGGCTGGCTGGAAATCAGCAGAACACTTGAAGGAGTTGTGTAAAAGATCTACCTTAACATGATGTAAAATCTACTATATTATGGAGATGAGTTTTATTGATGTTGTTGTGATGCCTAATGATAGGCACCACTCAACAGAGACCCACACCCTTGCTCCAAAAGACACTAGAGGTAAACAGACTATCTATGACCAGTTCTATGTTTTTAGTCACAGGGACACCTTTTTTCCAAAATCTCCTAGGCCAGGTGCAGTGGCTCATGCCCATAATCCCAGCACTTTGGGAGGCCAAGGTGGATGGATCGCCTGAGGTAGAGAGATCGAGACCAGCCAGACCAACATGGACAAATCCTGTCTCTACTAAAAATACAAAATTAGCCGTGCATGGTGGCACAGGCCTGTAATCCCAGCTACCCAAGAGGCTGAGGCAGGAGAATCGCTTAAACCCAGGAGGCAGAGATTGCGGTGAGCCAAGATCACGCCATTGCACTCCAGCCTGGGCAACAAGAGCGAAACTCCATCTCAAAAAAAAAAAAAAAAAAAAAAAAGACAAAGACAAAAGAAATCTCCCCCATCCCCTATTTTGGGGCCAACAAATTGTCATTCTTCTTTTTAGTTTATGAATTTATAGTGATTCCCACCCCTGCCTTACTGAAAAATCTACTTGCCAACTTTCAACTCAAAAGGACCCCAAGTACGAGGTGTTATCACTAATAAAAGAATGCTTTTTAATACCTCAAAATATCTACCTTTTTAGAAGAGGCTGATACTGAATTTTCAATGCACATATCCCAGAATGGGGACATTGCCATTGTTCCTTTTGGAAAAATAAGCCTTTGAGATAGTTGTACATGTCTCCATAATGAAAATCCTCTTTTCCTCAATAATTATAAAACATACACTTTTCAGTTTTTGCTTATGTCATAGTGGCCTGGAAGCTACCTATTTAACCAGCAGTCATGGACCCAGCAACCATTTATATGCCCAGAAGTAATGAATGTTGATTTATGTATGTGAATCTGTTCAAATCGTATACTAAGAGTAGAATAGATTGTGAATGTATAAGAATAGATAAGGCAGGTAGAAAATGTATAATATAGATTTTTATAGAATAAAATATTATAAAAACAAAACACTGGGCAAAAATGGAGAAAAGATTGGACAAAAGAATAGATTAGAATAAGTAATCTCTTTAGTGGAAGGTTCTCTATAAACTTAATAGATAAGCCACTTATTAAAAACATTGTTATGTTTAAAAATAAGTTAGTATAGAAATTCAGACTCTTGCACAAATGGTGCTCTATGGCGGATCACACAGGAAGGTTGCTATCATACTTGAGTTCAGCTTACTAGTTTGTGGTTGATGATACTCTCACATTTACCTTCATTGTCTCTTTTCTGCCAAAAGGAAACTCACTATTTGGGAAAATGCACTTAAATACAACCATTTTTAATAATTCTGTCCTGCAAGTTATAGACATGAAACTCTAACTTTTATTCAATGAAATATCCTAGGAGAGACCTGGTAAAATTGATGTGCCCATTGTTTGATGATACCAGGACACAATGCCTTGATAATATATTGTCTTCTTTCTTAGCCCAGTGAAAGTTTTGCTGAACTAAGGCAAAGCTAGTATTATGATATAACTCCACGTAACCAGCAGAGCCTTTAATTCTGTCTTAAATGACCAAAAAATAAAAAATTCTAACCTATTTATTTTGTGGCAAGCACTTCAGAATTCTCAGGAAATGATTAGTAGGGGATGAGACTCAGTATTGAGAGATATAGAAGTGACATGCTATTGAGGTCAGTCCTGGATTCTGGCTTGATAATCTAGACTAGATACATGTTTTCCAACATTGGCAAATTCAGTGTATTCTAAATTATTGTTAGAGACATTTCAAAGTCTCATAATGAAATTAATTTTCATTTAAAATTATGTTTTAAGGAATAGACAGGGAAGAGTGATGCAAAAATCACATTAACAACAAGATACGAGAACTTCTGAATGGTTGCAAATCATTATTTTAGATGTTGAGGACAAGGAATGCATGCTTTCAAAGTGCAATGCTTTTAGGTACAGTGTCCAAATAACAACAATTTGAGAGATAAGTATAACTAACCACTTCAGAGGGAGGACTGAAATGAACACTCAGTAAAACTGGGAATAAACAAAATGTTGTTAAATAAAAGTTATTGTTAGTTTTCTTCAGGAGAGAAAGCAGACCTCAAAAGTGACATTTCATCCACTGCTTCTTTATCACTTGTATAGTGAATTCCATATAGCTGTATTAGTTTGCCTGTACTAATAGCTGGTGAGCTAGCACCAAACACCTGAGCATGCTTATCCATGTTTCTTCTTTTGTGTGAGATTGTCTTCTTTTTTCCACATATTTAAGACTCTGAAATAACAGACATGTAACTTTGTTTCTTTTGAATCTTGTAAGTTTTATATTTTTCATTATCCATGATGGTTTGGTAAATGTCATTGATGGACTGAAAATAAAGAATGACTTCCTCTGTGGGAAAAATAGCATCTAGAAGTAGATTATAGAAAGTTAATCAAGAGTGTGAAATGTCAAACTGAAATTTTAAATAGCTATAATAGTGGAATGTATAAGAAGCATGCAGAATATAGATAATTCTTTTATTTCTATGAGCATAGATTAGATACTTAATCATGCTTGTTCTGATTTCAGATAAAACTGAATACAAACATCTTAGAGAGACAGAATTATCAAACCCCTCCAAACAAATTTATATTTAACATTTTGAAAAAAATTCTCAAGGAAGAGTCAAAAACATTGACTTTTTTATCTTGGAAAAAGGAATGTTAAAGTAGAGAGCTAATAGTAGCTGTTAAGCAAGTAAGGAGAAGTGGGAAACAAGGCTTTCTCTCTTTTCTTCACTGAGGTCTGATAATGACAAAATATGCTGCAACAGAAAATCTTAAGGTTTGATAATGAGATAGGTTCTTAATAGTGCGTGCTAAACACTGAAAGGGAAGTTGTGAGATTATCCTCTACGAAGCTCTTTAACCAGTGTAGAGTCACATCTTTCTGGAGTGGTCTGCATGTGTCAGCGAGAAGGGAAGAAATGACTTCTCTAAGTGGTTCACGTTTTCCAGGCACTTTCTCCTTACCTTTCTTTTTTTTGAAACCACTGTTACTCAGAAGCAAAAAACTGCCAGAAGTTACCAGGACTTCCAAATGTGCTTGACCAGGGTGAAAGCAATAGAAATGCCACCAATATTTTAGTGGAGATTAAAGGAGCACTCTTAAGTTACCATCATTTCCTATAATAATTGATGTACTACAGACTTGAAATTGTGGGTACAGCTGCTGAAATTTTTTTTATTATTATTTTTATTTTTTGAGATGGAGTCTCAGTCTGTCGCCCAGGCTGCAGGCTGGAGTGCAGTGGCACCATCTCGGATTCACTGCAACCTCCACCTCCCAAGTTCAAGCAATTCACGTGCCTCAGCCTCCTGCTGGGATTACAGGTACCCACCATCACGCCCAGCTAATTTTTGTATTTTTAATAGAGATGGGGTTTCACCATGTTGGCCATTCTTGGTCTCAAAATCCGCCCGCCTCGGCCTCCCAAAATGCTGGGATTACAAGCATGAGCCACAGTGCACGGCCTGAAACAATTTATAATACTTGTGAAGAAAGGGATTAGAGCTTATTGTTCAGTGCTTTGTTAAAAAAAATGTGCAGTAGACTTTTAGTGGAAAATTTATCACATTTCACTTTCTGTTTGTTGCTGTCAATATTAAAAGCAAACCCATTACCAATATACTCAAGCCATTTTCTTCCTATGGCATTAAATGAAACATTTTTGATTCATCTCCAGAAATAAGAAGTTAACATGTGTTGGCGGTATTTGCCATGAAATAAGGGGAGAGATCCACAGAATGTAATTATTGAAAAATACACCATCAATTCTAACACATACACATGCATATATGCATATGCATGTGCATCAGTACATATTTACCCCTAGGTCTTTATACTTGTAAGTACTTTTCTAGGAACTGAAGCTATATAGGTAAAGTTGCTGTTGCTAAAGAGTACTCACAGGTTGGTGGGAAAAACAGACATGAAAATTTTTATGCAAAAAGATGGGTATTGAAGTAAAAGTATATGCAAGGTGTTATGTAAGTTTGCCTGGGACAGTTCCGGTTTAAGCCTCTAGTCTTGGTATAATTATTTATAAGGCCCTTTCACCGTCAAAAATGTCCCTGTTTAGACAATAAATTAAATGGTCAATCTATAAATAGCCATATCAATCGAAGATACCTGAGGTTGTCAAGGAAGATTTTTCCACAGAATAGGACAGAAAATCAAAGAGATTAAGCATGCTTTGCCATATGTATTACCTACATCCAAATGGAAATGAGAAATGGGTGTGACTAGCTTTTATTTCTCCCTGGCTTGTCAGAGGGGTGGAGTGGGAACTTAAATCGTGTTGGGTGAGGAGAAAGGGACAAGGCAGGACAATCTAAACCCAGTTGTTGGTATGTGATACACAAAAGGGTTGTCATTAAATGAGTCATTAAACTAATAACTTTCTGAAGCTCTGAACTGAAAGTTAGGGTGAGAAATAACTAGATGCACTAGGGGGGATTTTAGAAAGATAGATTATGATATGGTTTGGTTGTGTCCTCACCCAAATCTCACCTTGAATTTTAGTTCCCATAATCTTCATGTGTCGTGGGAGGGACCTGGTGAGAAGTAAGTGAATCATGGAAGCAATTACTCCCATGATTTTCTCATGATAGTGAGTGAGTTCTCATGAGATCTGACGGTTTTATAAGGGGCTTTTCCCCCTTTGCTCAGCACTCATTCTCTCTCCTGTTGCCCTGTGAAGAGGTGCCTTCCGCCACGATTGTAAGTTTCCTGAGGCTTCCCCAGCCATGTGAAACTGAGTCATATAAACTTCTTTTCTTTATAAATTACCCCGTCTTGGATATTTCTTCATAGCAGCATGAGAACGGACTAATACAGATTATATTTCTTCATAGTAGCATGAGAATGGACTAATACAGATTAAGATTCAACATAATGAAGAACAGATCAGACTAAAGTATCTACAGTGGAGAGTTCCGTGCCCTGGTAGTATACAGCAGAGACTGAATGATCACTGTGAGCACCAGATTAAGACCCAGACCATGGGTTATTTAATGTTCTTTACCATATTCTTGCCCTGGGATCTTAGGATTCTTCAGGCATGGGGATTTTTCAGTAGCTATTAAGAATTCTGTGTTTTGGAGACCCCAAGAAGTTAAAAAAAAAAAAGTGGAACTACTATAAGAAAAAATTTTACATAAGCTAAAACCAGTCTTGTGACACACTCTGAACACACACTAAAAAGCGACCTGGGAATATAATGCAGATCTCACTGAGTTTATTCTTTCCCACCCATCAAGGAAAGCGGCCATTCCAAACAATGTTCAGGAGACATTACTCACTCAGGTTTCCACTGGTTGGACACATATTCATTTTAAGATAGAGTAACTGCAAATGCTTGCTTACCAGCTTGATTTGCATAGCTCTGAGTTACATACGAATGGGACTCATGGCAAAGCTATCATTAAAGAGAAACAAAGCAGAAGACCGAACAAAGGATACATTCTGTGCAAAGTTTGAAGTTGAGACTGTTTCAGTGATCCTTGTCATGGTAAGAAAGCTGTCCGCCCCTTCCCCCACCTAAAAAAGAATAGCAGACAAGTGACAAAAGAAGGCCCCCTGGAAGTAATATGGGAGCAAAGAGTAGGATGAACTAAAGGCTATACACATGAAGAGAGAGAAAGGAATTGGCATGGACACAAGGAGATGCCGCCAAACACCCTCCATTCATAGCACAGAGATACGTGATTAGGTTAGAATCACTTACCTCTTCCCTAGTGCATTAAAGTAGGAATAGGTCAGGCTTGGAGAAAGGAATGACATCTTGATGAAACTCAGCTTTCTCAGAGGCCTAACAAGGATGGCAACACAGATAAAACTTGAATCTTCTCACTGGCGCCTTTGTATCAAATTAATGAATTCCTACATTTACAGACTGAAATGTTTTCCAGTAAGCAAGAGAGAGACTTCTGAAGGCAGTGGAAATGACTTTCGTTCTTTTGTGGTTAAGAGTATATGGGCTTTGGAATATGGGAAAACTAGTTTCAAATCTCTGCAGCTTACATGTTTATGGTGTCAAGTACTTAAATCCCTACATTTTAGTTCTCACATCTGAAAAAATATTGAGCATACATATACCATAGAATTGTTGTAATGATTAAATTACACATGTAAATTGTATAATACATATAGTGTCTGGCAAAGGATCATTCACAATACAATTTTTATTCAATGAGTACTATTATTGCTTTCTGTAACATTCTCTAGTAGCCCTTTCTAAGCTCTGCTTCACTTTACATCATTACTTTTGTCTAGTCCTTGACATTCCCCCTGTTCCGGCTTTGACTTGCTTCCCCAGATAGTGTACATCTGTGTCTGCTTCAAAGCCTTATTCTATTACGTTCTTTAAGAGTTATACCTAGAGTTGGGCCAGGCACGGTGGTTCATGCCTGTAATCCCAGCACTTTGGGAGGCCAAGGTGGGCAGATCGCCTGAGGTCAGGAGTTCGAGACCAGCCTGTCCAACATGGTAAAACCCCGTCTCTACTAAAAATGCAAAAATTAGCTGGGTGTGGTGGTGGGCGCCTGTAATCCCAGCTACTCAGGAGGCTGAGACAGGAGAATCGCTTGAACCTGGGAAATGGAGGTTGCCGTGAGCCTAGATCACAACATTGCACTCCAGCCTGGGCGACAAGAGTGAGATTTCATCTCAAAAATAAATAAATAAGGCCGGGCGCGGTGGCTCAAGCCTGTAATCCCAGCACTTTGGGAGGCCGAGATGGGCGGATCACGAGGTCAGGAGATCAAGACCATCCTGGCTAACACGGTGAAACCCCGTCTCTACTAAAAAAAAATACAAAAAACTAGCCGGGTGAGGTGGCGGGCGCCTGTAGTCCCAGCTACTCGGGAGGCTGAGGCAGGAGAATGGCGTAAACCCAGGAGGCGGAGCTTGCAGTGAGCTGAGATCCGGCCACTGCACTCCAGCCTGGGCGACAGAGCGAGACTCTGTCTCAAAAAAATAAATAAATAAATAAATAAATAAATAAGAGTTATACCTAGAGTTATGTATAAATTCAGTACCAACAATGGGCAAAAATGTAAAATTGTAGAAAGAATAAATGATGTTTAGAGAGTATCATTCTTGTTCTTGAGTTCTGAAGGCACTCTTCATCTTTTGTAATACTGACCCTGAGACCATTTGTGTCAGATGGAAAAGGCACATGTGCTGTTATTTTCTCCCTTCCTCCCAAGAGGTTAAAATGACTTGAAGAAACTCAGCAACTTCAGGTGAAGAATCTAATGAGAGGATCTTGAATTCTTGATCTCCACTCCACCAGGGTCTCCATTCACTATTAAAAAGTCAGCCTAGTGAGGATGACCCTAGTTATTAACTTGATATTATGTTACTTTATTTTACCACAGTTAAAATGTTCTCTGGATTAGTAATGACCCTGTAGTTACCCACAAAGTATGGAGAGAAGTCAGTATAAATTCTCTTCTCAGCAGCTAACGTGGTCCTTGTCACCAAAACAATCATATGCTAGATCACATGTCAGTGTGTGACATCGCCAGGCCTTAGCTTCTCAGGATCTACTTGTTACAAGTGAGTTTATGTGCCTTGAAGCATATGGCCTTGATATATGATCCCAGAGCAAAAGGGCAAGGTATTTCAAGCTGGCCATAATTTTATTGACTCTCACAGGCTTGCTTTGTAGTCATTCCAGTAAACTAGATGGGAAATTTTTGATGCTCCAAGCTATCCAGTCTTCAGGACCTCATTTCATGATTCAGAATCCAACTAAACAACTCAAGAGTGCTTTTGTGTGACACTGACCACAGGAACAAATAATTGCTTAGTAATTCTCTTTGAGGTAGAAAATTCTAAACATGGAGGAACCATTTCCCCTTAATGGGAGCCAGAAATCCTCTAAGTGCTTGAAATGGCATTCACAAGTCTGAATGGTAAACAGATAAAAACAGGAGCGCACCAGTTGCACAAATGACTTGCTTGTCACAAACTTGTCATTGCAGTAATCTAACGTTTCTTTCACAGAGCCCGATGGAAAGTATGGAACAAACAGGCCCTGCTGACGTTTTGGCTCTGCTAAGCCTTCCTCTGAGCTAAAGCATCTGCAGCATCTTCCTGTTCTAGACCCTTTATCTGCTGAAGTTAGCTGATACTGTACATGTCAGAGAAATGTTTGACTATTGCATTAACAAGTTGATGACAAGCAAGTTATTCCTGCAACTGAAATACTGCTGCTTTTAGCAGGCTGCCATTTTGACCTTCATTTTATTATGCAGAAGAACCCTAACAGAGCAGAGCACTGGGGAGAAACCCGTGTGGTTGCCCCAGGCCTATACAAAGACCACCTGCCTAGGGCTTAGGTGTAGTGGTACAGGGGGCATACCAGGCAGGTTCATCAGAATTATGGATAAGACTCCTTGTGAAACATAAATGATGTGAATACATTAGACTGTTTCAAAGATTGTTCTTGCAGGGGTAAAATGAACTGCACAGAAATAGATTTCTTCCTGCACCCTCTGTACCCCACACACATGTGCACATACAGCTGTGTATGCTTTATGGAATGACACTAGATGGGAAACTTAAATGAAAGTCGTATATACCAGCTCTACGCATAGCTTTTGTCAGTTGTTGGAGTTCCTGCCATCGGTAGCTTCCCTTAACCTCCTCCTCACTCAGCATAATATCTGGAGTTATCTAAACCTAATTAGACCCATGCTCTTGTCCCCTCAAAAGCACTGTATCTCCATTAGCCTCCTCACAGAAAATTTAGGCAGCCCTCTCTAGGACATCACCAGTTCATTTCCAACCTCAGCTGCCAGCAGGGAGTACTCCTACGCTGTGTAACTTCGGCCTCTCGCCTTTCTATTTGAGGAAACTTCCTCCCCTCAGGGACCCACCCTTGGGGTTCCTTGAGTGTGCAGTCCAGAGGGTCCCAGCCTTTAATAGGAGCCTTGCCTGTAATAGAAGCCTTGCCTATTGCCCCCCACAGTGTTTTGCCTTTGTTGATGCCATAGGTATATCAGCACTTGGAACGATAGAGAGTTTGCCCTAAGACTTTGGCCTTTTCATAAAACTGAGCTGCTCTTATTCACCAAGTTGTCAGCTGCCTTGTATTCTTTCTAGATGCTTCAGGTCTGTTAAGGGTACACTGATAGTGTTTTGTCTGCTTTAAATATTGATGTGAAAAACTTGCATTCTCAGACTTATTTTCTGGCTGGTGATCAGGTACTTTCATTTTCAAAAGTTTTGTGTAAAAATGATAATCATTGTCCATCCATGAGAACCAGATTTCTTGCCAAAGTGGTGATGAGGCTTAACTTTCTTTTAGACTTGGCAAATTGAACACAGTACTGTCTCCAGGGTGAAATGTTTTACTCCTATCCCAAATATCTCTTGCTGTAATCTATACCTTAGCTTTGTGGAACAACTACCTCAGAGGACAGGTGGGAAGGGTGTGAGAAGACACCCTTGTTTTTTTTTTGCAGAGTTAGGGATATTGTCCCTGGAAAAAGAGGTGAAGATTGTTTGAGGCAGCATTTAAAGTTTCTGCAAAAGAAAATGCGTGAATGAACAATTTGAATTGTAAATGGAATTTCATCAGCTTTTTCTTTCTAAAGTTCCTAATAGGATTTCCATAATGATTTTGTGTTTTCTTTCTTAATAGAACTTAAATGGCAAACAAATGGTATGCTATTTTTGATTTAGAAAAAAATAAAAATCTTTTTGTGGGAGCTCTCTTTTTAAATACACATTAGGGAATAGATAATGGCAAACAAACAAAAAAAAAAGGTCTTTCTTCCTATTCAGAAGGATAGCTATCAGTGTGTGTATGTGTTTTTAATATTTATTTATTTGCTTATTTGATCATTTATTAGTCTCTTTAATGTAAGGAAATTAACAAAGGAAAGAAGAAAAACACCTCATGATAAATTAATCTCATTAGATTCACAGAATTTTAGGGCTAGAAAGGAGTTTGATGATCAAGCTATGACTTTATGTCACACTCACTTTAGAAATGTGAATGTATGTGAATGTTGAGACCCAAAGATGTTTAATCAGATGAACGAAGATGCACAATAGGATTGTGGCAGAGCTAGGCCTAAAACTTTCATTTCAGGCAATACTCCCTCAGAGATTACATTACATTTTTGAAAGCTTTCTTTTAAACAAAGGCAGTCTCATTTTAATAATTTGCACTGAGGTGCTTAAATCTAATAGGGCATTTGCTAATAGAGTAACTGAGACCTCACATTGGTTACACCAACTAAGGAATATACATTCCAATAGTTTGAAGACATTTCTTTCTAAGCCATTTCTTATTTGCTTAGGGTAAGGAACCTTATTTAGTTCAATTAATTTTTATCTTTTGTAAGATTTCAAAGAAACACTTGCACTATTCCTATTTACCTAAAAACATGTTTTTTAAATGAATCTGTTTCTTTAATAAGTATTCACTTAAGTAGGTCATACTGTAACGTTCTTGGAGATAAAAAAATAAAGTCTTTTATCAGATTAAAAGAAATCTTATTTTTGTTCCCACTTTTAGCCATGTTTTTGGTCCTTGTAATTGCTGGTTTCAACAAAACACTAAGTCAAAAAATCAATGTCTGTGTTTATTTTTGTTTAACACAGGAGAAAAAAGTCCATTGATCTTTTTGCAGTTGTAATACATAAATACTGTATTTTTCATTTATGCAAAACTTAATTTTTGAGGGTTTCCTTTTTGTTTCATTTCTCTGTTTTCGTATTTTTCAAACATCTGTACCGTGGTTAGTGGCGAGAGTAGCAGTGGCTGGCACTTTTCTCCCACATTGTGAGAGAAAGAAAAGTGACTGGAATAAAATCTTGCTTTTCATATGGTTGACTTGAAATGCAGCATTGAAAAGGTATCTATCGTCTCTTTCTTTTCTGAAACCAGAGGTGAAACCCGCCAGCCAATAGCAGTATTGATACAAAGTCACCTGTTGGTTCTGTTAATTCATGTAAGTAAAGCCTTTAGCAATGCATGCCTCACTTCCTCAACTGAAAATCCTCAGTGGATGATTTTTGTGCATTGGCAGCATCTGTCTGTATCAACAATATATCCCTCTGGTCACTCACTTAAGGAAACTTGAGATTCTACAGTCAGTCAAGAAATGAATGAAAACTTTTGCTTTTGATTCAACAAAATGATCACTTTGTAGGCATGTTTGGCTGTGAAGTGCTTATTAATATTGGGCTGTATTATCAGAGATAATGAAGAGAAGATGACACTAGTGCTTTCCTTTACCTCGATTAATTCTAGTTAGGAAGATCTGTGGTGTTTGCCTTAACACTTTCTAATGTAAAATATTTAAAACACAGGCTGGGCATGGTGCCTCACGCCTATAATCCTGGCACTTTAGGAGGCCAAGGTGGGAGGATCACTTGAGGTTAGGAGTTCGAGACCAGCCTGGCCAACATGGCGAAACCCTGTCTCTACTAAAAATACAAAAATTAGCCACACGTGATGGCACGTGCCTGTAATCTACTCAGGAGGCTGAGGCAGGAGAATCGCTTGTACTCAGGAGGCTGAGGTTGTAGTGGGCTGAGATGGCACCACTGCACTCCAGCCTGGTGGACAGAGTGAGACTCTGTCTCAAAAAAAAAAAAAAAAATTAAATCACATAAAAGTATAAAAGATACTATGAAGTACAAGAATCCAGAACCCAGGTTAAACAAAGTTTAATAATTTGGAACATTTGTTTTTGAACCTATTTTTTATTATTTTATTATAGGTTATATACAGTAAACTAGACAAATTAAGTGTTTACCTTGATGAGTATACATGTGACAACACCCAACCCAAGATACAGAATATTTATAATACCTAAGAAGAGTCCTTTGTATGTGCCCCTTGAAGGTGAAATTTTCCAAAGTTTTAACAAAGGTAAAAAACAAGCAAAACCACTGTCACCTCTGTCATCATGAATTAGTTTTACATAAGCCATATATTTTGGTTTATATGAAATGTATTCTTCTGTATGTATTACTAAAATTTATTTATCAATTCTCTCATTGTTGGACATTATTTTAATGTTTCCCAATCACAAACAAGACAACAGTTAACATTTTTATAGAAGTATATACATAGAAGTAGAATTGCTAAACTTTAAGAAATATGCATTTTGAACTTTACTAGGTATTGTAAAATCTCTCTCCAATGTGTTTGTACCAGTTTATATTCTCAGTAACAATCTATGAGCGCGTCTCCACATGCTTCACAACATTTTTGATGGTCGGACTTTTTTAAATTTTTATCAGTCTGATCGAAATTAAATAAGATTTCATTTTTGTATTTTTATTTTTCTTACTTGCAAGCCATTGGGATTTTCTCTTCTGTGTTGCCTAATTTGTATCTTTTGTCCATCTTTCTATTGGGTTATTTGTTGTGTTGTTATTGTGCTGTTATTTTGGAAGAGTTTTGTTTTGTTTGACTTGATTTGGTTTTTGGTATTAGTTGTTGCTGTTGTTGTAATATTCTGGATTTTCATATTTTGGGCCACAGAGATTACAAAGATTTTTTTCCCAATTTGTAGGTTCCCTTTTAACTGTGGCTTCAGTAGTATTTGTTTTTATAAAGCTTTTAATATTAACTCAGTTAGGCTTATTGATATTTTCCTTTATAATTTGTGCTTTTATGTCATTTAAGAAATCCTTTCACATGCCAAGGTCATTTACCTTTGTGTATTTTCTTCTAACAGTTTTAAAAGTTTCCCTTTTACATTTAGATCTCTAATCCTTCTGGAATTATTTTTGGTTATGGTACCTTATATGCACCCTATTTTATTCTTTTTCCATATGGATAACCCAATTATCCCAGCATTATTTTAAAAATTAGTCATTCTTTATTGACTAATTTGTAATGCCATCTTTTGCCTATATCAAATCTGTTTATATGATCTTTATTTGATCCAATGCACTGTTTTTCTATCCTTGTACTAACACCATAACCCTTAATTACCATAGCTTTATAATATTCTTTCTACTTGGTAAGATAAGTCTCTCTACCTTGTTCCTCTTTAAAATTCTTTTAGCTCTGTTGGTCTTTCGCTATTCAATATGAATTTTAGGGCTAGCTGGTTAAGTTTAGCAAAAGTCTTGCTGAATTTTATTTGTAATTACATTAACATTAGAAAATAATCTGGGGAGAATTGACATTTTTATAATGTGTCTTGCTGCCCAGTGACATACTATATCCCTCTATTTGTGATCATCTTCATATCATTTAATAATGTTTTAAAATTTCCATCATAAATTTCTTGAACCTATTTTGTAAATTTTTTCCTCATATAACTTAGATTCTTACACTATTATATTCATATCTGTTTTCCATTTCATTGTTTATTGGTTATTATTGGTATATATTCAGCAACTTTGCTTAGCTCTCTTAGTACTTTGAATTACTAAATTGGTAAATTCTCAACTTTTCTACATCAACATGTATGTCAGCAGTAAATAATGACAGGCATTCTCTTAAACTCTAATTCTTAAATGTTCAATTTTTTCCTGTCATATTGCATTACTAAACCTCTGTATAGTGGTCATAGGATAGTCATATTAAGAATATCTATTCTGTTTCTTATTTTAATGGAAATGTTTTAGAAACGTAACATTTGCTTGGGATTTTGAGAAATTGAAATTATTGTATTAAGGAAGTTCTTAATAGATTCCTAAGCTATTTATAGTTTGCTAAGTGTTTTTAATCAGAAATACTAGTTAAATTTTATCTAATGCATTTTCTGCATCAATACTATGATAAAATTTTCCACTATGTTAATATTTTATATGATATTAATATATTTCCTGATATTAAACATTTCTTATATTCTTGGAAAAAATATTCTTGCTCTTGGTGTATTTTTTAATCTACTATATAATTTACTGATATGTAGTATGCTTACATGGGGAGGTCAATCTTTAATTTTTATTTTTTTAATTGTTATTGTAGAGTTTTGCTGTGACAGTGATACTAGCCTCACAAAATAAGTTGAGTAACATTTCATTTTTTCTATATCTTAAACACTTTTCATATTATTGGGATTATTTATTCTGAGTGTTTGGTTAAACTTGCATCTAAAATCATCAGAACCTGGTAGTTTTCATCAGTAGGTTGTAAGGTAGGCAGACTTGAATATCAGAATATCTAAATAAACCAATAACCATAGAGGAAATTTCTGATTCTTCTCTAGTCAATTTTGGGAAGTTATTTTTTTAAGTACAGTTCACAGTTTATTCTTCAATTTATTTGTATAAAGTTATTTATATATTCTTATGATTTTTAATTTTTTGTCCTTAGTTATGTTCTCCTCTTATTCCTAATATTATTTATTTGACACTTCTGTCTTTTCTTTTATTAGACCCTAGACATTTTTCTGTTTAATTTACATTTGTACAAAAACTGGATTTTGATTCTGCTTATCTACTTTATTATTTATTTGTAGCCTAAGTCATTACTTTCTGCTTTTATCAGCATTAGCATTATTTCCTTCCTTCTATTTTTTTATATTTTTAGGCCATTTTTCTTTTTCTAGATTCTTGAATTGAATTATTACCCTTTTACTTTCAATAATTTTTATTATCTTTAAAAATGAATTTCAGACTCTAAATTTTTCTCCTGGTTTCTCATTAGCTGCATACCATGTTTTGATATGTCGTTTTGTTCAATTTTAAATATTTCATAATATCTGTTTCATTTTTAACCCTTGAGGTATTTAGAAGGGTATGTTTCTACTTTATAAACATATTTGCTCTATTTTTATTATTTCTGAATTTAAATGCATTAAAATAAAATGATGTGTTTTATATGGTTTTAATTGAAAAATTTTTTTAGTTTATTTTGTGATTTTATCTGGTACATGGATTTTACTTCTGGCTTGAAATCTGTAGGTGGTTTATCTGTTTCTTTAGCACTAATTCTAAAATTCTTTTGTGTATACTGAACTATATATTTTTCTAAGAAAATATGAAATGGACCTTTTAGTATTTCTGACCTTCTTCTTAGTATAAAAAAGGTGGTTAGCATAGCATCTTTTAATTACCTATTAGGTATCAATCTTGTTACTATAATTGTGTAATGAAGTTTTAGTTTTACCTATTTGTTTTTAACCATATTCAAAAGTGGTGATCACTATTTTCTATAATCAATGCTTAATTTTATTTACTAATATTTTTTGGATATTACTATGGCTACCGTTATTCTTAGATCCTGTGGCTTCCTTTCTGGGTTCACTTTTCTTATTACATTTTTTTAGTAATTATTTAGTGAGAATCTTGGGTAATACATATATTTTATATATCTAAAAATGTCTTTATTTTGTTTTTTATCTTAAATAGCAATTTATCTGGGTATTTTTGTTGAGTATTTTAAAGACATTACTCCATTATATCTTAGACTATTGTTCTGTCAACTATTCTTAATTAAGAGAAATCTATCAATCTGTTTTTATCTCTTTATAAGTAATCTGCTTTTTCTCCTGGTAGCTTTTGAAAGTTATTCTATATCCTTAATGTGTTGTAGTTTCTCTGAAATGTGTCTGGATGTGGATTTCTTTTGAATTATTAGTCATGAACTCAGGGTGTACTTATTAATCTCAGGACTCCAATTTTGGAAAATTCTCAACTATTATCCTTTTCTTTATTGTTCCTTTGTCATTACCTCCATTTTCTTTTTCTGGAATTCGTATAAGATATACATTGGTATTTCCTAATCAGCTTACTGATTAGTATCTCAATTGCTATTTCATTTTCAGAAAATTAATTCTTCTCGCTACAATTTTTTTCTGAGTGAATTCCTTAACATTACCTTCCAATTCACTTAATTCTCTCCTTGAAATTGCCTTATTTCATTTATTGTACTTTTATATTAATGAACATTTTTAATTTTTTAAGATTTCTGATTAATTTTTACTCTTTTTCACCTATTCTTATTTTATTTCTATCTGTCTTTAATCATGTTCTTTTTTAGGTATGAGTACTTCATCACTAAGCATCTCAAGCATATTCATGTTGAGGTCATTGTCAGATAATTTTATAAAATCAGATTTATCTGGAGTGAATGTTACAATTTTTGATTGATTTTCTTACCATTAGGTTACTTGCTTATATTCTAGAATTTTGTTTTACAGGTTTTGTTTTGTTTGTTTTGTTTTGTTCACATGTCCCTAACTAGTGCATTTACCGTTGCCTTTATCTGGATCTTCTCAGTCACAATCCAGATCTTACAATGGTAGCTTTCAGCTTCATTCTTATATGAATATTTTATCATAATGCTGTATCTTTATTCTTCCACCTCTCAGGTCCTACAGCCCTATATAAGCTGTTTCCCCAGGCAGCAGTGGGCCAAATTTTTGCAACCTGGTGATAAAGTAGTAAGCCAGGTTCAAGTCCACCATTTCAAATGGAGCCTTTTTGACTTCATTACTCTAAAGAGCTAGAATTCTAGGTATCTCGATGTGATTCTGGATCCAGATTTCAGCAGGCCTATGGCTTCAGCACCATGGGCTGCTTTTAGTAGCTTTCTGTAAATAATCATCTTCTTTTTAAGTCTGACTGTGTCTCTATGATTTTCACATTTTATATTTCATGGAATTTTTAAGGTAACAATATATCTTGGACAATACTCCTTTGATTCTTATCTCTCTTTATTATGTTTTTTATATTATTTTTATTGTGCTTTGCTTTATTGCACTTCACAGATACTGAGTTTTTTCACAAATTGAAGGCTTGTGGCAACACTGCATTGAGACAATCTATCAGCACCATTTTTCTATTTTTTTAATTTGTATGAGTATATAGATACATCATTTAAAACACATAATATTACAAATTACAGTTATTGAATGTTTAGTTGTGCTGGTCACTAAGCATTACATACTATTTTTTCCCAATACTTTCTACATTCAGTTATTCTTATTTCCATTTTTTAGAGCAGAAAGTTGAGGTAAATAGACTAAATAAATTCACCAATAGGAAAGAGATTATAACAAGTTAATGGCAGAATAATATTTGAATCCTGTTTTTGCTACCAAAACTAGTGTCCTTAAACTGCTATCCTATGGTTAAATTACTTTTTTTATCTTTTATAATTATTATGGTTATTATTTTAATGTTAATTAAATTAACTAATATTCCTTTTGTAAAAAATATATCTAGTCCTATCTCAGAAATCTTTTTTATATTTTCCATGTTTTTATGCTTGCTTGGTCTATTCTCACTCACTTTCTTACTCTCTCTTTCTCTCTCTTTTGATATATGATTACCTTTTTAGCTTTTATCAATCTAGCAATTTGAAGTTTTAAAGTATAGTTTATTCTTTTAGTAATGATCACTGTTATTTTTCTGAAAAACATTCCAGACTGCTAATTATTGTCATTAATGAAGTAATATACTACATAAAATGAGAAATTTAAGGTGCTGTTTCATCTGTCTCCTCTTATCACTCAATTTATTGTTTTTGTTATAACACCTTATATCAGGTATAAATTATTATTAATTTTTATTCTACAGTAGTCCAGAATACTCGAGTATTCTGTAACAGAATAACAGGGTTACTTATTTTGGGTAGTAGAGGGCTTCTAGCACAAAGCAGGTGCTTAATAAATATTGGTTGAGTGTTAAGAGAACAGTGGACCTGTTTGGTTACACACGTGCGCACACAGAGAAAGAAAACATAGCTGAGCTCTCATTGCTGCTGATGAACTACCGTTTTGTTTAAACCTTGTATTTTATAAACAGTTGAATCACCTTATGATTTAATGAATACCTTTTCTTCCAATTATTTTATTAGGCAAACACATGCTTTGTTAATCAGCCCTTGGAAATCAATGAGCTTCTATCAAAGTTAGGTCCATTCAGGGCTATTTCCACGTTTACCTCTTCTGTCCTACCCCTCTTCCACAAATAATAAATATATTTGGTAACTCTCATTTCTAAACCAGTGACTACCGTCAAGTTTTCATTTGGCAAATACAGTGGGATTCTTGAATATAAATAGCAATAATCATATCATATTAAATGGATGACAGCCCACATTCTTCCACAATAGTTCATGTTGTTTACTATTTAAATAGAGGCATTTTGAAGTAGTTCCTTTTTTTTTTTTTTTTTATTTTATAAGGGTAGTTCTTCAAATCCCTAACTATAGTCAAAAGAAATCTTTTATATGAATTTGCTAGGAAAATTGAATTTTTTATTGATATTATTAAGAAACTTAGTGAATATCTGCAATACGCTAGGATAAAAAATACTGTGCTTTTATTGTAGCAAAGCAGATTAAATAAAACAATATAGATTAGCAAGGAAATAAGCAAAGTATAAATAAACTAGGTCATTTGCTGATGTGCAAATTTTGATGGAAATTCTAATGACACATTTGATCGATTTATAAGAAGTACGTATTATTCATGTTAAAAGAACCCTCAAGCCTTCTATGTGGCATGATTTTAACAATCTTTTATACATAACAACAGATTGAAATTAAACTGCCTTCCTAGCTGTTTCTATTTTTTAAATTGTAAAAATGACTTTTATTATTCTCTATCTAAAAGTCACTAAACGAGAATACCGAAACTTAGTTTCTAGTCCTAGTTCTGTCATTGAATTGACTCCATGACCATGGGTAATTCATTAAACTCTGTAAGCCAATTTGTTTTTATTTATGAATGTGGACAGTTGGTTTTGATGTACTTTAAAGCCCCTTCCACTTCTTGTGTTCTAGTACTCCACATTGTGTCTCTCTGTCTTTATATAGAAATACCTACTTATAAAAACATAAGTGCATATAGGGTCCATATAGCAATAACCTAAATTATTCAACAGAACTCATAAGGGAGTATCCAAGAATGGTATGAATTTTCCCCTGAACAAGGCAGGTGAATGTAACTGATAGATAAATAACCAGGATTTGTCATAGGTTCTTGGTCAGGACTGACATGATGAAAGCATATTTTCAAAGTAACTGTTGGGCATCAGTGTGCAGAATAAATCAGAATGGAAGAAACCTGGAATACAGACCAGGCAGACATGATGCCATCATTCAGAGCAAGGCAAGGAGAGCTCAGACTATGGTGATACAATCAGAGATGAGGTTGAAGCAACAGATATGAAGATATTGAGATATATGTTCAATCAAATAGAATGGCAAAAAATATATAAAGAGAAAAATTATGAAAGGAAATACAAATATCTAATAAACATGAAAAAGTATAATTCACTAGGATTCAAAGTCATGATTTATGAAAAATAGTAATTCTCAATGCTGGTAATGGTACAGTAAAATAGACACTCATAGTGATAGTGGAGATCTATGTATTGACACAAAATTCTACAAAGTAATACAGCATTATATTATCAAGAACCTTGCTTTAAAAATATATCCTCTGACCCATTAATTTTACTTCTAGACATCTATGTAGAGGAAATAGAATCTCAGACAAAGATTTAGGTAAAGAGATGTTTATCACAATGTCATTTATAAAAGAGAAGAAAGATTTTTAAATCTTAAATTACAAAATTCAAGAAATTATTAAATTACAGAATAGCCATATGTATCACCACATATATATATGCAAATTAGATAGTTCTTAAACTTATTTTAAATAATATTTTATTCGAAAAAGTTTATAAAATAACATATCCAAAAGATACAAATAAATTCATATACCTAAAACAGTCCCAAATACAGAAATGAAAGTATTTGATAATGATGTTAGAGAATACATTCAAATGTGAAGAGCAGTTATCTCTGTATGGTGGAATTACTTGATATTTCTATTTCCTTTTTCTTGAACTTTCTTAATGCTTGAAAATTACTCTAATAATTTGAAAAATAAAAGTTTTAAGCAAGCAGTAAATAATCTAAACACTGAATCTCAAATTTGTTAATAATTCAACTTAGAAAAGAATACATGTCTGATTCCAATTTATTCAGTTACTGAAATATGGGATACATAGATTTTCAGTTTCCCCAAACTGAATCATATCATATTTCATAATTTCTTTTTCTTTTTTGGATCCTTGTACCTTTGCCTTAAGTGATTAGCCTGAACTTCGACATTCCAGCACCTCATTTTCTTTTCTTTTTTTCTTTTCTTTCTTTTCTTTTCTTTTTTCTTTTCTTTCTTTCTTTCCTCTTTCTTTTCCTTTTCTCTGTCTCTCTCTTACTCTTTCTTTCTTTTCTTTCTTTCATCTTTCTTTCTCTTTCATCTTTCCTTTCTCTTTCATCGTTCGTTCTTTCCCTTTTTTTTTTTTTGGACAGAGTCTCCCTCTGTAGCCCAAGCTGGAATGCAGTGTCACTGCAACCTACACCTCCCAGGCTCAAACAGTTCTTGTGCCTCAGCTTCCTGAGTAGCTGGGACTACAGGTGCGTGCCACCAAGCCCGGCTACTTTTCTGTATTTTAGTAGAGATGGGGTTTCACCATGTTGCCTAGGGTGGTCTCAAACCCCTGAGCCCAGGGGATTCACCCACCCTGACCTCTCAAAGTGCTGGAATTACAGGCATGAGCCACCATGCCCGGCCCTCATTTTCTTTAGAATCTTGTTTTCTTCATTCATTTCTGACATTAACATACTCAAACCACATTTACATGTATATGAGATCATCCTCTCTTATCACAAAGGAAAGAATCTAGATTGTTCTTTATGTTTTCAATTGTTTTTAATTTCTAAATTTCTCTTATAAAAATATGCCAATCTAATAATAGCATTCTGAGTAATTGAAACAAATGAAAATAAAGGACACAGTCAGTATGTCACTGAAAAGCCACTTTTATTGGGTGGAATAAAGTACTACTGATAAAATTTATTAGGCACTCATTTCAAGAATAGAATCTTAGCTGCTCTGTGTAAGAATGAATAAACATAACAACTTACTTGGCTCTGTACCTTGAAATTTACCCAAAAAAAAAAAAAAAACCCAGTTTGATGCCAGAGAAAATGAACCAGATAAAGTTTTATTGGCTCAAAATATACAAGTAACTTAGTCTGCCCCTTTTGTAACAAAACTGTACAAGTAAAAATATAATCTTCTTTAAAATCTAAATTCCTTACATTAGCCAATAGCACAGTGCTGGAGTAACTAAAACTTTACAGACCTCACCCTCTTTTCCTTCTGCCAGCAGAATGAACTGCTCTCTCTCCTTCAGGCCTCCACTGACTATGTAAGCTAACCCAGAACCATTTGTACACAAGCTTGCCTATTTTTCAGAACTGTAAGTCTAGTAAAGGTGGAGACTGTGTCCTGTTTATTTTTGTATACCTTAGGTTCTAGCAAAGTGCATAATTGTTGAACGAACTAATGAAGTAGTCTTAGCCTAGTTTTCGAGAGTTTAAGTCTCTATGAAATAATCTAAGGAAAAGTTCCTTGGATAGAAATGCTTACACTTTGTGTGTTATTCCATAATCTATCTTACTAGCATCTAGGCAAGTTTCTTTGGAATGATGATATCACCAAATTATGAACACCTTTGGAAGTAAACATCTTTCAAGATATTTTTCTGCAGGGCTAAGAGTTAAAGTACAGTAGTATAGTCCTTAAGAGCTCTTTCAGTTATTATTTTGGCACCCACAATGAGTTACTAAGTCTTTCTGAATTTCACTTTTCTCATCTGAAAGATGAGAATAGTAATCATCTTTATCTCATAGTTTGCTGTGGGGATTGGATGAGATACTGCATGTCAAATAGTATCATGCCTAGCTAAGCCGTTGGGCCTTTATTATTAGCATTAATGCCTCCCAGGACAAGTAGTTAGACTTGCACATACCTCTGACAACTGGGACAGAGTGTACAGGTGTAGCAACGGGGCTCTCGCTGGACATAGAATTAGAGAGAGCTTAAGTGCATATGCCAGTGCTTTCAGTCTTCAGTAGCGTAAGAACTACTTGGGGAGCCTATTTAAAATGGAGATCTGAGTTCCACCTCAAGAGATGCTAATTCAGTTGGTTTGCTCTGAAGTGAGACCCTGAAATGTGTCTTTTTAACATGCTCAGCAGGTGGTTCTGATGCAGCTGGTCCTAGACCAAGCACTAAGTAACCCTGGCATCATGACTCCATCTCAGCCTTGATCACAAACCACTCTAACCCCATGGCATCATTCCTCAAGATTGGCCCTGCTTAATGCTGTGTGGCTTGACTACCAAAAGCCTTGCTGTTTCCACTCTGTGGCTTTGCTAACAAAAGCTTTCCTTCCTCTACATCCTCACCCCACCCCACTGAAGGCAGAAAAAACGAATAGGGAAGGCAGAGTCAATTGGGGAAACCTGAGTAGTTACAGTAAATTATGTTATTTTGTGTTATTTGACCTAATGATCTGCATTAGTCCAAAAGTGGGTTGACTTGAGAGGTCAGCTTGAATTTTAGAACAATAGTTTTCCCCCAATAACTTTGGAACAGCTGGCTATATCTCTTGTTTTTTATGGAATTGCTATACATAGAACTTAGATGAATAAGCACAATTGAAGTGCAAAGTGTTAAACGCATGCTTCGATTTAGTCGATGCATTTGCACATTGAAGTAATTAGGATTATTTAAAAGCATTCTGCTTCTAATACTTTGTTCTCCATTTCCTACAAATCAAATTGTGAGCGGTAGATTTGATTTTGACATCATTTTGAAAATATTTTCTTTCTTTTTTTAATTTCCTTAGTATTACATTTTTACAAAGTTCAAAACACAACCAACTGTGACTAAATTCATAAAAACAAAACAAAAAGTCCAAAGTGCAAGAAAATGAAAACCAGCACAGAATAATATGCAGGAGAACAACGTAAACCATACCTTACAAATAGAGTTGTAATAACACACCTTATCCGTGTCTGATCAATTAATAACAAATACTTATTCAGATAGCAAATTGCTTATTCTTTTACTTTGATTGAGAGCCCAAATTTAATTATCTTAGTCTAAATCAATATGAAAAGGCAACCAGATCCACACTGAAAAAATCTTAACCATCTCCTATTTTCATTGAACTATATGTAATGCAATGAATGAATGTGAAGAAACAGTATAAAGTGTGCTTTCCTTACTTGCTAACAAAGCATTCAAGCAAGATTATTCATTTTTAAAATAAAGTTAGATTCAGCAGAACCAAGAAATGGTTATGTAGCCATATTGCCTAGACAAATACATACCTGAGTTTAAATTCCAACTCTGCACACTATCTGCATTACTTTTGACAAGTTACTTCACCTCTCTGACCCACAGTTTTCGTGTCTGTTAGAGTAATAATATCTATATTGCAGAATTGCTTTAATAGCAGATTGTATTTAATATTTACAATATATTATATCTTATTGTATTATACAATATATTAATATACTGTATTTAATATTGTATTTATAAAAATAATGTATTTGAAGTGGATGGAATTTAATACTTACTCAATAAGTGGCAGTTATTATTTTTAAGTCAGGAAATAAAATTTGGAGGGATAAGAACCCAAAATCCTTAGAGGAAAAACAAAAACTAAACAAAAATATTCTATGATCTCACTTTCCCAGAGGTTATTTACACAAGTCACAGATTTTATCCTAGGACTTTATCAGGATTCTACAGAAGGGAATGTTTTACCTTTATAATCTTCTTTCCCCCAAATTGTTACCCTTATTGCAAATTACTGACCTCAAAATACATGTTGAGAAATACCCTTCATACTATTGAAGTGCATAATTGAATGCATATATTTTGCCAACACAAATTATTATCATATTCCTTTGTTTAAAATAAACAGTATTTCAGACTGGCTCAGAGATGTCTAATACCTCTTATTTTTTCTATACTACTTTTATAGTTCTAGAAGTATATCTGTTTATGCATAAAAGTGAAGGTGGGGAGAGAGAGAGAGAGAGATAATGGACAAGAATAATAAAATCATCTGTGCAACAGAGATGGTGCCCTGTTCAATCCTGTCCTTAGTGATTGATTCTGTTTCATGTATAGAAAGTGCTCATTAAATGTCTGCCGAATTAAGTACATGAGGGAAAACAAAATGCTAAGAAATACTGTGTAGCATAAAGGAGCCAACTCAAAAGTAATGTATGCAGGTTGTAGGCAAACAGATAAAACTCACCAATGGACATCAACACCTCTTTAGTTAGGTTGGCTCAGTGTGGAATAACCGCCATCTTTATTCAGAACCATTAGTTCTTACCTGGAGGTGTTAGCTGATCCAGGAGAGCTGACCGACCTGCAGTCAGAGAGTCACAGAATATAAGAGCCAGAAAGGATTATGGAGAGTTTCTGATCCCAGAGCCTGCCTCATTTCTCAGGTTAAGAAACTGAATGTCTGCCAAACACTTCGTGGCAAAGTTTGTTGGTCCTAAAACTTGAGTTTCCTGATTCTGTTCCAGTTCATTTTGTATTGTGTCATGCTGCCTTTGTGTCCCCAAACTTCCTGTCCACCTGGGAGTTCCCATATATCCACTGGCTCCTTTTCATATGCCTAGAAAAGTGCAATGGAGCATCCATCAATGCTTCTGATTAGAATCATCTCACCTATTATGGCATTTTCCATAGAGCCTAAAAGACCACAATAAAGAGATTCTTCATTTGACTCTTAAAATCAATGTTTTCATCAAGAAATAAACTTTGTTAAATTATTATTAACCATTAACAACTCATCCAAATCAGCTTCTTTTCAAGTGATGTAGCTGGAACTAAAGGGAATGGAGAACAAACACCTGTTATAATTTGATTGGGGGAAAATGTAAAGGAAGAGCTCTGTCTTCAGGGTGTTACCCAGGGGAAGGTAAGGCCAGGTGGGCTATGGAAGGGAGTCCAGAGTACTCAGGAACTCGCCCAAGGATTTGAATCTTAGAGAAATGAAGAGAGATAAGAATATGTGAAGATAGCAAAAGCGGAGGTTAAAAAGGGAAGATACAAGTAGATTTAATGATTTGGTCTTTTGGTTCATTATTTACTACTATTATTGTAACTTCTTCACTCAGTGGAAAAGCCTTGCATTCAGGTCATTTATGTCCTGTTAACAGCTTATATTTCTACTCTCTAAGTAATAACTCAAATTCCTTGAATCAAGTATTGATAACATCCATGAGAGAAGAAATAAAGCATTTGGTAGGTAAATGTCTTCCCTATCCACTTAAAGAATGAAGTGTTGATAGTCTGTTGATGGTGAGTTAAACTGGCATACCAGGAATTTTTATAAATGGTTTTCCCATGCTCCATTGAATATGTGGCTGAGACTTTTAGTTGTATACCAGCTGTGCATGCAAAATCTCATAATTACTCTTACTGTATTAAGCATTTTATAGCAATTTTAGCTCTAAAATGCTATGCGATAGTTTTTATGCAAGTGTACCAGACATGTAAGCTGTTCCAATGAAAACATTTTCTTTCTTTTAGACACATGGTTTTAGGTTTCCAAACTTAGCTCTTTGCATTGATGGAAGAATCTTTAGGACAAACATCAGGTTTTTCGTGCGGGGAGAGGGACAGTGGATTTTCTTGCACATACTTCAAGCAGCCTTATCAGTAAAGGGGAATTTTACTAATTAATTGGATAATACGGATACTACCAAGTACTGCTGCTGAGCACTAGTTCCTCCTCAGCCTGTTCTATTGAGACAGGCAGCAAAGAGAAAGCTAGGGTTATCTCTGCGTCTCTCTGGGGTGTAATGACAAACAGGCAGAAGGACTTGGACTTAACCTCTCTGCAGAAGGCTGACACCTTTAACATTGCAGCACATGCTGCTGCCCCCTGCAGTAGCAAGTCTTGGGCCTGAGCCCAAAGCTGGTGTGGAGTTTGAACCCTTGGCATTCTGGCCCAGAGCCAAGTGCTATCAATGGAACCCCACTGACACCTTTAGTTATTCTTCCTAGATTAGGATAGTAATTTACTTGTCTCTTTGATTTCAAGTGTCTGGTTTTGTTTCCAGATGCCTCCCAGCTCATCTGTATTCCAGGGGTTTCAAAAGATTTTAATCTCATTGGTTGTTTCCTTTGTCAGTTCCATTTGGTGAACACAGGAGGGATACAGAGAGACTAGAGAGAGGGAGGCAAGCAAGGGGGTTTTGTATGTGTGAGGTAGGGGGCATATGGGGAGGGCTTGGTGAGACTGAAGGAATAAATGAAAGGCATATTCACTTTTAGAATATCAGCTATTATGCCAGGATAAGTCAGAATGGAGTATAAGAGATGATGTGTAGGACAATGTAGCAAAAAGTATTATTACATAGATTCATGTGTAAAAGCCCTCCAACCAGCAGTAATCTCAACTTCTCCCAAAAGATTGCAATATATGAAGGAGATGGAGAGACCATAGACATTTTATCCCAATGCCAATAACGTAACAGAATTTGGATTTTAACATGCTATAGTAGGAAACGGCATTTATGCATGGTGTCATTTCATATTTACAAGGGCCTGTCTAGCACTGTTTATTGATTTTACTGCAATTTTTTTTCCTGAGGATCCTGTAGATAGATAATTGCTAGAAATGTCCATCATTAGCACAGCAATGAGTGCAACCATCACACTAAGAAAAAGATACACATAGGACCCTGCGAGCAAGCATCAAATAGAGAGAAAAGTCACACAATAACATGTGCAGCTATAACTCCAGGCAAACACACATATAACACCCTGTGTAGCCATTGCACTGAGAAAATACACACAGCCCCCTGTGCGGCCATCACACATCGGGAAAATACACACATGACACCCCTATGCAACCATCACACCAGGCAAAAGCACAGACATAAAATGCTAAGTCAATAGGAGTGAACAGCTCATAAAAGCCTACTGGAATAGATCACATCACAGCCAGGTACATCTGTTCTCAGCACTAACTATTATCGTTAGCTTAAAATGCTTAAAATCACTGTGCATCCTCAGGTCTAGGGACAGATTATTCCAAGAAGATTCTGCTAAATAGATTTGGCAATGCAGTGAAGGGGACCTCTACTACATTAAAGTGATGCATTTTGCATCTCAAAGGCTGTCAGCTGTATTTAGGGGAACTGTGTGATTGAAGAACAATGTGCTAGGATAGGATAGCAATTTTTCTGGCCCTTCTAAGTCTGGAGGTGATTTTTACCCCGACATGAGTTAAGTATACAATTGAATGGGCAGCTCGCAGATTGGGAGGTGACTAATAAAAGCAGAAATGGAAATAGCTTTCAACTTGTGCTGCAAAGGAAGCTGCTACATCCTGTTTTAAACTGGAACTCTCAGGTGGTATGTCACATCTAAAGGTCTTAGTGAGGTCAGACTTCAAGCCATCAACTTGAGATAAATAAGTAGCAACTACAGTCCTTGCTTCATAGGGTTGACTGCCCAACTGGGAGGAATAAAGGAACCACCCACCTCTTCTTTAGCCAGTGCCTTCTCTTTATGCTCTTGCCTTGGTCTGTGATGTTATCCTAGCTGTGTGACACAGGGGTTACCGCACTGTGAGGGAAACTCGGCATGTCCTTCTGAAGAGTGGCCCAAAAGAACTGGTTAGAAAGAGTTTCAAGCTTCCGTGTTTCAATTACAGTGGCATTTTGTGTTTCTACTGAGTGAGAGAAGTTTCAAGTTAGCTTGTTAAGAATGATTTACACCATAATTCTAGGAAAAACAAATGTGAGTGACTGAAATTTGAAAGGAAAGAGTATAGGGGGGAAGTGCCAGACTAAACGAATCCTAAGTAAATAGGGTGTTTCTTTTGGGGCGGGGCTGGGGTGATTGGTTTCTTTTTTAAAAAAACAAAAGAAAAAATGTATGTATTGTTGGTAATTACTTCTCTTACCTGGAAAGAGTGAGGCAGGAAAAAAAAAAAAACCGGAATTTCTCCATTTGCTCCCTGTAAAAGCAAATTTTCAGGAGAGGACAGGTGTTTCCCTTAAATTTGTGTAACAACATCTTACTGGGAATGAACAGTACTGGAAATAAGAACTAAGAATTTCACTTCTTTATTTTTCCTCTAAATGTGGCAGAAAAGGTTTTGTTGGGGTGAGATAAGCTTTTTCCATGAAACAATGCAGTAGCGACATTAGGTAATTACATGGTGACTGGGACACACCGCATGGTATACTGGAGAAATTGCGCGATACTTACATGATAACTATAGTAACTTTAGTTATCACTACCGTATTATCTCCTGATAACTATATAATTAGTTTGTGTCATCAAAGCACCCTAAACGTACGCCTGTTCCAGCTACTCTGGTAGAAAAAAAAATAAACTTTTTTGCAAGGGGGAAAAAAGCTAATGAAGAAAGTTGCCAAGAACAGATATTTTGTAATCTGTGCTAAATCTCTGCTGGAAAACATGAACAGTAACGAAGCTGAGAAGACAGTAAAAGAAATTCGGGGCAAGGTGCCAGACGCCCAGACGGAAGGAGAATGTGGACCAAAAGATTGCGACAATCGGGTAATTATGGTTTATGAATTTCAGCTTTAATCTGTAGTTCAGTGAGTCCTGATTAAATATCTGTTAAACACAATTAAAGTTTGTTTTTGTATTTCACCGTCTTGATCAGAATAATTAGAGACTGCGTGTTTCATGTCAAAAGTAGCAAGAGGAATTTTAGTGAATGAACATCGTTTTTAAAAGCCATTTGTAGCACCAGCTGTTGGCATTATTTTATATTTTAGTGTTATCAGCATAAAGATGGTCCTCTGGATGCTGAATAGTTTCCAGCAGGACAAGGATGTTATGCTGTTATGATGGGCATGTGCTGATGAAGCTTCAGTGTTTAAGGGCTAGTGTTCATTGGAAACAATGGACAAGGGAGATGTAGGTCAGGCAAGCAGATATTTTAGGTAAGAGAAGGAAGACATTTGAGTTAACTTTACCCATGCAAGGAGCGACATAAGGGAATTTCTCATGGTATAGTCATTGGTGTTAACACCTGCAATGCTGATGTTATTTGCTTATTGAGATGTCAACATAGTGCCTGAAGGAAGGGCGCAAGAAAGGTGTAATGAGAAGTGCTAGAATTCTGTACTGGTTGGTTCTCAGCTAAACACATGTGCCTTTTTTTCCTAGAGTTAAGAGAAAGAAGTGCAGGAAGCACTTGCTGTACTAATAATTATTTGGCTAAGCATAGCAGTATGAATGCTCAAAAAGGACAAATTTAAATATAAATGGGATTAACTAAAACTGGGTAAAGGAGTAAAATCTAGTTCTACATACCAAAGCTAAGACCATGATTTCCATACACTTGTGCCAAAAGAGAGACTGGAGAGCTGTAAATCACAATCTCTTTAAATAATGATGAGGGTGTATGTAAAAATGTCTTTGCAGCTTACCATGCTATGAGGTTTAAAGAAATAAGATACCATCTTGCTTGCTATTTGAAATTTGGCTACCTAGAATATTTAGGTCTCTGTGACACACAGATTAATCCCCCCCTCCCCACCCTACCAAAGATGTTCACATCCTAATCCGCAGAACCTGTGAATATGTTGCCTCATATGGCAAAGAGACTAAACTAAAGATGTGACTAAACTAAGGATTTTTGAGATGGGAAGATTATACCAGATTATCTGGATGGGCCTAATATGATTATAAGGGCCTTTTAAAGGAAAGAGGCAGGCAGGACTCACAGAGGAGATGTGGGGATGGAAGCAGAGGTCAGAGAGAGAGAGATTTAAAGATGCTGCATTGATGGTTTTGAAGAGGGAGGAATAGACCATGAGCCAATGAATAACTGGAAAACTGAAGGAAAGGGATTTTCTCTTAAAGAGTACAGAAAAAAACAATTCTGCTGATACTTTGATTTTAGGGCTTTCTGACCTCCAGAACTATAAGTTTGTGCTAATTTGTTACAGCAGTGATAGGAAACTAATACAGGTCCCATGAACCTGCTTCATGAACTTGATTTCTATTGAAAAGTTATCTAGTTAAAAGTACATTCAGGTATAGGAAAAATAATAAGCCTTTATTAACTTAATCTTCTAAGGCCCATTTTCTAGCCTGTCTTTGTGGTATCATTTGGAGGTATATCTGCTATGATATGAATTTTAAAAGCCTATGTATTACAAATTAAAATTATGAGCAAGTTCAACCCTGTCTCCCTACCACCAGTTATCAGCAGTACATTCCAAACTAGGAAAGTTTTCAGGGAGGGAGGATTGTAGAGTGAGAATAATTTCTCTTAACAACAAACAATAGCAATTAACATTTGAGTACTTACCTTAGGTTTAACCACTTGACTATGGCAACAATTGACCATTTTTAAGCTACAGAAATGGCAATTTCATAACGTTTAATATACCCAGTGTTATCTCATTTAAACATTCTAAGTACTTCATGAGGATTCTAAAACTAAGAATAAAATTTTTACCAAGATTAATACATTTTAGAGTTATGCAAAATTCAGGCTAATAATGTACTTTATTTTCATCAAGTTCAGTTAAAAATGGGATTCAGTTCCAACTGGCCAAAGGAGTCTTTGCAGATTTGAGGGTACAAGTGTGTGTCTCATCTACTATTCAAAAAAGTTGACAGTATAAAAGTCATGGGAAAGTTGTAGGGGAAAGTGAGCATAACCCAAACAGACAAAGACAGTGGTAGAAATTGGCTACCTAGCATCTTTGTATTGAAAAGAGGATATAGAAGCATACCTCTTTGTATTGCACTTTACTTTATTGCACTTCCCAGACACTACATGTTTTGCAAATTGAAAGTTTGTGGCAACCGTGCACTGAGTGAGTCTATTGCACCATTTTTTCCAACAGCATGCGCTCACTTCATGTCTCTGTGTCACATTTTGGTGGTTCTTGGCCATATTTTAAACTTTTTAATCATTATTATATTTGTTTGAGGGATCTGTGATTAGCGATCTTTGATGTTTCTATTCTGATTATTTTGAGGTGCCACAAACCACACCCATATAAGATGACAAATTTAATCAGTAAATGTTTTATATGTTCTAACAGCCTTACCAACTAGCTGTTCCCTCATCTCTCTCCATCTCCTGGGACTTCCCTGTTCCCTGAGACACAATATTGAAATAAGACCAGTTAATAACCCTACAATGACCTCTTAAGTGTTCAAGTGAAAGGAACAGTCACATTATCTCTCACTTTAAATCAAAAGCCAGAAATGATTAAGCTTAGTGAGGAGGGCCCAGCTAGGTTGAAAGCTAAGCCCCTTGCACTAAATAGTAAGGAAGTTGTAAATGCAAAGAAAATGTTCTTTAAGGGAATTAAAAGTGCTACTCTAGGTAAAACACTAATGATAAGAAGGCAACACAAGCTTATTATTGATATAGAGAAAGTTTTAGTGGTGCAGGTAAAAGATCAAACCAGGCCGGGTACAGTGGCTCACACCTGTAATCCCAGCACTTTGGGAGGCCGAGGCAGGCAGATCATGAGGTCAAGAAATCGAGACCATCCTGGCCAACATGGTGAAACCCTGTCTCTACTGAAAATACAAAAATTAGCTGGGTGCGGTGGCACATGTCTGTAGTTCCAGCTACTCAGGAGACTGAGGCAGGAGAATTGCTTGAACCCAGGAGGTGGAGGTTGCAGTGAGCTGAGATGGCACCACTGCACTCCAGTCTGGCGACAGAGCAAGACTCCATCTCAAAAAACAAAAACAAAAAAAATCAAACCAGCCACAACATTCCCTTAAGACAAAGTCTAATCCAAAGCAAGGCACTGACTCTTCAATTCTATGAAGACTGAGAGAGGTGAGGAAGCTTTAGAAGCAAAGTTTGAAGCCGGTGGAGACTGATTCATGAAGTTTAATTAAAGAAGCCATCTCTGTAATATAAAAGTGCAAAGTGAAGTATCAAGTGCTGATAGAGAAGCAAGTTATCTGGATGATCTAGCTAAGATAATTGATGAGGGTGGCTGACCTAAACAGCAGATTCTCAATATAGGTGAAATAGCCTTCTACTTGGAAGGAAATGCCATTTAGAGCTTTTATAGCTATTGAGGAGAAGTCAATGCCTGGTTTCAAAGAATCAAAGGATAGGCTGACTGTCTTGTAACTTTAACTGGAAGCCAATGTTTATTTACCATTTAGAAAATCCTAGGGCTCTTGGGAATTATGTTAAATCTACTCTGCCTGAGCTCTACAAATGGAATAACAAAGCCCGAACAAGAGCATATCTGTTTATAGCATGGTTTACTGAATATTTTAAGCCCACTGTTGAGACCTACCACTCAGAAAAAAGGAGATTTCTTTCAAAATACTACTGCTCATTGACAATACCTGGTCATCAAAAAACTCTGATGAAGATGTACAAAGACATTAATGTTGTTTCAGTGCCTGCTAACACAACATCTATTAGTAGCCCTTGGATCAAGGGGTAATTTTGATATACAAGTCTTATATTTAAGAAATAAATTTCATAAGGCTATAGCTACCATAGATAGTGATTTCTGTCATCGATGTAGGCAAAGTAAATTGAAAACCTTCTGGAACGTATCCACCCCATTCTAGATGTCATAAAGAAATTTGTGATTCATGGGACAAGGTCAAAATATAAATATTAACAGGCATTTGGAAGAAGTTGATTCCAACCCTCGTGGATGAATTTCAGGCACTTAAGGCTTCAGTACAAGTAACTGTACATAGTGTGATGAAAATAACAAGAGAACTAGAATTAGAAGTGAAGCCTGAAGACTTAACTGAATTGTTGTACTTTCATTATCAAACTTGAACAGGTAAAGAGTAGTTTCTAATGGATGAGCAAAGCAGTGAGTTTCTTGAGATGGAATCTACTCCTGGTAAAGATTCTGTGAATGTTTCTGAAATGAAGACCAAAATATTTAGAATGTTTTATAAACTCAGTTGATAATGCAATGGCAGAGTTTGAGAGGATTGACTCCAATTTTGAAAGAAGTTCTATTGTGGGTAAAATGCTATCAAACAGCATCACATGCTACAGAGAAATCATTTGTGAAAAGAAGAGTCAATCATGTGGCAAACTTCATTGTTGTCTTATTTTAAGAAATTACCACAGCCACCCTGATCAGTCAGCAGCCATCAACATCAAAGCAAGACCCTCCACCAGCAGAAAGATTACCACTCAGATGGTAATCTTGAAAGCTCAGAGGCTGGTGAGCACTTTTCAGCAATAAAGTATTTTTAATTAAGATATGTTACATCTCCAGAGTATCCCTGCACTACCACAGAGGGAGACAGGAAAGCATAGTGGTGAAAGACTGGGGCATGGCATCAGACAGGTGGGATATGAATCTTGGTTTTATCCCTCATTACCAAGTTAAATAATCCCTCATCTTACTTTCCTGATCTCTAAGAATAAATAATAATAATACCTAATTCATGGACATAGTTGCTGGGAGGATTAAGTGAAGTAATACATGTAAAGCACTTAGAGCAGTACCTGGTACATAATAAGCAACAAATGTTAGCTGCTGTTGCTGTCATCATCATCATCATCTACTGAAAAGTAACAGACTCAAGAGAAACCTTAACAGGGAAAATGTGCCTTATTTAGTGTTACGTCTTCAGTCTAGAAAAACTTGGTAAACTTAATATTCTTACTTACTATAGCAATATAGTATTTCCCATGGCAAAATTCACTCTTTACTCTGCTTTGATAGTATGTGGAAAAATATACCCTGTTTCTTAATCACTGTATTAGAAGATTATTGCATTCATTGTTTTTCATAAAACAAAAACAAATTTAAGAACAGACCACAACACTACATCAATGCTGATAAATATAAAATTTGACCTACATTTAGAATTATATATTTGTTTCATATTGTCTGTCTGGTGCCTAAGAATTGGTTTTCTTATCATTATCTAATCTTCACAGCTACAGTAACATCCCTGAAATTAAGCTAAGAATGCTACAAACACAAACTAAGAGCACAGTGAGCTTTCCACATGATTAGAATGATACTTCCCTTCTCATCTTCATTGAACCAGACATCTTTTTCCCATGAACTCCGAGAAGGGTTAGCCAGCCTGTGAGGCCCGCTATGCCCCAGAGTTGGTGCTGGAAAGGAGAATATGTCTAGTCAGCCAGTAATAGGTTTTTCACAGGTGTTCCTTCTCTAACAGAAAATGTTGAAGCCAGCAACCTTCCAATCTACCTAGGGAGGATTCAGAATAATTTGTTTGAGAATAGTATTGCTTAAAGAGATTCCCAGCCTCTTTTAGTCTATGGCTTCCATTGATAATATGATGAAAGCTATGGACCCTCTTCCCAAAAGAACATGCAATACCTTTTCAGAGGATTCACAAACCCCCTCAAGCCTATCAGGGGACCTCAGATTAATTATCCCTGGTTCACAATTGTGTTCTAAGAAAATCACTGCAGGACTGACTGGGCTGACAAGATTTGAGACCAGAATTATGCAATACATATTTACCATATGATCTTGGACCAGTCATTAATGTAAATTGAGGTCCTAGCTTTTAATTAGTAAAATGAGTACTTTTAATCCTAATGTTCAGGGAAAGCACGTATTTATTTTTACAGCATTTTGAGGTACATTTAAATAACTACTGTAATAAAGAGCATTGATATTGGTCTTGTTTACTATTTATTTATTTACTGTTGGGTCATTAATTTATTCATTCATTCAGCAAGTATTTGTTGAACACCTACTATTCCAGACACTGGAAATATAGTAGTGATCAGAACTCATTAAGCCTTCCTTCCTTCTGGAACATTCTAGTTAGGGGAGATAGTTAATAAACATGTAAACTTACTAACACACAATGAAGAATGAAATGAAGAAAATAAGAGTAAAACCTCATACAGATGGCATGTAAGGAGATGGCATTTGGTTGAGACCTGAATGATGTTAGAAACTAGCCATATGAAGATGTGAAGGAAAATCATTTCAGGCAAATTGGAATAGCAGCTTCAAAGGCAGGAAGTAATCCCAGTTAATAGTTAAGAAATGTCCAAAGCTGAAGACAGAAAGTAATCTCATGGCAGTGTAATACATTGCCTCATGGAGAATTTGAAATGTCTTTTGTTGAACAGCCAAGAGGACAGAAACTGATTCATGAGGTATAGCATGTCCCATGTCTTTGGCCATTTATAGGACTATTTAGGGGCCTAAAAGTGTTCTTTCAGAAAGGGGAAAAGGAATTGTGATACAGTCCAGTATTGTTCGCAAATGAGGTACTGTTATTAGCAGGGAGGGAGGATTGTTGAAGTAACTGATAAAGCCCTTAGCAACCAGGAATCTTAATAGGTAAGGGAATTATTGGGAATATGGGCCAGTTTTACTAAGGTTCATCACGAATGTGCTTCCTCTGTTTCCTGAAAGCTGCCTAAGATCACAGGTGACCTAAAATCTTCTTCTGTCCCTTTTTAATATAGGTTTAAATGTCCTGCTTCTTTACCACCATCCACCCCTCAAGGTAGTTCCCAGAAATTACTACACTGAATAGTGGAAATAGGTAATGTAATTTGAATGAACATCAGAAAAGGAAAAAATTATGTTGTGTTTATAGGTGTTTCCCAATAGAATTAAAAGATTAAGTCTGAGGGAATGTATTAATATTAGGGCTGTAGTGAGTCATCAGTATTGCTTGAAGGAAGTTTAGTACTATTATTCCTTGTCAACCAATTGAAATACTTTAGTAAATGGTAAATCGTAATAAATACAACTAGGAATAATGCCATGTGTAAAAATAATAATTTATTTTAGCTTGTGTACCACTTATTTTCACTAATAAACTAAACAATTATCTTAATCATTTCTTAGTGGCATTCATATATAATGCAAATTTGGTGTAGTATGCAATTACAGATGAAAATATATTTAGACAGTCATTCAGAAGGCAAGGAATGGGAGCCTTTCCCAAAAGGGCATTTCTATAAGACTATAGGTTATAGCTCCAGGGTAAGTATGAAGAGACAAGAAACTGCATTAGAGTTCAGGGTAACTGACTTAAAGTGATGTTGAATTTCATAATCAGAGTTCCTAGAATGACCTTGCAAATTATATTTCCAGGGAAACATGAACATAATAATATAGTATCATGGAATAGCCTTATTCTGTGTACCAAAAACAATTAGGTACTATATATGAAAAACATACTGCAAATACTAAATGTACTGAGCTTATTCAAATATAGGTTTAACAACTGGTTATTGTTGATTGTATTTTTTTAAATCAGAGTTGAAAAATTCTATAATAGAATTTCTGACCCTTCTGTTACCCCAGGTCCTTGTGCCGTTTTAAACACTTCCCCTCCCTTTCATTCCCAAAGTGTCTTTTCTCTGGAGAAAAGAATATAAATTATCCTATCTAAATTTCAAGGATGACTATTCCCACATGAGAGCATATCAAAGCTGAAAAGAGAATACAGAACTCATAACAACCAGTACCATTCACACCAGCTCATCTGCTACTTCCTAATAAAACTGGTTGTTAATCTTCCCTAATTTGTCTACATCATTCAGGTAATAAAAGTGTCTAAACCATAATGCATTCTTCCAGAGAAGATAATCAGGTAACTTAATACCTCTTAGCTGAAAGACACAATGTCCCTTTGTATGCAGTCTTGAATTGGATTGACATTTCTAGCTGACACTTCACATCAAAGGTTGTTTTGCTCAGTTCACAATCTGATCTTTTTTATTGTCTTCTAGAACATTCCAAATTTTCAAAAAGATTCCTTCATCCTCAGCAGTATACTGAGAGCTTCCAATTTCATTATCTCATTAATTTTATTAATTATTAAGGTGTATCTAATTGTAAGTTTCTCCTCTCAGGAAAGTGTCTAAGTCCCATCTTCGGAGATACAAATAATCACAACATTGTGAATAACAAAATTATAGTTAAGTTGGGCATAACTTAACTGCCAGGGGAACAGAGATCTCTCAAGTAGAAAAGATGCTCATAACTGTTATGATTTCATAGGGGCCATTCATTACTTAGTATATTTTCTTAATATGGAATGAATCACTGTGAGTAAAAGATTTTATTTTCTTCATTTATTTAGTTGAGCCATTCAATTCATATAGGTTGGAAAACAATTTCCACAGGAAGATCAGCTGGTATTTTTTGACTTCATATGTATGCTACGTCCTGAAGGTTATCTTCAGGATGTCTGAGGACTGAGGAACAGATACGTTTTAGATGAAACTTTCAGTGATAGAGCATTTACTGAGATGTGAACAGTTTGTAGAGTGCAAGTGATCCTATTTTCTAAGGCAATTTGATAGAAAATGTAGATGAGATTGGGAAGGTAGGGAGGACTTCAAGGAAATCATCATTGAGGAAATAGACCCATTGGGAGGTACTTGAAAATCGTGAGTTCATACCACATAACTGTTCATCTTTGTTCTGCTTTGTAGAAACAATATATGAACAGATCCAGATCCAGATTTTCTTCTGGATGAAGGGAAGCTTATAAGAAGGAAACAAATAGTTAACTTTTCACTGGCATGCTTACTCTGTTTAGTTTTTAATCACTAATGGTGGATGGTGGGATGTTGTTATCTTCCATTGATAGAGAGGATTTTTAAAAAGGCAAAAAAGTGGAAGGTAACAATACCTATGTTATCTCTCAATGTATTTTTGAATGACTCTGATCCAATTTCCAGTTTCAAGCTGCTTAAGTCCATTTTAAAGGCATGTCCAAATCTAGTACTCACATGTTTGGGACAACTAAAGACAGCAGGGTCTGTGACTTCCTAACCTAGATTTTGTTGTATAAGGGGTAAACAGCCACTTGTAATTTAGTGAGTAAGAGCACGTCTTTCATGATGCACATACCATCCCCACAAAAAAACGATCAATTTCTATACCTGGCAGTGGCATTCATAAGGCCCCTATGGAGCATTATCCCATGCCTGAGGGTCATTACTCTTCCACAGAGGCACTGACAGTTGTGATAAATGGTGGTACCTTGGAAGAGGAGTGTTTGGTTGTTTAAACAAATTACATTTTCCATTAGATCACATCTTAGAATGTCTACTCATGTGGACAGTGAGGATGGAATCAGGACAAATCATATGTGAACTAGTGAGATTCAGGTGTACCAACCGTCGTTTCTATGGGGGAAATATTGTGCATCCTGTCACAATATTATATGTGCTTCAAAGCAATGGATGATAACCATATATAGCTGCTGAGATGCTGGGATGTCGACAGGCGTGAGATTCTGTCCATCACTATTATCTACAACAAGACTCATTACCTGCCAGCCAGTAAACATCCCATTTACACCATCTGCAATGAATTAAAAAGTGACGAAAAGAATCAAGATCAGTTTGAGTTGCAACGTGATTGTCAAGTTCATTTTCATCTCTAGAAGCCCTTTACTTCTCTGAGAGACTTTAGGGAAAAATATATGATGAAGAAATTGAGGAATAGCCTTGCAGTGGCAGATCTGATAATAGTCAGGTTTTTAACCAGAAATTTACAACCACAATTAGCATCTTCAAGTATAAGAGAAGTCCAGGCCTTTGTCAATTCCCTTTGTCTGCACTTCTCTGTCTCTTGTTTTCTGGTGTGCCGGAACTGGGAATCAGTGTTTGATACTCCTAAATTGATGCTGACTACAGTGGGAAATATTTCATAAAAATGTATATTTCAACATAAACTATAAGGCAAAGCTGCCACTGTAACCAGAGAGGAAGTGATGATTAGTTTCTAATTTACACGTGCAGTGATTTCTTTGGCAAGTGTGAATTCCATGTCCTTTGGTAAGGTTCTTTGTAACTGTTCCTACTTGAAGCAGTTTGGGGGATATTAAAAAGATACAGAGGTCTGCTGAAACTTGAGGCTATTTAATGTATATGTAAGCAAACTAGCTGCCTATCCAGATTACACATGTGGGTCATCTAGTGGTAGAAACTGCAGAGCCAAAGATCAAATAGAAGTCTTGTGTACAAGCCACATGAGAAATAGTAGAAGGATTTGACATGTATTCATATGCATCAGCTTTTATGAGAATAATTTATTGTTTTTTGTCTTCCTTTTTCTTCATCAGATATTCCATCAATGAGGAAATAACTTTTGTTCTTACCTTAGAGATGGGAGTTCTCAGTGTTGCCCAAGGTATTGCTCTGAGCAAAGAGACCAATTCTGAAATGAGGATATTGAAGATGAGCCCTTCTGAAAATAGCCCTTGCTATGCAGTTGGATTTCACTCCCAGAAATCCATCTCTCCCTCCCACAGATTGCCCTTGTGGTAGTAACATGGGAAGATTATATATTACCTCATCTCCTTACAAAGAAAAGGACACGTGCTATGGGAAAGCTCTGTTTCTTTTAATCATTTTTCAGGCCTCCCCTGCCTTCAATATTTCACTGAAGTGGTCCTTGGTTGCCTTTAGAAGGACACTCTAGTGAGAGAGGAAGAAACAGAGTAATGAAAATGATGACTTCATCTGGAAAGACTTTCTAACCAAAAAGGATAAAGGGACAAGCTGTGACCCTATCCATGAATATGTGAGGCTGACAAGGATAAATAGGTATATGAAGTTTTGACTGCTTCTTCAATACTTTGCCTGGTAACGGGTCTATCTGATATTACAGTTTGGCAGGAGACATCATCTCTTTATCACAAGCTCATCTGTACATTTTTAAGGGGAAAGAGGCAAACCTTTATGTAGGAGATTTTTAGGTTACTGATTTTAAATGTGCTATAATAAGGAAGATAAATATCACATTATGGGAATATGGAAGCTATTCTGCAGAACCTAGCATGGGAGTGAATGAGTTTCATTGTTCTTTCCTCTTCTCATCTACTCAATCCTGAACTTGAACACTATATTAATTCTACTGGGACAAAGTTAATTGCTGATGGGTTCACAGAATTATAGAAGTGTAGACTTTACTTCTCTAGAAATAAAATCTGATTATATTTGAGTCATTTCAGTCCTGGATGGCACATTTTCAAACTACAATAGAAGGAATGTACCAGCTAAGTTATACTGTAAATTTATGATGTTCATTTTAACTAATATAAACTGGACCTGGCTAATAATAAGATTGAGTTAGGAAAGCTATAGTTCATCCCTATAGCATCAGAAAAGGAAAGCCCAGTATACTTGTAGTAAAAGTACATATAATCAAACACAAAATCCCAGTGTTTCAGATTTTTCACTGATTTTCCAAGGACCAAAGAAATGCTTGGAGGAGGATGGTATGAAGAGGCTAAGTGTTTGGGGAGTGGAAGCTAAATTATACTTTCAATTATTATATTTTTTCTACAAAATTGCTTAATATACATTACTAGAAATTGGTATAAACAGCTACTATGCTCATGAAGTATTGATTAATACTTTATGTACCACATCATACATTTATATAGAGTATAAAATGGTGGAGTTATTAAGGTCCTTATATGTCACTAATATCCAATTGCTGTGCAAGTCTTGGATTGGATTGCTTCTCAAATCTAAAAGCCCAGTTAAACATAAGGCATTGCTCCCAGTTGCTTTCTTAGTAAAACATCATATAACTGTCTCAAGAAATAAATGTGGATTTGGAGAGAAAAGGGTAAGTTTGTGGAGCTATATTGAGGATACTTCTTGGAGTGACCCAGCATCACTAGTTTAGCTTGGACTTATTTTTTGTGCGTTTATATAAAGTAGAATGATTAAAAACAGTAATTCTGAAGGCAAAAATGTAACACAAAGTAACAGACACATTCTTCACACGTATCACAAATTTGAAGCTTCTACCTTTGTCATGAATGAGCAAATAGAGAGAGACCTGGCCTTTGTGTCTAGCTTCCTCTTAAAAGCCTCTTAATCCAACATAAGAGAGTTTTATGTATTTTTTTTAACAACAACAAACATGAATCAAATTGCCTGGTATAGCAGCCAGTGGCCACATCTGCAGCGAAGACTTTTTTGTGGGAGCTCCCAAAGCTCATAACCGTGGAGTGAACCATAATTATATTGTTTAGAAATCCATGTCAGAGAAAAAGCTTTTTTGACTTTAACCATTTCTGATTAATTTTGGGTGGTTTGGAAATAGGCCAGAGAAACATTTTACCAAGTTTCTGTAACTTTTCTATTATTTTAATGGTTCTAAAGGAGAACTGATTAGTGAATGACAAAGGGAAGTTAAAAAAAAAAAACAAACAAAAAAAACCCAGGAAGAGTCAAGTAAAAAGCTCAAAAAGGTGTCACTGTCCTTGATTTTGTGATCTTTTTGGGGTACATTTCCTAATCTTTAATGTCTTCTCTTTTCATGACCATTCCAGAGAACTTCAGCTAGAGACAAAATAATAAGGAAATACAGTTAAGCTATGTGATAGTGAAGAATTTCTATCTAGAATTTCCAAGTTTTGTTTGGTTTTGTTTAGAGACAGGGTCTCACTCCATCACCCAGGCTGGAGTGCAGCGACAAATCATGGTTCACTGCGGCCTCCACCTTCTGGGCTTAAATGATCCTCCCACCTCACCACCTGAGTAGCTGGGACAACAGACATAAGCCACCATGCCCAAATAATTTTTTTAAATAATATTTTGTAGAGAAGGAGTCTTACTATGCTGTCCAGGCTGATCTCACACTCCTGGCCTCAAGTGATCCTCCCACATTGGCTTCCCAGAGTGCTGGGATTATAGACGTGAGCCGCCACTATATTTTTAGCTGAAGATGAGTTTCCATTTATTTATAGACATGTAAGTGTTCTTAGTAAAAGTTCTGTGAGCTTTATGTCTTTGGAAACCACACTGAGAAGTTTACAAAAACATCTGGGGCACAATTGGGACACATCTACTCTCTGTTTCACCTCTACTCACATCCTTTCTGACTTCAAAAGTAATGTTTCTTATAGGCAAGGAAAATACTTCATATTGAGCATATGATAAGTGGCAACTTTGCCAAGACTAATTTATAAGAATAGAAGCTGAAATATTATCCATGGTTTCCAAAGAAAAGCATTTTTTTCCTGAATGGCCCACTTCCAATCTATCATTCTTTTCTTCACTTTGTTGTTTATGTATATTTCTATCTTCACTTCCATATATCAAATATTATCTGTCCTCAAAGGCTCATCCCAAATGCCTCTACCTTTATGAGGCCCTTCTTGCTTACTTCTCTTTATCGCTCCCATGCAAGGAAAATCATTGACTTCTCCTATATACCACCCCCCCCACAATAAACTTTCATGTACTTCTTTTATAAAGCTTATTACTTAATTTGCATAATTGTCTATAAATTTGTCTAATCCCTCTGCTAGGTATGAACTGTTTAAGTGAAAGAACTTTAATACTGTGTCTTAGGACAGGACACAGTAGGTACACAGTAAATATCATTATACAAATTGAATCTCTTTTATTGTGAACAGGAATTTTTTTTCCAGAATTTTTCATACTACTTACAGAATGATAGACTGATAAATGCATCACTATATTCAAAATGAGAAAGACAATCGAAATAATTTTTAATTGTTGTGAGTCTACAAACCCCCCTTGTTTCAGATGCTCAGTATCCTCTTTAAAAAAATTTATTTTGGCCAGTTGTAGTGTGTAATTCCAGCACTTTGGGAGGCTGAGCTGGGCCGATCCCATGTGGCCAGGAGTTCGAGACCAGCCTGGCCAACATGGCAAAACCTCGTCTCTACTGAAAATACAAAAATTAGATGGGCATGGTGGCGCATACCTGTAATCACAGCTACCCAGGAGGCTGAGGCACGAGAATCGCTTGAACCCAGGAGGCAGAGGTTGCAGTGAGCAGAGATTGCGCCACTGCACTCCAGTGTGGGTGACAGAGTAAGACCCTGTCTCAAAAAACAAACAAACTGTATCTTGGGATGTGTAAAATAACTCTTAAGTTATGAGTTTTTAAAAGTAGAGCAAATCCACAAACTGAAAGAAAATAAAGAGATCAAGAATGGAACCAGAAAATAAGAAATTATAACTTTCTTTATAAAAAATAAATGAGAATCTTTAAAGACAACCCCCCAAAAAGCATCATTTACAGAGTTAAAACAATGCACTTATTAACTTGCATTTTCGAGGCTTCCTTCATAAGTAAAGAGGAAATATCACTGAAGAATTAAAATATTGTCTGGCATCAGACTTACTCAAAGCTGTTTACAAATCAACTTGCAATTTGGACTTCAGCCTATCCGCAGTGAATGTGGATCAGTTTGGCTAGTGTATGTACTCTATGCACATTACCAACCAAACTATGGAAAAAGTGATGTAAATATGATGGACTGCTGACCCAAAATGTACTGAGGACATATTTTAATTGCATAAGAAAAATGAGATGGAATTTGATAAAGGAAGAAAAAATAAATAAAGAAGTTATAGACTGGGCACAGTGGCTCACGCCTGTAATCCCAGCACTTTGGGAGGCCAAGGCAGGTGGATCACAAGGTCAGGAGATCGAGACCATCCTGGCTAACACAGTGAAACCCCGTCTCTACTAAAAAAACAAAAAAATTAGCTGGGCATGGTGGCAGGCGCCTGTAGTCCCAGCTACCTGGGAAGCTGAGGCAGGAGAATGGTATGAACCTGAGAGGTGGAGCTTGCAGTGAGCCGAGATCGCACCACTGCACTCCAGCCTGGGCGACAGAGTGAGACTCCGTCTCAAAAAAAGAAAAAAGAAGTTATATAGAAGTAGAAAAAATATTTTATGGAAGGAAAATTGAGGAAACAGAAAAGCAAAATATTAAAAATGAGTTAGTTGGGGCCAGTTGCTCAAGCAAGAAAAATGTCAGGTACAAGGTATACCTCTTAACTGATAGAGTCACCAAACGTCACTATCAGTTTAAAAAACTGTAACACCATCAGTTTAAAAAAAAAAAAAAAAGTCAACTTGCAACCCATTGTGAAATCAACTCTGCCCATAGCTTTCTAGAACAAAATCCTTAGTGTGATGATTAGAGAAATGAAAAAAGAGAGAGGCTCAAAGAAGGACAGTAGTAAACTGTTTATGTCCTAAATTGGACATCATTAGCACTTGTATAGTTTGGTGGAAATTGTTGTGTTAAAGCCAAATTTCTGTTTACAGAAAGAAAATGATGCTAGTAGAGAATGAATTGTACTGCATAGATTCAAGATATGAAGAGTCACTGTGGTACCAGTAATATTATCATGCTGAAAAAAAATTAGCAGTAAAGATATACATTGAACATTTAACAGGATTTTGCTATTACTTTGATATCTTAGTAAAGAACATAGAAACACAGGGCTGATAGAAGAAGTGTTATATGTAATTATCCCACTCTACTAAGTCATATAGTACAAAATTAACACTGAATCCATCTTAAAGAAAGTATTTTATCATAAATAATACGCAAGGTGGCCTGCTTAATAACTCATTTAAAGTTATAAGGACAAGTGAATGAGGCTGTCTGAAATGAGCACATAAAATACTCTTTGATTACATATTTAGTGAAATGTCATAAAAGGATTTTGTTTCCTGGAATAAGAAGAGCATCTGGCGTTATATAGAATAGCTATAGAATTGTCATCTTTCACATTTTCTCAGTAGCCAAAGGTCAGAAACAAATATAGTAATACCTTAGTATATTAAGAGGCTTTCATATGTTTGTTTACTTCTTTCAGTACCTTTTTTCTTTAACCACTGTGAAGAAGTTATTTTCTTATTCATGACTAGTTTTCTTCAATGTAGGTTTTCAGTTCTTAATAATATGAAGGAATGAACTTCCTACATCCATTGTTTTTGCAACCTTTGCTTTATATTAATGTTAAGAAATAGTCCAGTCATAGGCCAAGTGTAGTGGCTCACACATATAATCCCAGCACTTTAGGAGGCCAAGGCAGGTGGATCACTTGAAGCCAGGCATCTGAGACCAGCCTGGCCAATATGGTGAAAACCCATCTCTATAAAAATACAAAAATTAGCTGGGCATGTTGATGCACACCTGTAATCACAGCTACTTGGGAAACTGAGGCATAAGAATCACTTGAACCCAGGAGGCAGAGGTTGCAGTGAGCTGAGATCATACCACTGCATTGCAGCCTGGGCGACACAGTGAGACTCTGTCTCAAAAAAAAAAAAAAGAAAAGAAAAAGAAAAACAAACAAAAGAAATATTACAGTCATGGTTTTAAAACTTGATATCCTTTTGGCGCACCTGTAGATGAACTTAATTCTGAGACTAATTGATCTCTTAGGTATCTTGCGATCGTTAGACAGAAGTTACATGAGAGAAATGAGATAATGTAAAAGGTCAGTACTGAAGGTCAACTCCCTGCAGGTTTTCATCACACCTGAATTGAGGATGAACAGAGCCCACTTCAGTTGGATGTCTACATGGTGCTTTGTTCAAAATAAGTGTGACTTTTCCTTTCTCCTCTCACTGACAAACAAGAAAGAATCCACAATATAACTATTTGCAGTTCTGATACCATGGCCATAAGGCTAATCTGAGTGAGGCAGAGAATATGCACATGCACATGTGTCCCTTACAGAGAACCACATGGCCTTCTATCCGGACTGATCTGAGTAGAAATTTAAACCAAAAGCCATCTTATTCACTGGCTTCATCCAAATGCATAACCACTGTTTAGGAAAAAGAAGATATCCAAGTACACTAAGAAAAATTATTGATTTTTAAATTGTGTCAAGGTGGCATATCTAGCACTAATGAAAGCACTGTTATGTCAGTGAAAATAGAAATAATAGAAAATTAATATAAAAATGAAAATACACTCTTTAAAATGTTGCAGTCAAGTTTAAACTAGTTTCTGTTCAGTAATAGAACTTTTTTATGTTTCGTTATTGTAAACCTTGCACATAGTCTTATTGTAAACTTTATACCTAGTAGGCACTTAATAAATACTTGAAATAAAGATTTCAGTTGAAAGAAAATTGTAAGCTGTTATGTAACATTAGGGCAAAGGAGGTATTACCCCTAAATCTGTGTGCCTATAGTAACACCCATGCACTCACATGCATACAACCCCTAATCATTTGGATGCTCTACAACCGACCAGTTTTCATTTTCAATTACTGTCCATGGGACCCTTTCCTGAGGCCCCAGCACTAGGATCATTTTAAAATCTTTTCTTCTTTTGCCCTTCATTACCAGTCAGTCAGTCACTAAACTCTGCCAGTTCTCACCCAATAATGACTCTTCATTCGGCCCCTTTCTTTTATTTATTTTCAAGGGCTCACAGTGAACCAAGTGGCCCATTATCTCCTTCCTGAACCACTGGAATAGGCCACCCTTCCTTCAGATTATCTTCACAAAACAATTTTTTTAAGCATCTAGGATACCTGCTCCCACACATAAGTTTCTATGTCTCATTTCTTGGCCTTGGATTTTATACTGCTGCTTTTCTACCTGAAGACTAGAATCCATATTCCTCATCTGGCTGTAAAGCCACTCTACTACTGGTTATCCTTCTTGGCCTCCTCTTCTTTTCCAGCTCCAAGGTCTCCATCAACTTCTGTTTTCCTGGAATGGAATGAACAAGAGCTTTGGCTTAGCACTGGTAATCTTTACGAACTGGTTCCTCCTGCAGCCCCATGCCCCAGTAGTTACCCCCCACTCTACTGCTCTGCTTTCTCTATGTTAGCCACGTCGGTGGGCTTTCCACTTCCCATTTCCATGCCTTTGTGTATGCTTTCTCCACTCTATGGCATTCATCTCTCTCACCTTGGAAAATATATATCCATTACTTTCTTCCAAATTCTTTTTTAACCCTATTTGTTATGCTTAAGTCTTTGTACACTGTGTGTACACACTTTTGTGTTGGTCTATAAGTGCTGTGCAGTTTTGCCTGTATAGGTTTTGTTTTTCCCTTATTCCCAGCAAGAATTATAAACATCTTCAGGGAGTGGAGGGCATCTCCTTAATTATGATACAGAATTCTCCACATACAACTTTTTCAGTAAATGTTTGCTGACTTCTTCATGCCATAGGTGACCACTAGATATTAACAAGGCATTTGAATTCTCCAGTCTGGATTAAAAACAAAACAAAACAAAACAAAACAGGTGTATTTTGCAAAAGGAAGGACTCACTGCATATCCATATATCCATAACCCACTAGTCCAGACTAGGAGTTTCAGAATGCTTGAAGAACAGGTAAAGCACTCAGGACTCCTCTTGGGTGTTTGATTGGAAGGTCTCAGATGTGTTCTACCATGTAAAGAAAGTCAAAGGACCTATGTTGCCTGGCCAGGCAATAGTTTTCTGAGGCAGCAGGCCAGGTCCACCATTCGGTAGAGGAAGTTTGCCAAATGTTGTTATAATATTCAAATGGGTTTATCCTTAAATGAACACATTTGATAAGCATGCCCACCCAGGCTGCTTTCTGAAGATGTAAATGGGCAACAAAGCACAAGTGTGACTCAATCCGCTGCCAGAGACTGACTGGCTCCAAAAACATCTACACCCACCACTTTCCACTGTGTAAGATGTACCGATTTACTCTAGTTGTGCCAGCCCAGTGTTTGAGAATTATCAATGAATCAGTAAGGGAGAAAGACCATCAATTTTTTTCCTGTACTTATGGATCTCCAGAATTCTTCATTAAAAAGAATTTTCAAACTGACTGTCTCAAGTGTCTGTAGGGACAGCTATTATGTAAAGAAATTTCCTTCTGACTCTATTTTAGCCCACCTAATAAAATCTGATGGCAGCACATGGATTGCTTCAGGGAAAATAGTTTCAGGGTTAAAAAAAGACTTAGAATTAAACTTTATGTCTTGCTCCAAAAGAACTCTGTCTCTGAGAGTAAATGGAAAGGCTGTTTTTGGCCATGAATTAAAGAACTGTTTTATGAAGATGGTTCAGATCTAAGATTTGAAGAGGCCATTACTTTAACTAGAAGCTTGTAATATGTACTCACAAGTAACTGTGAAGACCCCCTCCTCCAGCCTGATGAAGAGAAACAGACTATTGAGAAGTCCTTGGTGTCCCTACTATGGGCTATTAATCATAATAACACCTTAACTACCCTATTGCTAATCTCTACCTTATTGCAAGGTGGATATTGTTATCCCTAATTTACAAATGAGAAAGTTGTTCCTTAAAGTGATCAGGTGGCTTACACAATGGTGTACCACTAGTAAGTAGCTTTGGTAAACACTGATATCTCTGGTATTAAAGCCAGTGTTCTTGATCCTCGCACCCTGCTGCCTTTTAACTAAATTACACAATACATGTGAAAGCATTTTGCAACCTAAAAAGTGGTATACAGATGGTAGTTTATATGAGAGACAGAAAGTCCTGGGAAAGGCAATTTCCAGATCACCCTGAAGAACGAAAAAAGAAAGAATGAATACTCTAAAAGTACTAGCAGCTCTTTTAGTCATATACAGAACTCCATAAATTATTCTTCTGTGGTATTTAGAAGCATTCAGAGATAAAAGAGTTCATATTCCTTTTTGATTAGACTACCCAGAAACATACATATCCAAAGCAGGTTTTCCCTCCTTCGTATACAGAGATAATGCTCATGGATAATACACCCAGGAAGAAAGAAGAGGTGTGAGCAGAATTCTTATATTTTCATATATACATCAACTTCATGAGCCATTTCATTTTAGTTTTCTGACAGAGTTTTTTCATGATAACTACATGAAATAGGTACTCATTCTTCTAGATTTATTGTTGGAGTAAAATTAGTTCCTAGAGATACTATCTTCCATAGTACAGACTGAATGAATGACTCATAGGATTTTTGACACAGCTGAGAGATACCCCCACACATTTGAATACCTAGTTTTTGGACCATTTGTTGTGGTGCACACCTGTAATTCCAGCACTTCGGGAGGCCAAGGCAGGTGGATTGCTTGAGCTCAGGAGTTTGAGACCACCCTGGTTAACATGGCAAAATCCCATCTCCACAAAAAAATGCAAAAATTAGGCAGGAGTGGTGGCATATGCCTGTAGTTCCAGCTACTCGGGAGGCTGACGTAGGATGATCGCTTGGGCTCAGGAAGCAGAGGCTGCAGTGACCCCAGATGATGCCACTGCACTCCAGCCTGGGCAACAGAGTGAGACCTTCTCTCAAAAAAAAAAAAAAAAAAGAGAAAGAAAAAAGAAATCTAGTTTTTAAGAGTACTACAGGTAATTTTATTGGTGTTAGGTTATGTGCCTTTTTATATTAAATAGATTTGTTCTTCAAATCATTGTATTTTTTATTGATTTCTTTTCATAATTTCATGGTTGGCAATTCTTGGCATTTTAGAAAGAAGGTAAAAATTTGTAAACAAATACTTAAATGATTTAAATAAGCTATTGTTTCAAAATTTCTCTAATATAATTAAACTGAAATAGTTACTGCTTTATATTTAATTTATCTTTATGACCAAATCCAGTAAGTCTAACTACAGCTAGTCTTTCCTTAAGGGTTACAGGAGATAAGAATGTTGTTCTCACTGTTAAAGCAGAGTTGTTCACTGCCTACCACAGTGCCAGAGAATAATAGGTGCTCAATGAATAGTTGTGGAATAAATCATCTGTACTTTGTCATTTGGTTTAATGTTTCCTGGAGTGAAAAGGGAGGCATTTAAATTAACAATACTTACCTACTTCCTGAGATTTTTTCATGCTTACTCTCAAAGGTGATTTTCGTTTGAAAAATCTTTGAAGAAAAAGACTTCGAAAGTTCTTGAGTTAAGCTATTGTAAAAGAGAACTTTTTCACTACTCAGAAAATAGCCAATGCCTTCTTCATTTTTATGACCATTAAAATCTTAACTTTTTGCTTGATTTTAAAAGTATAAACTGTATTGTAATAAATATATGCTGGTGTTGTTAAGAAACTTGAGAAATATAAATCTTTGAGTATAGAAAGCTAGAGTCCTTGGCTCATGCTGGAAGCAGCCAATTTTCTAATAGAGTTTATATTAGCCAAGGGTTTTATAGTCAATTTACTGGTTGTTGTTAAGAAATGGAAGTACCAGGAAAAAAGGCAACTTGGTGCATATCACAGGAAGTCAGAGATGGGGGCTAAGGCTTGAATCAGTTGATATAGCCCTGATAACTCAAAGTGATAACGCAGCTTATTGGTCCAGCTGCTGCCCTCTGTTCAGAGAAATCTCATCTACACCATTGATTTAACATAGGGAGAGACAAAAGGACTCAGAAATTATTATACAGTCAGCCCTCAGTATCTATGGGTTCTACATTTGTAGATTTAATCAACCACACATCAAAAATATTTGGGAAAAAAACAATAAAAAGGAACAATACACAAAAAAAGACAAATTAAAAATACCCTATAACAACTATTTACCTAGCGTTTATCGTATTAGATATTATAGGTAACCTAAAGATGGCAAGAAGTATAAGGGAAGGATGTGCATAGGTTATATGTAAATACTGTGCCACTTTGTAAGAGGGACTTGAGCATCTGCAAGTCTTAGTACCTGCAGTGGGATCCTGGAACCAATCCCTCGTGGATACCAAGGGACAGCTGTACATTTTTCTGGATATTATATGTGTATGAGATTTTTTTGCTTTCAGTAATTGTGATTCATAGTTTCAGTATAGATCTTTCCAGCTTTCATTTAAACCCATGTGATGCATTGTATTGTAGTACTCCCGGGAACAAATTTTGGTTGTGAATGTGCCAGGAACAGTGCAATAAGTTATCGAAGAAAGCTATTAAAGAATCGATATTTAAACCTTTGGAAAGGAAATTGGCTATGTTATTCTGAATGGCTCTGATTCACCTGAACCCTTCTTGTGTACCTCACTGCCAGAGGAGAAAAACCAAGTAGGTAGAACACGTGTATCTTTTGTGTACCAGTCTGCTAGACCTCAAATGAGATTACTGTTGAGAGGAAAAAACAAATTTCCTTTTCATTCCACAAGGTAACTTAGCTGCTTTCAAATGCAAAAACGCTTTCTCCCACAACCTCCATTCTCCCTTCCGCAGCCCCTCCTCTTTAATTCCTGTCTGGAATGGATTCCTCCCAAATGAGGATAATCCTGCCTTAGCTGTTTACTCACTTGGTTACCTTCTGGGGCTCTGCACCGTCCACAACAGGCTTTGCCATTTTTTATTTATTCCTGCCAGAATGCACTTAGGAGTTTTTATTATAGTTATGGTTGAGGTGGCGCTTTAGCTCTAAGCTTTTATATTTATGATTTATAACTTTCTCTTTAAATTGCATGTTGGGCTAGAATTTCTCAAGCACATTTTCTATTTAGACACAAATGTTTCATAAAATTTGAAGAAAATATTGGGCATGGCAGCCCAATATCCAAGAATTCATTTAACTCACCTGCCTTCAGAGTTAGCTGATGCAGCTCAGTGCATCATGTATTAAATGTTATCTGGGCGTTCCATAGTAGGCTATAAACAAATACCCACCTTAAGGAAACTATTGTGAAAAAAATAATTCTAGGTATCTTTCAATAAAGTGAATTTTACATTATCATTGTTTCACATTTCCAAAATACCTGTAGACATCCAGATGATCATTAAATTATGATTATTCATTCTTTAATAGTAATAGTTGATCTATTACTATAAACTCCAAGAAAGTTTTACAGAGCATGTGTTACATATATTACTTCACTCATTCTTCATAATAGTCCTACAAGCAGGTATTCTTACTCTGATAATAAGATTCAGAGAGGTAATAATTTGATGAAAGTTTCCTTAGCTAGTCAATAGCATTAATAGGATTCCAGTCCCTATTCACCTTTACTTGTTCTGCTAGATGCACCCATAAACCGAAATATTCTGAGTTACTCTTTCAGCATTAATCCCACGTGAATATGCTTTGTCATATGTTGAAGAAAAGGTCTGTAGGTACTATCACAGTCCACAGGTTGTTTGGTTTGTTTGTTACATAAATGCTCTTTCCTTCTCCAGGGGATGGCTAGCGTGTAATCAGAAGTGAAGATTCAAGGATTTATAGAGGAAATGGGCAAATTTGTAAACAGGAATATGGTAATCACTCAAATAGGGCATTGTAGTTTAAAAAAGAATCACACTTTTTCAGTAATATTGATTATGTAAAACTAGGCATCCACAAGTTGAATCCTGATCTATTGTGCTTTATGTTCTTTCCCGGGAACTCTACAACACACACATTTAAATGAAACATATCTTGTAGAAAACCATTGGAAGAATGTTGTAGAAATGACAGAGAGTAGTGCTAGAAACCTGAATTTTAAATTTCATGACTTTTGTGCAATTAGAAGCTCAACCTTAACATTGCATTAACTTAGATTTTTTGCATTTAATTATAGATACTGGGTTAAAGCTATTGGAGTTAATATTTTAAGCCTCCATTAATGGTTGTAATCAATTTTTTTGTATTATTTTTTGCTAAAATAATCAAAAGGGCATTTAACCTGGACAAGAAGTAAATCTGGGATTCTGGAGATTAATATTAAATCTGCTAATGTATGGTCCTACTGTTCCCTGGAAGCCTAGGTAATCTGATCCTATATGCAAGAGTTTACAGGTAACAAGAATCTCAGGAAAAAGTCAGAGGGTTCAGTATTTCTCTTTAAATCGTCATAGTAGCATTGTTTTTTTAGCTTCTCAGTGGGATGAATTTTAAGCAAATGGAGGGTGGGGATACAAGGATAAAAGGAATTGACATAAAAACTAAAGGAATTGCTTAATTTGTAAATTTAACCCTGTACCATGATCTTCATTAGGGATATTTGCTATACTGATTCAGTGCCAAGCACAGGGGGCAAATGGGACAGAAAGGACACTAACTATATTGAAGATGACACTAGAAATTTGGAGGGCTCTTAATAATTAGGTACTTAAGCTCACCTAGAGAAGTGATTAGCGTTTAGAAGTGGAGACATGGCTACAGGAACACAGATAAATTAGAATGGAACAAAATGTCCGGTTTGCCACAGTTCTTTTAAGCAATTGTAGCCTGCACTGGGGATATGGGAATACTGTCCATGCTGCTTACACAGCCTCCCACAAGAGCCAGTCTGTTTGGTTCCAGTACATTGGACTTTGGTATTGCAGATGTAGCCTAGGTAGGAGGAGCGCAGGGTTTGTTTCATACCTCTTTCACTAACAAACCAGATACTCTCAAATAAATCACTCACTCTCCTTATTTTTCCACCCTTCTACTTATGGAAGTAATGCCTTCCTCTCAGATAATACTAATATTTACAATATAAACTTAAAAATTATGGGTTGATTTTCTAGTTTATGTGCACAGAGGTGTTGATAATATTCTCTGATGGTTGTTTGTATTTCTGTGGGGTCAGTGGTAATATTATCCTTTGCAAACTAACACAGCAACCAAAGAAAACCACAGAAAACCAAATACCGCATGTTCTCACTTGTAAGTGGGAGCTAAATGATGAAAATACATGGACACATAGAGGGGGACAATACAAACTGGGGCCTTTTGGAGCATGGAGGATGGGAAGAGGGAGAGAATCAGGAAAAATAACTAATAACTTCATTGATAAAATAATCTGTACAACCCCCATGACACAAGTTTACCTATATAACAAGCCTGCACTTATACCCCTGAACTTAAAATAAAATTTTAAGGAAAAAAAAAAAAACCATGGGTTGAAAGCAATTTACAACTAAGAGAAGATGAACATTTATAGCATAAGAGACACTTGGCAAAAAATCTTGTGGGATCTTACTTGGGTCTAGAGATACAAAGATGGATGAATCATTTTTCTCAAGCAGCTCAGAATCTAGTGAGGGCAGTGGGGAACTGGAGGGATGAGTACAACCTTAGTAAAGAGATAACAACAGAGTATGACACGAGTGATAATAGACTGGTACAGTAGACGGGATGACATCTGGATATTTGAAAAGCAGTAAGTATGTAGGTGTAAGTAAACATTAGTAATGATATGATGCAATGGAAAGAATACTAGTACAGGAGCTCATTCTGTCCTCGAGAGTTACCATGTGTGATCCAAAGTAACACTCTGTTCCTGTGTTTCTTTATCTGTAAAATGGGTATAACACCTCATTGCTTATGTCGTAAGGTATACCGAGAAGCAAATAAGAGCTGTGTATGTGAAGGCACTTTAAAAACTTTACACTGCTATACAAATGTCTCACATTATTACTATTTTATCACCAAAAATAGTGGAGAATCAACATAACAAAATGCGTGATTCAGAACTAAACTCATTTCACCAAAAATGTCAAATAATTATGAAAGAAGTAAACTATGAGACTTAAAATGTATGAATGACGCATCTGACTAAAATTTTGTTATATGCAATTGATATGTTCTGGCCACCAACTAGCAGAATAATTGTGACTTTCCAAAATTATAATCTTCTAAAGCTAGGAAAGAGAAACTTAAAATTGGAAGGAGCCTGGACACTTATACATTAAAAATGACAGGATGAGAAAGGAGGAGGATTGTGCTTTTCCAAATGTCAAAATTTAAAATGCTAATAAAATCCAATAAACAGGATATTTACCATGGCTACAACAACTAGCAAAGGTTAACTTGGACAAGGACTGGAAACCATTAAAGGTACAGAGGGACAACAATCAATGAGAATGCCAGCCCCGGATGAGTTCTAATCTCATTGGCATGTACTCAAGTCATGGAGCTACTCCTTTCACAGACTGAATGTGACTCTAATCATTATTTATGAGATTTTTTAATGCACATATTATTTCATAACTGTGGTTTTTTGCATAGCAGAAGTTACTTTTGAATCAAAGTGAGAAAACAGTTCTTAGGTGATTTAACTCCAATAGTTTGAGTAAGATGACAGAATGCTCAGACACAAACAGGACCTGTCTCTACACATCTTAGACAGAGAGCAGAATATTCAAACATGTGTATCTTGCACTTAATTTAAACTGCGTGGTTGGTTACCTATCTCTCTGGCAATTCAGTATAAAGTTTTATTACTGTGAAATAGAATAGGGTAGGGATTTATGTCACACAAAAATGAATTTCCATGGATGGGAACACACATGAAATAATTTAGGTAAGCAGTATGTCAAATGAAAATTTAAGATGTTAGAGCTGGTGGTGCAAAGGGAGAAAGCAAAAGAGGAGGTTTGAGTAATAGATGATAAACATATCACACTGGGGAAAGAAAAAGGACCACAGATACTATATAGTAAGTTAAAGGTAGAAGAATTGTGGAAAACATTGAAGAATGATTTTTAGGGCAAAGAAATCAAAGCAGCTAATTAGACGAGAAGAGAGTCTCATTTCAATGTCAATGAAAAATGTAACACTTAAAATAAATTTGAGCCTTTGTAATTATACCCAGGAAAGAATAGAAGCCACAGGCCTAGCTAGAGTTTCTATAGGTTTAGCCATTAGGGTCATTTCTTTAAATTACTATTATACTTTAAGTTCTGGGATATATATGCAGAATGTGCAGGTTTATTATATAGGTATACATGTGCCATGGTGGTTTGCTGCACATATCAACCTGTCATCTACATTAGGTATTTCTCCTAATGCTATCCCTCCCCTAGCCCCTCAGCCCCTGAAAGGCCCCAGTGTGTGACATTCTCTTCCCTGTGTCCATGTGTTCTTATTGTTCAACTTTCACTTATGAGTGAGAACATCCTATGTTTGGTTTCCTGTTCCTATGTTAGTTTACTGAGAATGATGGTTTCCAGCTTCATCCATGTCCCTGCAAAGGAAATAAACTCATCCTTTTTTAATGGCTGCATAGTATTCCATGGTGTATATATGCCACATTTTCTTTATCCAGTCTATCATTGATGGGCACTTGGGTTGGTTCCAAGTCTTTGCCATTGTGAATAGTGCTGCAGTAAACATACATGTGCTTGTGTCTTTATAACAGAATGATTTCTAATCTTGTGGGTATATACCCAGTAATGGGATCACTGGGTCAAATGGTATTTTTGGTTCTAGATCCCTGAGGAATCACCACGCTCTCTCCCAGAATGGTTGAACTAATTTACACTCCCACCAACAGTGTAAAAGTGTTCCTATTTATCCACATCCTCTCCAGCATCTGTTGTTTCCTGACTTTTTAATGATAGCCATTCTAACTGGTGTGAGACGGTATCTCATTGTGATTTTGATTTGCATTTCTCTAATGACCAGTGATGATGAGCTTTTTTTTCATATGTGTGTTGACCACATAAAAGCTTCTTTTGAGAAGTTTCTGTTCATATCCTTCATCCACTTTTTGATGGGGTTGTTTGTTTCTTGTAAATTTGTTTAAATTCCTTGTAGATTCTGGATATTAGCCCTTTGCCAGATGAGTAGATTGCAAAAATTTTCTCCCATTCTGTAGGTTGCCTGTTCACTCTGATGATAGTTTCTTTTGCTGTGCAGAAGCTCTTTAGTTTAATTAGATCCCATTTGTCTATTTTGGGTTTTTGTTGCCATTGCTTTTGGTGTTTTAGTCATGAAGTCTTCGCCCATGCCTATGTCCTGAATGGTATTGCCTTGATTTTCTTATAGGGTTTTTATGGTTTTAGGTCTTACATTTAGGTCTTCAATCCATCTCGAGTTAATTTTTGTATAAGGTGTAAGGAAGGGGTCCAGTTTCAGTTTTCTGCATATGGCTAGCCAGTTTTCCCAACACCATTTATTAAATAGAGAATCCTTTTCCCATTTCTTGTTTTTGTCAGGTTTGTCAAAAAACAGATGGTTGTAGATGTGTGGCATTATTTTGAAGGCCTCTTTCTATTCCATTGGTCTATATATCTGTTTTGGTACCAGTACCATGCTGTTTTGGTAACTGTAGCCTTGTAGTATAGTTTGAAGTCAGGTAGCGTGATGCCTCCAGTTTTGTTCTTTTTGCTTAGGATTGTCTTGGCTATACAGGCTCTTTTTTGGTTCCATATGAAATTTAAAGTTGTTTTTTTCTAATTTTGTGAAGAAAATCAATGATAGCTTGATGGGGATAGCATTGAATCTATAAATTACTTTGGGCAGAATGGCCATTTTCACAATATTGATTCTTCCTATCCATGAGCATGGAATACTTTTCCATTTGTTTGTGTCCTCTCTTATTTCCTTGAGAAGTGGTTTGTAGTTCTCCTTGAAGAGGTCTTCACATCCCTTGTAAGTTATATTCCTAGGTATTTTATTCTCTTTGTAGCCATTGTGAATGAGAGTTCACTCATGATTTGGCTCTCTGTTTGTCTATTATTGGTATATAGGAATGCTTGTGATTTTTGCACGTTGATTTTGTATCCTGAGACTTTGCTGAAGTTGTGTATCAGCTTAAGATTTTGAGCTGAAATGTTGGAGTTTTCTAAATATACAATCATGTCATCTGCCAACAGAGACAATTTGACTTCCTCTTTTCCTATTTGAATACTCTTTATTTCTTTCTCTTGTCTGATTGCCCTGGCCAGAACTTCCAATACTATGTTGGAACAGGAGTGGTGAGAGAAGGCATCCTTGTCTTGTGCTGGTTTTCAGAGGGAATGCTTCCAGCATTTGCCCATTCAGTATGATATTGGCTGTGGGTTTGTCATAAATAGCTCTTACTATTTTGAGATATGTTCCATCAATACCTAGTTTATTGACAGTTTTTAGCATAAAGGGTGTTGAATCTTATCAAAGGCCTTTTTGGCATCTATTGAGATAATCATGTGGCTTTTGTCATTGGTTCTAAACTGTTTATGTGATGGATTACATTTATTGATTTGTGTATGTTAAACCAGCATTGCATCCCAAGTATGAAGCCAACTTGATCATGGTGGATAAGCTTTTTGCTGTGCTGCTGGATTTGGTTTGCCAGTATTTTATTGAGGATTTTCACATCAATGTTCATCAGGGATATTGGCCTGAAATTCTCTTTTTTTGTTGTGACTCTGCCAGGTTTTGGTATCAGAATGATGCTGAACTCATAAAATGAGTTAGGGAGGAGTCCCTCTTTTTCTACGGTTTGGAATAGTTTCAGAAGGAATGGCATCAGCGCCTCTTTGTATCTCCGGTAGAATTCAGCTGTGAATTCGTCTGGTCCTGGGCTTTTGTGGTTGGTAGGCTATTAATTACTGTCTCAATTTCAGAACTTGTTATTGGTCTATTCAGGGATTCGACTTACTCCTGGTTTAGTCTTGGAAGAGTGTATGTGTCCAGGAATTTATCCATTTCTTCTAACTTTTCTAGTTTATTTGCATAGAGGTGTTTATAGTATTCTCTGATGGTAGTTTGTATTTCTGTGGGATCAGTGGTGATATCCCCTTTATCATTTTTTATTGTGTCTATTTGATTCTTTTTTCTTTTTGATTAGTCTGGCTAGTCATCTGTTTTGTTAATCTTTTCAAAAAATCAGCTCCTAGATTCATCAATTTTTTGAAGGATTTTTCATGTGTCTGTCTCCTTCAGTTCTGCTCTGATCTTAGTTATTTCTTCTCTTCTGCTAGCTTTTGAATTTGTTTGCTCTTGCTTCTCTAGTTCTTTTAATTGTGATGTTAGAGTGTCAATTTTAGATCTTTCCTGTTTTCTCCTGTGGGCGTTTAGTGCTATAAATTTCCCTCTAAACATTACTTTAGCTGTGTCCCAGAGATTCTGGTACATTGTGTCTTTGTTCTCATTGATTTCAAACAACTTATTTATTTCTGCCTTAATTTTGCTATTTTCCCAGGAGTCATTCAGGAGCAGGTTGTTCCGTTTTCATGTAGTTGTGCAGTTTTGAGTGAGTTTCTTAATCCTGACTTCTAATTTGATTGCACTGTGGTCTGAGAGACTGTTTGTTATGATTTCCATTCTTTTGCATTTGCTAAGGAGTGTTTTGCTTCCAATTATGTGGTCAATTTTAGAGTAAGTGCAATGTGGTGCTGAGAAGAAAGTATTTTCTGTTGATTTGGGGTGGAGAGTTCTGTAGATGTCTATTTGGTCCACTTGGTCACAAGGCTGAGTTCAAGTCCTGAATAGCCTTGTTAACTTTCTGTCTCGTTGATCTGTCTAATATTGACAGTGAGGTGTTAAAGTCGCCCACTATTATTGTGTGGGAGTCTAAGTCTCTTTGTAGGTCTCTAAGAACTTGCTTTATGAATCTGAGTGCCCCTTTGTTGGGTACATGTATATTTAGGATAGTTGACTCTTCTTGTTGCATTGATCCCTTTACCATTATGTAATGCCCTTTGCTGTCTTTTTTGATCTTTGTTGGTTTAAGGTAGTCTGTTTTATCAGAGACTAGGATTTCAACCCTTGCTTTTATTTTACTTTCCATTTGCTTGGTAAATATTCCTCTGTTCCTTTATTTTGAGCCTATGTACATGAGGTAGGTCTCCTGAATACAGCACACTGATGGGTCTTGATTCTTTATCCAATGTGCCAGTCTGTGTGTGTGTGTGTTTTTTTTGTTTGTTTGTTTGTTTGTTTCTGAGAAGGAGTCTCACTCTTTCGCCCAGGCTTGAGTGCAGTGGCACGATCTCGGCTCACTGCAAGCTCCGCCTCCCAGGTTCACACCATTCTCCCACCTCAGCCTCCCGAGCAGCTGGGACTACAGGCGCCCACCATGACGCCCAGCTAATTTTTTGTAATTTTAGTAGAGACAGGGTTTCACTGTGTTAGCCAGGATGGTCTCGACCTCCTGACCTTGTGATCCGCCCACCTCGGCCTCCGAAAATGCTGGGATTACAGATGTGAGCCAACACGCCCGGCCCAGTCTGTGTCTTTTAATTGGGGCATTTAGCCCATTTACATTTAAGATTAATACTGTTATGTGTGAATTTGATCCTGTCATTATGATGCTAGCTGGTAATGTTGCCCATTAGTTGATGCAGTTTCTTCATAGTGTCAGTGGTCTTTACAATTTGGTATATTTTTGCAGTGGCTGGTACCAGTTTTTCCTTTCCATATTTAGTGCTTCCTTCGGAAGCTGTTATAAGGCAGGCCTAGTGGTGACAACATCTCTCAGCATTTTCTTGTCCGTCAAGGATTTTAATTCTCCTTTGCTTATGAAGCTTAGTTTGGCTGGATATGAAATTCTAGGTTGAAAATTCTTTTCTTTAAGAAGGTTGAATATTGGCCCCCACTCTCTTCTGGCTTATAGGGTTTCTGCAGAGAGATCTGCTGTTAGTCTGGTGGGTTTCCCTTTGTGGGTAACCCGACCTTTCTCTCTGGCTGTCCTTAACATTTTTTCCTTCATTTCAATCTTGGTGGATCTGATGATTATGTGTCTTGGGGTTGCTCTTCTCAAGGAGTATCTTTGTAGTGTTCTCTGTATTTCCTGAATTTGAATGTTGGCCCATCTTGCTAGGCTGGGGAAGCTCTCCTGGATAATATCCTGAAGAATTTTCCGACTTGGTTCCGTTCTTCCCATCACTTTCAGGTACACCAAAGAAACATAGGTTTCGTCTTTTCACATAGTCCCATATTTCTTGGAGGTTTGTTAATTCCTTTTCATTCTTTTTTCTCTAACCTTGTCTTCATGCTTTATTTCATTAAGTTGATCTTCATCTCTGATATCCTTTTTTCTGCTTGATTGATTCAGCTATTGGTACTTGTGTATGCTTCATGAACTTCTCATGCTGTTTTTCAGTTCCATCAGGTAATTTATGTTCTTCTCTAAACTGGTTATTCTAGTTAGCAATTCTTCTAACCTTTTTTCAAGCTTCTTAGCTTCCTTGCGTTGGGTTAGAACATGCTCCTTTAGCTCAGAGGAGTTTGTTATCACTCACCTTGTGAAGCCTACTTCTGTCAGTTCATCAGACTCATTCTCCATCCAGTTTTGTTCCCTTGCTGGTGAGGAGTTATGATTTTTTGGAGGAGAAAACGCAATCTCATTTTTGGAATTTCAGCCTTTTGACGCTGGTTTTTCCTCATCTTTGTGGATTTATCTACCTTTGGTCTTTGATGCTCATGACCTTCAGATGGGGTTTTTGTGTGGACAACCTTTTTATTGATGTTGATGCTATTCCTTTCTGTTTGTTAGTTTTCCTTCTAACAGGCCTCTCTGTTGCAGGTCTACTGGAGTTTGCTGGAGGTCCACTCCAGACCCTGTTTGCCTGGGTACCACCAGTAGAGGCTACAGAACAGCAAACAATGCTACCTGTTCCTTCTTCTGGAAGCTTCGTCCCAGAGGGGCACCTACCAGATGCCAGCCAGAGCTCTCCTGTATGAGGTGTCTGTTGACCCCTGCTGGGAGGTGTCTCCCAGTGAGGAGGCACAGGGGTCAGGGACCCACTTGAGGAGGCAATCTGTCCCTTAGCAGAGCTTGAGCTCTGTGCTGGGAGATCCGCTGCTCTTTTCAGAGCTGGCAGGCAGGAACGTTTAAGTCTGCTGAAGCTGCACCCACAGCCACCCCTTCCCCCAGGCGCTCTGTCACAGGGAGATGGGAGTTTTATCCATAAGCATCTGACTGGGGCTGCTGATTTTCTTTCAGAGGTGCCCTGCTCAGAGAGGAGGATTCTAGAGAGGCAGTCTGTCTACAGTGGCTTTGCCAACTGCAGTGGGCTCCACCCAGTTCGAACTTCCTGGCGGCTTTTTTTTCACTGTGAGGGGAAAACTGCCTACTCAAGCCTCAGTAATGGTGACACCCCTCACCCCACCAAGCTTGAGTGTCCCAGGTCGACATCAGACTGCTGTGCTGGCAGCGAGAATTTCAAGCCAGTGGATCTTAGCTTGCTTGACTCCGTGGGAGTGGGATCCGCTGAGCTAGACCACTTGGCTCCCTGGCTTCAGCCCCCCTTCCAGGGGAGTGAGCAGTTCTGTCTCGCTAGCATTCCAGGTGCCACTGGGGGATGAAAAATAACTCCTGCAGCTAACTCGGTGTCTGCCCAAACAGCCGCCCAGTTTTGTTATTGAAACCCAGGGCCCCGGTGGTGTAGGCACGTGAGGGAATCTCCTGGTCTGCGGGTTGTGAAGACCATGAAAAAAGCATAGTATCTGGGCTGGAGTGCACCCTACCTCATGGCACAGCCCTCACGGCTTCCCTTGGCTAAGGGAGGGAATTCCCCAACCCCTTGCGCTTCCCAGGTGAGGCAACAGCCCGCCCTGCTTTGGCTTGCCCTCTGTGGGCTGCACTCGCTATCTAACCAGTCCCAGTGAGATGAGTCAGGTACCTCTGTTGGAAATGCAGCCATCACCAGCCTTCTGCATCGATCTTGCTGGGAGCTGCAGATGGGAGCTGTTCCTATTCAGCCATCTTGCCAGCCAGGGTCATTTTTTAAACTTTTCTTTTGCAGAGGTTACTAAAGGACTGGCAGCAAGCAAAGCTTCTCTCCTCTCTCCAAAAATCTTTCTTTCCATTGATTGTATTTTGTTTCAAACCGGTCCTGATTGTGAGAAAACTCCCTCTCAGGACAGCTCTCCTGGTTCTCTTCAGGCTGATAATGGAACTCTGGTATGACGGAAGGGTATGAAAGTCTTTTTGTAAATGCTGTATGGCTTGTCTTTTTTACATATTTGTGTAAAGAAATTTGTAGTAGTAATTCTCTGACACACAGTTAAAAGAAGTCCTATTTTTCATCTGTCTTCACTTATGTAGTCCTCAAACTTAGGCTAAAATCTCAAATGGACTATAAAAACACTATAGGATTTAGAACTTAATTAGATGATTTAGATAAGGGACACGAAAGAAAGAAAAGGAGAGTTTAATGTTTCTAAATTGATGTCATCTACCAAGAGCCAGAACACAGGAGGAAGAATGTTTGCCTTGCAAGGAGTGCTTTTGGTTTGGGACTTGAATTTAAGGTGGCACAAAATATTTAGATTTTCTTAAAATGCCCAGGATACTATAGGCAATACAGGTTTGAAGCTCCAAAGAAAGGTCTGCACTAAAGGTCAAGAGTCGGGAGTTATTTGTGAGGAAGTAGTAGGTGAAGCTGTAAGACTAGATGAGATGACTCAAGGAAAAATTATGAGAGAAAGAAAAACTCAGAGCAGAACACTAGGGAATTCTAATACTTAAAGAATAGATGAGAAAGAGGAGCCAAACAAACGAGGAGAGAAAACTAGAGATAGAGAATAGGGAAATTAGGCCAGTATTATTAAGGACAGCAGGGGTGAAGTATTTCAGGGAGGGGCAGTGATGAGGAGAATTCAAAAATGAAACTGAAAATGTCCAATAAACTTGACTCAAAAGAGGTCAAGCATGACACTGAGAGTAAAGTATCAAAAGGACGGTGATCATTTTGAGATAGAAGTTAATACCTGTAATTTCATAGGTGGTAATGATGTTAGAAACCCTATGTAACTAAAAGCACTTTTTAAAACTTACCTAGTTCTTAGACTTCTCGAGTTGGTTCTTCACTTGTCCCTTCCTTTAGTATTATTTTAACTTTTCAAAATGTAGTTACACATTGCTCAGCAAAGGGAATACATTCTGAAAAGTGCATCATTAGGCAATTTCATCATTGTTTGAACAATATAGAGTGTACTTACACAAACATAGATGATAGAGCTTACTACATACCTAGGCTATATGATGTAGCCTGTTGCTTTTAACCTTCAAACCTATACAGCATGTTACTGTACTGAATACTGTAAGTAATTATAACAGAATGGTAAGTCTTCATGTATCTAAACATATCTAAACATAGAAAAGGTATAGTACAAACAAAGCATAAAAGATCAAAAGTGTGCACCTTTGTAGGGCACTTATAATGAATGGATCTTGCAGATAGAAGTTACTCTGGGTGAGTGAATGAGTGAGTGATCAGTGAATGTGAACACCTAGGACATTACTGTATACTACTGTAGACTTTATAAGCACTGTACATTTAGGCTACACTAAATTTATGTTTTAAAAAGTGATTGTGCTATTATGTTATGATGGCTATGACATCACTAGGCATTAGGAATTTTTCAGTTCTCTTATAATCTTACAGGACTACAGTCAGACATGTGGTCCACTGTTGGCTAAAACGTCATTATATAGCACATAATTGTGTTTAGCTTACACATTATTTGGAAAATATGTTTATTGGGGATGTAGTACACAAAATATATTAAAAGGCTACGGTTGTCACAATATATTTCCAAACTAACAAAACCCCAACCCATCATCCCTACCTTCTACCTAAATATTATAGGATAAAACACAAAGCTAGAATTTTTAAAAATCAAACTGCTTTTACTACCTTCTGTACCTTCTATAATTTCCAAACTAGCTATGTTCTATTCTGAATTCATTCAACTACCTAGAGTTCTGTGGGGACACTAGTGAAACAAATGTACTATCCTCAAGCAGCTTGCATATCAGTAAATAAATTATTAAGGGTGGAAAATGTGGTAAAAGAAACATAATGTCTTGGAGGGAGAACAAATTTCTGGTTTAGGAAACAGTCGTAGTTAAGGTAACATTAGTTTTTATAATATGCACATTCCCAAATCTCAGTGTTTCAACATAAGTTTCTCTCTTGCTTATGTAAAGACTGGTCAGGGACCCAGGTTGACCCAGTACATAGCTTCCAAGGTTGCTGTGGGTGTGACATCCAGCCAGAAATCTGGTGAAGAAAGAGCAATGATTACACAGGAACTTTTAATAGACCAAGCTTGGGGCAGCATATGTCACTTCCACTGACATCCCACTTACCAGAATTTGGTCACAGGGCCATAGCTATCTGCAGAGAAGTCTGGGAAATGGAGCTTAGCTATGTGCTCAAGAGGAAAAGTAAAACAGTTATCAAATAATTAGCAATAATTAGCAAGTAACTACCTAGGGGTCACAGAGGACCTCTCAGGTAGAATTTAGACTTAAAGACGATGGGGGAGTACATGGAAGAGTGCTGCAGAATAGGGAAAAGGGGGATTGAAGGAAGAACCAGTTCTAGCTTCATCTGCATGGGTAGAGCCTACAATGTTGGCAGGGACATGTTAGCTTTCAACATCAGCTTCTTAACAATATTATTCTTTCATCTGAGGAAATTAGTCTATTTCTGAGGAAAAGAAAAACCTGCAATACGTAGCAGTTTGCTTACTTGGATATTGAATGTTAAAGCAGAGAGAGATTTTGTCCTCAAAACCCTCCCATTTCAGAAGTGAGGAGCCTGGGGAGGTCATGCTCTCTGCATCTCACACAGTGAGTCACTGTCAAATCAGAATAGAACCCAGACCTCTCAGTTTCCCATTTCAGTGCTCTTTCTGTGAGGAAAGTGTAAGTTTGAGCATTTTTAATCCTTAAATATGTAGAAATAACCATGATATTTTATCGTAAATTATTTCAGTCATCTCATTTTAAATTTTACTTTAAACTAAAGGAAAACAGTACTGATTTAAAACATCTTCTATCATAATTCAATATAGCCCATATTTCTTCTTTAGGAAAATTTTTTTTGTTTTTTATCTTGAAGACCAGTGCCCTCTTCTTCCTGTGTCTCATGTAGACATTTCACAGTCCAAATATACAGAGCAAGAATAGATGAAATTAACATGTTTACCATTATTCTATCTAAATTTTCAAAGAAAAAGGGAACAAAAGGTGAGTGATGACTGAGTTGCGTGGCTATAATTGAGTTTTTGTTGCTTTTATTGTTATAACATTTTAATTGGCATAGATGCTTAAATGTATATCAAAATGCATGTCACAGCGCTTGTACAAAAATAAATTTGACTCTAGAACACATTTTCTTTACTGAGAATGATAAATTATCTCAGAGCTTGTGATTCTCTACTTTTAAAAATCATAAGGTCAGTTCTTTAATTAAAAGATAAAGAAAAGTATGCAGTGTCCATGTAGTTAAATCACTTTTATCAGGATAATCTAGTAACCAAAATAAAAAAAAATTATGAAGGGGAAGACACAATCTATCTTCAGAATAATTGGTCCAAGAATGACTTATTTATAGTCTTATAAGACCCACTTCTAGAAGTCTCCCATCACAGTAAAAGAAAATGAAAACTCTACTGTGTACAACAAATAATTTGTTCTAAATTTACTCATTTCATTATTAATCATAGGCCTTAGTTATTTTATTCTATTAAATAATAAGTCTCTTATATATCAACATTCTCTTTTTCAAAACATGAATATATGGTCAACCTCCAGTATAGGAAATACACATATTTAACATGAAGTTGCAATTACTGGTAACTATATGTTGTTAAATATAGTACAGCTATATGTACCCTTACCCTAGCCTGACAGCATCCTTCATTTGTTTCCATGGAGGCAGATTAGACAACTACCTTGTACACTCCTGAGATTATGTCTCAGTATTGCACAGACCATTAGATAATGGAATACAGCTGAACATATATAAAAACCAGCTCCTAGAATGTCTGTGGACAGAAGTCCAATGATGTAGCAGTATCTGGATGTGTGAGTATGTGATGACAGTACTCTACAAACCTAGATACCAAAGGGCTTCCTGCCCCCTTCAGTCCTGTGAAATAACGTGGATATTGTCTTATCCACCTGATATTTTAGCAAACTGCCAAGGCTTATTGATGAACCAACGCTGGATTGAGTGCCAGAAACATTCTGCTTCCTAAAATTTGCCCTCCTGTCAGGCTCCAATCAGATTTTTTGGACCTGCCATCTAGTGGCCACTGCAGTAACAAGACACTCATTACATTTTGGCCTTCTTTTATTTTTTAAATTTAATTTTTTTTTTTAAGTTAAATGTGGCTCATCTGCAGCTAAATATGGAGGTGCTCCACCCATTAAACTATAGTTCCCACCCTCCCTCGTTAGATACACTGCTGTTTTCATAGAGCAGCTTCAATCAGACCATTTGTTATGTTCAAAGAAAAACAGATTTTTCACGCAAAATGATACACTTCCCACCTGGATTTGAAAAAAAGAAAGTAAGTCTTCTTCCATTATTGAAAAACTATCTGGAGGGGGGTGAGGGGGGAGCTGGAGAGCAGGCATATATTCTGTCAAGTAGTTCTACTTGTGAGACTAATTCTTCCAAACTGTGCACCCAACAGAGTAAACCTCTTATTTTGCTGCTTTTGCACTGATCCCCCACATAGCTGTAATGTTCTAGTTGTTTTCCCTGTCCTATAAACCACGTAGGCATTTGCTATTATACATAATGTTGGCAAAGGAACAATTTACAAATGACTTAAGTAGGTAATTATTTGTTAGAATATAGGTCTATGGAAGTATATGTTAACTGTAGCAAAACCTGGTAAGAGGTTAGTTTTGTTTCTGTGTTTCTATTATAATCCCTGGTTGTTAGTTTTTCTTTTTCCAGGGATTTATGAGTGGAATGTAAAAATGCACAGTGGGCTATTATTATTAATTATTATTTGTCAAAGGAACATGAATATACAGAGCAAAGGCCGTTTTGTGAACTGTGCCAGACAGTTCCCCATCCAAAAGACCTCACAATACAACTCTGAAGCAGGTCCTTAAAAATGCAGGACAGAATGAAAGCAGATGGGTGAATGATACTTATTCAATATCTTAAATATAGAACTCACTAGTGCAGGTGCATCTTCAGATGTTATTTGAAAGAAGAGACAGAATATCTTGGCATTGTGTCATTTATTCATAAATATTATAAATTTTATATTATTTGAGAAAATATTCTAAATATGCAAGGTAGTTTAAAAGAAGGTGTGAAAGCTGATACCCTCAAATGAGACAAAGGGCAAATCGAGTGACTGAACATAAGAAAGTAGAGAAGAACCAGGCCAAGGATGGAGCCAAGGAAAAACAAATCCCACAGGAACACTTAAAGTTTGATGGGAAAAAATGCAGGGATTTAAAAAAATAAAGAATCAAAACAATCAAAGAGGATGATGATCTTGGCAGCTATGCCTTGAATATGCTAAAATTGCCAAGAGAATCCAGGAACAATAATGGCTATGACAACGATTTAGCTGTGGGAGTTGCAGTGCAAGGGTGTAGAATTCTGTGTAGTGGACATAGAGGTTGGTTCTGGTCTCGAAGACAGTATCAGCAGAGCAGGAAGAACAGTTAGATTTAGCTAACAGCAGGATAAAAGGTAGAAAATGTTTGTTGAGGAAGATGGAAGTCTATGGAGCTATCCAAGGAGGTCATAGTATTCTTTGAATACCTGTTATCTGCCCTACCCTATGTTAGTTTTTACTGAGTATACTATAGATGTAAGTCAGGGTCCTCAGGCCAAAAAAATCTATATTAAAGTGAAAAAGTAAGAATAACCTACATGAAACAATTAGGAAATATAAAGCAGTTGATCTTATTAGGGATAGCAGGACTTTAGAGGCGGGAGAAATCAGCAGGCCTCTTGGTAATCATGGAAAAACCATCCGACAAGTAAGACCTAAGCTGGGACTCAAAGAATTGGTATGTGGGGAATAGACATAAACAAGGGAGAAATATGATGAAATTATCTGGATAGAAATGAACATGGTGTTTTGGGGGAGTAGTGAAATGACTTTACTGGGTGAAATGGATGGTTTGAGCAGGAAAGGAGGGAGAAGGTGGTAGGATAGTAAAGCAAAGCTGTTGTGTGAACCTGAGAATATAAGGATTCATCAGCATGTTATGGGGGGTATTTATAAATTCATCCTGAAAGTATTTATTGAGGGCATATTATGTTCCAGGCACAAATTAAACAAAACTTTTCCCCTTATGACATTTATATTTAATGAGGGAAAACAGACACCTCCCCCCCAACAAAAAAGCAAACAAATAAATGAACAAGTTAAGTTTAGAGAGCAATTAGTGTCATGAAGAACATTAATCTGAGTGATAAAATAATGACAGGCTAGAGTAGAGATGGCCCCAAAGCGGGAGAGTGGAGAGTATTCAAAATTGGAGGCCAGGCGCAGTGGCTCATGTCTGTAATCCCAACACTTTGGGAGGTCGAGGCAGGCATATTGTTTGAGGTCAGGAGTTCGAGACCAGCCTAGCCAACATAGTGAAACCTCATCTCTACTAAAATACAAAAATTAGCCAGGTGTGACGGTGGTGCATGCCTGTAATCTCAGCTACTTAGGAGGCTGCGGCAGGAGCACTGCTTGAACCTGAGAGGTGGAAGTTGTAGTAGGCCGAGATGGCATGACTGCACTCCAGCCTGGGCAACAGAGTGAGACTCCATCTCAGAAAAAAAAAAAATTGGAAATTCTTAAGACTTGGAGATAGTTTGGATAGGGAGGAGAAAGGGAAGATACAGGTGATGTGTAGTTATCTAGTCTAAGAAATTAAAGTTTGTAATGCCAGTTATATAAGCTGGAAACATGGAGAGAGAGGAAACATTGAGGAGGGAGTAGAAAAGCTCGGTGTTCCCATAACTCCCCCTTGATGCAGTTGTCTACCAGGAAAGTTTCCCAATTCCTTGAAAACGTTAGCCCCTAACTCACTAACACTTTTTCCATTTCTACCCCATTACAATTATTGGTCATTCACTGTGTAAATACACACTACCTCTAATACCTCCTCTCAATTTTTTGAACTTCTCATGATCGATACACCACTCTGCCATAGCTGCTCATTCCCATGGCTACATTTTTGATCTTTTAATTACTAATAATTATAATCTTCCACAATCTCAATTTCAAGCATTCCATTTTCCAACCACAGCCTAATGTCTTAGTAGTTCAATCCCTTTGTTACCCCTAATACACCAATTCCTTAAGCCCACTAGGACCCCTAATTCATTGGTTTTACCCACAGCTTCTCATATGCTGACTTCGTTATATAGCGTAGATTCCATGGACAATGATTTTAATCATTTCTTTGCATGCGCCTTTAACACCGTTGACCTTCTCTGGCTTCACTGTGCTCTCCTGACAAATCTCAACTGTACTGGTCATATGCAACTCCCCATCTATTTCATACCTGTGTGCCAGCTGAATGTGGCTGCAGAAAAACACACAAGCAAATGTATGACTCTCAATTTAAATTCATGATCCCTCAAGGAGGCCCTTAACGCTGCCCAGCAAACATAATGTTTCCTTGTCATTTACTCTTCCATATCTGTACAGGAATATTTCATATTTTCCCTCTCTCAAATTTCTAACACCTCCTCCCCCATCCTTACGCTCAACTTAGAATCTTTCTTTCTACTTCACTGAAAAGATAGAAACCATCAAAAGAGAACTTCACAAATACTTGCTGTCCAGCACCCCTACCCTCCCATTTTTATCTGTACCCATGTATTTTGCCTTCTCTCCTACAACTATGGATAACCTCTGTGTACTCTTGGCTCAGCCCATCCCTCATTGTGCATTAGAATCTGTCTCCTCTTGCACATGCGTAAATGGTGCTCCTGAAAAAGCTCATATCTTTCTTCTGCTTTATCAAATTTCTCTTTCTATCAAATCTTTCCTATTAGTATACAAACATGTTGTAATTTATCTCATCCTAAAAATACCTTTATAAACCCTACTTCCTAGCAGCTCCTGTCCCATTTCTTTGATTTCCATTACAGCAAAACTTCTCAAGAAATGCCTAGACTCACTGTAGACACTCTCCAATCCTATGCTCTAGTTCTCTTTTGCCCCTCTAGTTAGCTTTTGCGCCTACCAGTCTAGTAAAACTATTGATGCTAAGGTCACCAATGACTTCCATCTTGCTAAATCCATTAACCAATTAGCAGTCTTTGTCTTTCCTGATCTCTCAGAATCGTTTTATGTGGCCCATTATTCATTCTCCATTAAGACACTTTCTTCACTTGGCATTCAGTCCATCACAGTCTTCTGATATTTTTCCTATCTCACAGTCTACTCCTCCTCAGTCTCTTTTGCGAGCATATTCTCATTTCCCAGGCAGGTAAACATTAGAGTGCCCTAGAGCTCAATCTTTGAAGCTCTTCTCTTCAGCTCCATTCACTCTCTTAATATTTGCACCCAAGCTTATGGTGCAAGCTTGTATCTCTAGTCCAGGCCTTTACCCAGAATTCTAGGCTCACATATTTAGCAGCCTATTCAACATCTCCACTGTCTGTCTAATGAGCATCTCAAACTTGACATATCAGAAATGGAATTCCTTATTTTACCAAGCAAATACATAGCCTCCCCAATATTGGTAAATAACACTCCACCTTTAGCGTTGCTCAAATCAAAAATTTACTTCTCTCCCAGACCTGTATTTCTCTCACAAACCCAACCATTGAACAAATCCTGCAGCTCTACCTTCAGAATAAATCCAGAATCTTACCACTGCTCATCCTCATCACCACTACTACCCTGATCCAGTAACTAGCATTTCTTACCTGGATTATTACAATAGCCTCCTAATTATCTTCCCTGCTTCTGGCCTTACCACTTACAGTGTATTCTCAAAATGATAGCCAGAGTGATGCTTTGCAATATGTGTAATGTAATTTCAGTCAGACCACATCACTTCTCTGCTCAGAACTCTCTAATGGCTCAACATCTCACTTGGAAGAAAAGCCTTAGCAATAGTTCACAAGACCTTCCATATTCAATTTCTGCATTACCTCTCTGTCTTCATTTAGCACTCCACCCTAGCTCACTCCCCTCAACCTTCATTGACTCCTTCCTAACCTCAAACCTACCATGCATGATTTCACCTTTGCACTTGCTTTTCTGGCCGCCTTAAATGTTTTCCCCAGATAAGGCTTGTTTGCTTATCATCTTCAGGTCTTTGCTCAATTTTCACTTCTAAGTAAGACCTTTCATAACCACTGTATTTAACATTTAACCCTCCACCCCTTCTGGTTCGTAGCATCTACCGCCTTCAGACACAATATGTATTTTATTTACACATTTATTTCCCCTTTCATGGAATATAAGCCCCATGATTATAAGGTTTTTTTGTTTTTTTGGTTTTTTTTTTTTTTTTTTTTTTTTTTTTTTTTGCCTGTTCTGTGCTCTAAGAAATCCTCAGTGCCTAATACAGAGCCTGACACAGAGTGTGTTCAGTAAATATTCGTTGTATGAATTGAAGGAAATAATAACTGATTCTTTCCCTGGATTTGGAGGTGTTTTATTAAATGCAAAACATGATGTTGTGTCATGGGCTCCATGATTCTCCATGGCAAAATTTTATTATTCTTCAAAATTAATTTTGAAAGTAAAACTGCTTTATGCAGGCTTATCCAGAATATTAGATAGGCCACTATTTCTGTTCAGCACCCAAAGCAGCAACATCCACAGCATTTATTAACTTTTTTTTCATTCAGTAAATATTTATCAGGGAATATGGGTGTTCTAGACACAGGTAGTGACATGTGCAAAGACTCAGAAACTTAAGAAAACATAGTACAATGTACTGTTGCAATATTACAAGTGACAGATAATGATGCTCTGAGCTAATGTGGTGCAGTGGGGATGAGAGAGGTAGAAATGTGAAAAATGTTATGAAGTGAAAGGGCACTAGATTCAAGAAATCTGGTTAGTAGAGACACAAAATACTGTCTACCTTTATCAGGCTATAAAGTGGAAAGTGATTATAAAAGAGTTAGATAAGAATGAAACTTAAACATAGAGGACATGGATTGTAAAATTTCCTTTGTAGGGTATAGACTTAAAATTTCTCACTGTCAGAGTGACTATAAAAAATATTCAATGTGTCTACTGGTGACCTTGGCAAAATCATTTGAAAGGTGTTCCCAGATCAGACCCTAACTCTCATTCTTTTCTCTGACTGACAGTTGAAATAGTTTGAGGTCCCAAATTTTTTGTCTAGTAATCTCACCCTTCCTGAAAGTAATTTTTCTTATTTTATGCAAAAATTGCTATATGAAGACATAGAAAAATATATGTATGTGTTTTCACAGGTAAAAGTATAAAGAAAACTAGCCTTTTAAAATTTGTAAGTTTAATAAATTAATATTAGTTTGAAACCCAATTAACTGTAAATATTGCTTTCTATTCAAAAAAGGCCTCCTTTGGTTATTAGAATTACACATCTATATGCACGGATGATTATTTGAAGGTGAGATAAAACCAACCATGACTCCTAGGTATGGAACTTTGGCAGATGGGTGAATGGTAATACTATTAATATTTACTCACATAGGAAACATAGGAGGAAGAGAAAGTTTGAAGGAAAAGATGAGTTCAGCTTTGGACATGTTGAATTTAGGATGCTTTTGGAATATCTAATTGTAATTGTCTAGTAGTTCATTTGACATAAAGCATTACAGATCAAGAGAGAAGTAATGGCTCAAGATATAGATTTGAAAGGTATTTAAAAACAGGGAGATATGAATGTCCAGTAGGCAATGGACATATTAGTCTGAAATATGTCTAGTAAAGCATTACAGGATACAGACCTGAGTATCAAAGAACTTACAAACACTTATGTGATATTTTCCTAGACTGATTTTCTCTTAAATGTACTCCCACTCATCCCTCAAAGCAACACACATCCTATCCTCAGCCTTCCCTTAAAATGCCTATGATTTACCCTTTACATTGCAGGTATGCCTTGATTTCTGTAGTAATTGTATACCTCAAAATTGCATGCCGAGCAAAATTATGTACATGAGATCACATAGTCAGTTGACTCATTACTGTAAGAAACTATGGAATGAGGCAGTTTGCATTGTTAATGATGTCCCCCTATTTATCACCACCTTTAAGTGTTTTTGTCCAATTTTTGTGTGGGGGTACATCAGATTCAACTGATATAATGTCAAATGATTGAGATATTTAAAGAGACTCCTGTAAAAAACAGTGAGAGAGAAGTCATCTTTATTCTTTCTATTTCCATCTTTATTCTTTTTTTCTTTTTCTTTTTCATAGGGAAGGAAGCAGAGGTACTCAGAACTTAAATAATTTCCCAAAGGTCAGCCTTTCTGTAAGTCAGCCATCCTACAGAAATGTAACTTTAAATTTTAGCGCTCTCTGATATTCTTTTTTTTTCTAGCATTGAATCATTTTAAAATTTTTTTGTGCCATTTCCCTTTTGTCACCCCTATACCTCAGTAGGTTTACTTGCTTACCTTTTTATTCTAGAATATCTTGTGTCTGTTCTGTCTGCCTATACTTGAAATTTTCCTGACAGGCAGCCACTGAGTGAACAGTTTATGTTGGTTTTATAGTAGTAGTTGTAATCTCTGTTGTCCCAATTTTCTAGAATGCATGGTTGTTTGGGACTTATCTGTGCTCTGCCTCTTTATTGGCAGTCTCACTTTCTTTCTTGTGTCTTACCTTTATCTCTCCAGAGAAGCTTCTGCAAAATGTGTCTTTCCCACCAATCACAATGCTGCACTCTTAGTGTATGCAGTCTCTATGGTAACTGGGACACATGCCACAACACCAAGATTACTGGAGCAACCATCAGAGTGGGGAAATCAGCGCATGCCCTCCTCTGGTACCACAGAAGTTGCCCCATTGAAACTGGGATCAGATACTTGTATTTTAATATACAGGGCAAGGAAGGTGGCAGAGGAAATGCTATAAACCCAGTCTTTCTAAAGGCACATTATTGGGGTTTGATGGAATTCTTGAAGTTGATCTTATTTATCATGAATAAAGCTAGATTCATGTACTGATCCTGAGCAGACATGGATAAACTGGTTGAACTTGAGATTTTTTTTTTTTTTTCCTGCAGATACATGACTAGTTCGTAAAAAAGAGAATTTTACTAAATTAGTATATATGCTTAGGTAAGCTCAGGGAAATTACCAATGTAAAGTAAAAATTATTCACTTGCATTGTAGAGACAGACTGTCAGATGATTTCCCTAGCAATTGAATTGTTGACCCAGGGAGGGCAAAAGGCAAAACTGGCTCTCTCTGAGCCTGCTTTAGAGTGGAGGCAGTTCTGTTAGGTCTTGAAGGGAATGAGGATTAAGCAATGAGGCTCTTCTGGGGTGCTTCCTTTAGGACTGAACTTCATTCCAAATATGCAGAGGATCTGACTCCCAGGTACAGCCCAATAGAAACAAAGGGTGTAAATCAGAGTTTTATAACTTTGGCCCTGTTAACCTCTGGGGCCAGATAAATCTTTGTGGAACAGCGCTGTCCTATGCACTGTTTAGCAGCATCCCTGGCATCTACCCTCTAAACGCCAGTAGGAACTTTTCTAACTGTGACAACAAAAAATACAAATGTCCCCTGATTGGGGGCAAAAAGTAGCCCCAGATTGAGAACCACTGGCATAAAGCCAGATGCAGCTTGGGTAAGAAAAGAGAGTTGGAGAATCCCTTAAAAGGCCCAAATATTCAGTAGTTGATCATTCAGCAGGTATTTATTGAGCCCCTGTTATCTTCCAGGCGCTCTTCTATTTATCAGGGATACCACTGTGAAGAGTCATGATCTCGTGGAGCTTACCTTCTAGTAGATGTATACCACATGTTCCTAACTAGCAGGTTCCCCTTCCCTCCACACAGCGTCACAGCAAATGCTTCAAGCCAACTCAGGGCCAAGAAAAGGAAAACACAAGTTCATATTTGAAGATTCTTTTTTCATTTTATGAACCTCAAAACGGCTTTGATTTAAAAATGAAACTTGGCAAGTGATTAGTTCATATGTTTTAGTTTATAATATGTTTTAATCATTTTGGGTGTTTTCAAAACAAATGGTGAGATTAGGGTTTTTTTTTTTCTCTTCTATTTTTGGCCCCTTTCCTCTGGAGAGTCCTCCTCTTGTGTTTAGTTCTTGGTGTTCTTAGTATATTTGAAGAGTGCTTTTAAGTATTTGAAATGTGTGTACATGGTTGAAAGGGGATGAGGAAGAAGAAACCTAAGATTTCATGACCCTGCTCAAACAAATACCCACACCCCAGCCCTAAAGCAGTGTCTGGGCACCACATCTTCAAGGAAGGCCCCTTGGAAACCCCTCATGGGCCAGTCCTCTGACCCAGGTGATCTCCGAACCCCCTTTATGTATTCTTATGAAGATATGTGATACTGAACGGACTGTGAGATTTGTTGTTCAGATTTTTCCCCTTAGAATGTGAGCTCAGTGGGTATTAGTGCCATGTTGGCTCTGTCCACAGTTCTACTGTCTTCAGCATAGGGCCTGGTACACAGTAAGTGCTTAAGAAATAAGTGTCGAATGGCTGGGCGCAGTGGCTCACACCTGTAATCCCAGCACTTTGGGAGGCCGAGGCGGGTGGATCACGAGGTCAGGAATTCAAGACCAGCCTGGCCAAGATGGTGAAATCCTGTCTCTACTAAAAATACAAAAATTAGCCGGACATGGTGGCAGGTGCCTGTAATCCCAGCTACTAGGGAGGCTGGGGCAGAGAAATGCTTGAGCCCAGGAGGCAGAGGTTGCAGTGAGCCAAATGCTTGAGCCCAGGAGGCAGAGGTTGCAGTGAGCCAAATGCTTGAGCCCAGGAGGCACAGGTTGCAGTGAGCCGAGATTGTGTCACAGCACTCCAGCCTGGGCGACAGAGAGAGAGATTTAGTCTCAAAAAAAAAAAAAAGAAGAAAGAAATATGTGTTCAGTGACTGACAAACTGACTGAGAAACTTAGCTTTTGGGGTGTCCTTCCCAAACACTTTAAGCCTGTGCATTGCCTGTGGATTAACGTGCCTCTAGTGTGAGACCTCATTGTGTTCCTCATTACTTTGTGAACTGTGAAGTAACATGCTCATTATCTAGTTCCAACCTTTGTTCAGTGATGTAGAGGATCAATGCCTATGACTCTCAGTGTGGGGCACAGAGTAAAATTACATATCTTATTTACTTGTTTTCTTGTTTAATGTATGTTTCCTCTACTGGAATTTAAACTATATAAGGGGGAGAACTTGATCTACCACTAATGTTATCCTCTGTGCCTAGAATGATGTCTGATACATAGTAGATATGCAACAAATATTTGCTGAAGAAATAAATGATAGGCATTTCATCTATTAATAAATTGATTGATTACTTATTAGTGAACAAAAAATGCAATAACGTGATGAAATTCTTATTCATTCAATATCCTAGGGCAGTGCCTAGCATATAGTAGGCACTCAATAAGTACTTGATGAGTGAAAGAACTGATTCCAATATACTGAAGAACTTTTTTACTGAGTATATTAGTTTTCTAGGGCTTTGTAGCAAACTACCACAAACTGAGTGGCTTAAACAACAGAAATCGTTTGTCTCACAGCTATAGAAGCTAGATGTTCAAGATTAAAGTATCAGCAGGATTGGCTCCTTGTAAGGCTGTGAGAATCTCTTCCATGACTCTCACCCAGCTTCTGATGGTTTCCTGGCAATCTTTGGTGTTCCGTGGCTTATAGAAGCATCAGCCCCAATCTCCGCCGTCATCGTCACCTGATGTTCTCCCTGTGTGCATGTCTGTGTTTAAGTTTCTTCTTTTTATAAGTACACTAGTCATATTGGATTACAGGCCCACTCTACAGCATGAGCTCATCTTAATCACATCTTCAGTGACCCTATTCACAAATATATTCATATTCTAAAGAATGGGGGGCCAGAATGTCAACATATGAATTTTAAGGGAACATAATCAACTCATAATACTAAAATAATAGAGATCTTCAGGTAGTAACATTTTGATGGATGACTTCTATTTGGAAAACATCAGCTTCTCAAAATAACATCTAGATTTATGATTCTATATGGAAATTGATGTGGTAATATTAAATAGCATTTACTGTGTTATACCAAGACATACATGTTTATAGAGAGGAAACATAAAGTCCAAGGGGCATGAAGGTATATGGCATATACTCTTGAATTCTGAGTAGTGTGGTGTCACCAGACAATGGGTTATGTGGGGAAGACTGCTGAGAGGTGCCAAAGGGATTTGTATATGAAGCAAAGGGGCTTGGGGTTTGGACTTCATTATACAGGCCTCCAGCATATAAGCAAAACTTATTGAATGGTAAATGAGTATAGCAAGGATGAATTTTATTGTATGTAAATTATACCTCAGTGAACTTGACCTTTAAAAGAATGAAAACAATGAGTTTGAAGGATGGATTTTGGAGGCTAGCAATTCAGAAGTGTTTGGTGACTTTGGCAAAAAAAAAAAAAAAATGGTTTAATTAGAAACACAGCTAGAGAAACCAGATTGTAATGGTTTGAGGAATAAATGGGAGCCTAGGAAGCTTGAAGGTGGCACAAAAGAGGGAAAGATAAGGTCTGCAAAAGATGGTTTGTTGTTTATTAGTTTATTATCATTGTTATTATTGTTACTTTAAATGAAGACAGCTAAAGCATGTTGGCAGGCAGTAGGAATATCGAAAACACAAAATAAAGGAAAAGTAACTGATATAATAAGATCCTGGAGGAAGTTATCAGTGCTAGGCAGAAGGATCTTTGAAATGTTACAGGTGGATTCATTGGTGGCAGAGGTTGAGAGATGAGAAGTGCCATTTGATGGCCTCTGTTTTCTCTATGTAAAAGGAGGCAAGGTTAGTAGCTGAGAGTGAAGAGTAGCGTATGGGTTATAACTAGTTAAATAGAATAATGAATGAAACTGGGGAGTGAAAAAGGAAACTGACTAGGAGCAAATTTTAAAATTGAAAAAGAATTCTGAAACCCAAAGTTATGCTGGAAACCATAATTCTGCAGGAGCATCAAGCTGTACAGTTTTGTGCTTTTTCTCCAGCAAGGATCAGCAGCCTGGAAGCTGAGGAGAACACGCATGTGGGTTCATCTGAGCTCTAGAACTAGGTAAATACAGTTGAGAACTGTAGATGAGGAATTTGATGGAGCTGGTGGACATCTCTAAAGTTAACAACAATGGGCGTCCAGACTGGTAGAGAAGAAACTGGAAAATAACAGTCTGGGAAAAAAGAGGAAAAAACAAGAAAACCAAAAAGTCAGGGAAAGAAAGTAGAGTACTTGTTTTCTGGAGTCATATGTGTCCCCGTAAGGAGCCCGGCCCTACAATACAAGTCTTATGCCACAGGTCTCAGAGAAACTGCAGAAAGTAGAATGAACACATTATAGGGCATAGACTGGATCCAAAAACATAGCCTGGTGGTCAGTGTTTCATTCCTAACTTGCCGTTAATTTAAGGCAGCTGTCATTACCACCATTATCACAGAATGCTAATCCTTAGGAAAAGAATGTAAGACTAGAAGAAATACCTGTGCACGTAAGAGCAGAATAAATAGGAACCTCCCATGGGGCAATGGCAATAAACTTGACAAGAGGCAAATTGTTTTATTTTTTGCCTTGGATTCCAAAAGTGTACTGAGGTTTCCCTCAAGGCATGCTCTTTTACTTTTCTTAAGATTATCGATTTATTCTGTTAGAGAGTCTACAGAGGTGACACTCTTCTTTTGGCCCTCGCTCTCCCTTTCTGTGTTTTCTCTTTCTCCTCATTTCCTCCTATCTTTATGGGTTGAATATTGTCATATGTCTCAGCAACCGTCCCCAACCCAGTGACCAAATAAAGTATTCCCATTACTTATTATTGGATTTTTTTTAATCCCCAGGAAGACTGGGCTAAGAAGTTAGTTCTTGGTTAGAAAACACTTTTAGGTACTTTGCAGATAACACTGTACCACTAATCCCTCATGCCCTATACATTTAGATGAACCTGGGTGTCTCTCTCTGGTATTCATAAGAAAATCCCTGCTCCTATGGGCCCTGTCTCCATATGTCAGCCTAGCAAAGTAACCAACCATGTTATGCACTGTGAGATACCATGCTCTAGTTATCCTTTACTTGCTTGAGTGGACTGAGATGAACATAATACACAAGGTTTAGTAGTTCCTAAACCCTATGAGAATTCCTAAGCTCCTTCTCTTGATGTTGTCAATATATAAGTTCAAAAAATAGCTTTGGGGGAATTTCAATAAACAACTCTAAATAAGTCCTCTTTCCTTTGCAAATATAAATCCTTTGTAAAATTTTATTTTTTTCCTTTTGTTTTCTATTCCTGATTCTATTATCGCTCTAGCAATGCTAAAAACCAGCTGGTTTGGAGATTAATACGACCAGACATACCATAAATTTTTTAAATCTCAAAAATCCGTTTATCCTTCTTGGTAAATTGAATATATGTTATATATACACACATACATACATGCATAAATATGCAGTATGTTATTATGTCTTCTCTAAGTTCTTCTTTTTTTGTCTCACTGTCTCCTAAAATTCTTCCTAAATGCTTTTTTGTTATAATAAAGAGGTAGGAGGAAAAAATCCTGAAGGAATGGAGGAGAAAAGTATACGAAGTGATAGAAGATGGAAAGAGAAAGTACACTATGGAATAAGGGAAACCAATGAGGAGATTGAAAAAGTAGTGATTTTCTTTTCCCTATTTCCCTTAGACTGCTTTTAGGTATGGTTTTGATATTTCTCTCACCTAATGCCCCCAAATGACCTCTTCCTAGCAATTTCTTCTACAAAAAATATTCCTTTTACTGCCAGAAAATATCTCTAACCTGCCAAGCAGGTTGAAATATCCTGCCCCAGCATCTAAACATCCTCTCTAGCCTGCCAAACCCCTAACCACCTGACCCAGGGGACTTGGACCCATTGCCGTTGTTAGTTCTACATACCCCCTACTCCATGCCAGCATGGAGAGTGTTAATGGGTGATATAAGTGTGAAAAAACTTAAGCAATAATTTGGTTTTGCTTTATTAACATTCAAAATATAAATAGGTAAACTACATGTTAAATTCATTAAATTCTTCCTTCACTGTTTGGAAATACAAAAACTGCATTTTTAGAAAAGGGATTGATTGGTGTCATGTACGTATTTGTTCACTTCTGTTGATGCAAGATAATAAGAGTATTAACACAGAGGTGGAATAATGGTATTTATAATTTCATCACCACTGTTTATATAAGATAAAAATGTCTGAAAAGCAACAGAGAGAACATTTGCTGCTCTGTACATACATTAAATTCTCCCATTTTTGTTTATAAAGCATATGAGAAGGAAAAACAAGTTTAGCAAATTGAGGAAGAGTTAGTGTGCTTTTTACCATGTCCATTGACATTTACCTAAGGTATCCAGGTTCAGAAAATAGCAAAATATAGTGAAGAGGGTAACTCCTTATAAAGGAATATAGGGACCAGAAACATGCACTTGGTTAACTGTTCTCTGAGATTGAGATTACTTGAGTGAGATTATGGTCCTCTGTTCAGTGCAGAAATTGTTCTACCCCAGAGAGGAGTGAGTACTAAGTCTGGGAGACCAGTGACTTGTATGTAATTTGCCTGTAACTTGAGATATGTATCTTAGGGGCTGAGGCTGCATTCCCTCTTTCAAAAAAGAAAGGGAAAAAAATGGTAGTTCAGATCAGATTGTAAGGACTCATTTCAAAAACTTAAATAATTCTGGGTAGACTTTTATATTTTCATGGCTGTTTGAGAAAGAAAAGGTAGTTGGGAGTGGAGAAGGGGTTCCTTATCCATATAAAAATTAGCTGAGTTGATAATATAGGTTACAAAGGGTCAAGTCATTCATGAAAGGTTAATGGTGATATTACAGGGCAAATGAATAAAAACAAATAAGGAATGAGGAGAGGAATCATCATGGGCAGGTGGTTATATTTATAACTTGTCTCAAGTGGGCTAATAACGTCTCAGTGATAATAGAGACAGAAACTCTCCAAAATATACATTAGAGTGGAAGGTCCTTGAGCGCAGGAGTAGAATCCAATTGGCAGAGTAATCAATAATAGACTCTGAAAAACTATTTGTTGAATTAATGAATGAATACATAGTATTGGAAATAATTTGTATATTCTCCCCTATCTTAACCTACTCTCAAGATAAGTTCAGAAATTTTATTAGGCTGTCATGAAAGAGTTGATATTTAACAAGGTCACAAAGCAACTAATTTTTATTAATTAGTTACTTTTAATCCCCATTCACATTCCTATTCCTGTCTACACCCATAGGTAAGCATATTTTATTGTCTATTGGACCAATTTTGCATGAAAATGTTAGGAGATGAAGTCAGACAAGTAGTAAGGGACATACTATATTGGTCTAACAAACCATAGTAAAGGCTTTAGAATCCCAAGCATCAGTGAGCCTGAAAAAGTCTAATGGGTAGGAGAGTCTTTGAAATCACAACAACTACCCTATTTTTTCAGAATGACCATATGAGACACTTCAGCCAAAGGCTGGAAGCCTAGATATAAGAGCTGGATTTAGGCTATTTGTTAACTGTGATATTTCTGACCAGTATAAATAAAAATAAACTGTGCTTAACTGGACCTTTGTTCTTTGCTATTGAGCCAGCTTTACCCATCAATTTACCCCATTTGGCAGCCTTACCTAAGAGAAGCTTAGGGAGTAGTAGCAAATGTGTTTTTCAGCACACTGAAGACCTTATAGAACATATCTATAAGGTCTCCATTTCCAAAGTGTAGGATTTAAGACACTAAACAAAAACTTTAAATATTAGATAGATGTTCCCTTGTACTAACTGTTCACTGAACTAAGAATTATAGGATTCCTGTGTATTTAATAGCATATGCATAAATCACTTTGCAAAGGAAAGAGATGTTAAAAGTTCACATAAGACATATATGATCTCTAACCAAGTCCTTCCAAGGTGAACCAATTTGCTACACTTACTTGTGAGAATGAGAGAAATCTGATAGTTTGCCTAAAAGATGGGATATTCAGAAAAAGTCATTTTCTTGTCCATTTATGTCTAAATATTTAAAACTCTGAAGCCATGTTACTAGTAGAACCGAGAGAAATAGCCTAGAATTTTTCTTGTCACTTACAGAGATGACAGACTTACAATATGATGATTCTTTTGAAAACTTCTTACAAGACCTAGAACTTGTCTGGCTCCATTTATCTGGCCAGGATGTATTTCTATGATTTATCCAATGAGATTCTTAGCAGAGCCTTAACATTTACTGCATAAGACAATTATATTTATTTTCTCTGCCATGACAAAAACCACTCTATACTATAAACATAACGTTAAAGACGTTAAAGGTTGCTTTTTTTTCTTTTTTTTTTTAGCATGTGGACAGAGTCTGTAAAAGCTTTTTTCAGTTTCATCATGTTGACAAGTTGATTCCATTAAATCACCCACCATCATCATGTTCACTTTTTTTTTTCTTTTTTGAAAAGTTAGAAAACAGTGATCATCTTAGAGTTTTCAAGGCATTCCCTTCGGAAAAAATAAATCTGGAAAAACATGAGTCTGTTCCTTCAAATGGAAAAAAGGCCCTTCTCTTGAAGCTATTCAGGATAGGGAAGGAGCTCTCGGTCGTTTACCCCCGGTAAGACCGGATGTTTTTTAAACATTCTGAGTATAGATCAAACTTCTCTACCTCAGTGTTTATTATGTATTATTTGCTATTTCAAATGGACACTGCAAGAAGTTAAATGAATGACATGAAAGAGATTTGTTCGAGGATATTTTAGTACTTTGCACCCTCAGATGCAATGCAATTAGATAATATTTTAGGATCACACTGCTGGTTTGAATTAGGGAAGATATACCCTGCTCCTCCCAACACCATGCTTTCCTCACTGAGGGGAAAAAAATCATATGATCATACTGCTGCTGGGTCATTTAAAGCATTGAGTGGATGTGTGAAATGAGAAAAAAAAAAAAAAAAAAAAAAGCTCAGTATGGGGTTAATTAGCTCTGTGGCGTGGTGGGTGGGTCACTTCCTCAGAACCAAATCATGCAGGAGGAACCATGCATGTGCAGACTGACAAAATTAAAAGAAAGCCCATGAACCTTCAGACTCTAGGACAAAAATTGATTGCCTTTGGAAACAAGAAAGGAACGCTTTCATGCAGTGAGTACTTTGGGCTTCACTGGTCAGAGACGAAGGGACTTCCCTTGAAGTGTCGGCTCAGGCCACTGTCGTGTACTGAAAATGAATCTATGGTTTGAGAGAGACCTGGCAAATCTGGTACTTTTAAAAACTTACCTCTGCTGACACTTTTTAAAATCATGTCTTTCTCAATTAGTATACTAGCCTTATTTTTGAGGTCTCATCTTGGAAACAACATAATTTCTTCCCCAAAGTACGGGTGAATCCTTCATATTTTCGTAATTGTGTTTCACGGTATTTCACAGACTGCTGCGGGTTCCCTGCCTGCTGAGATTCGTTCAGCTGTGGTTTAGCCTGAAGGGTTCCCACTAGGTTGTTTACAATCTAATCCTTGAAGTGGGAGGTTAAGGAGCAGATAGAAAACATCCTCGATCCCTGGATCATTAATAGGTGAATACAAGAATGCAGATATTTACAAGGAAATCTCACAGGCCAGGATTTCTAGGGCAGAAAGATATTGTGAAAGGCTCCTGGAGCATATGCTGACAAGGAGCCAGGAACCAATGGAAATTATCCATGAGGAAAACACTGACAAATATGTTAATAAAATTTCAGTGCAAACCATTTGGGGTTTCTTATGTTTCTGCCTAAATTACTGACTTTAGTAGTAATAGCACTTCATGGAGTATCCATAGAGTCACCAAATGTTTATGACTTTTGAGAAGAAGAATGTGTGTGTATAACGTATGCATTTATAGGTATATGTCTTTATTTGAAGTAAAACTATAAGCACAATTGGCTTCTTGAGGTGGGGAGCAAATTACCCCTTTTAGCAGTATACTTGGAAAACTCGAAGCATCTAGGACAGAATTTGCCACCACCACCACCACCACACACACACACACACACACGCACACACACACACACCCCAAATACTTTGCTTATTACCTGTGATAAAAACTGAATTCGGATCTTGTATCAACGGTTAAGAAAATGCATATTCCCCTAAGTAGAGGTATTAAAACAATTAAATGAATATATTTTTAGCAAACTGAGAGCAAGGGTGGGGAGATGGAGAGCTCACTAAGAGTATCCCCAAAGAAGCAGTCCCAGCCACGTTTCTTTCTGTTTCTTCAACTGCCTGATGACAGGAATGTGGATGTGGAAATAAATAGGACTAGAAGGTGAGGGAAGCAGAGAGTAAGTTTTGCTAATTCTAACAACCTATGTTATCAGCTTATTCCACAGCTTTTCAAAATTCAAGTTGCTGGTTAACTTGAGTCCTTTGCTGTTCTGTTCATTCCGTTCATTATGAAACAGCATAAGCAATGGCTACATACACTAACCATTATCCTAGTTAGGTTGTCAAAGTTAGCTTAATGCCGACTTTATTTTCTGTAGTGACACTGAACAAAATGTTTCTTCTGAAAGGTCTTAGTTAGACCTCTGCCCTCCCAACTCCTGATCACAGTAGTAACCAACCTCAAGAAGTCATTAGTGAAGACTGGAACAATATCCTGTAACAAGTCAGCTATGAAGAAATTGGCATAGTTTGTCTCTTTGATTCATGTTCTTATGGAAATAATGGGTTGCAAAATAAAACTACATTTCTTTCTCTCTCAAATTCATTTTTTCACTGGATCTTCTTTGCAAGTTACATTGGAATGATTTTATTTTTGTTTTTCTTAACAAAGTTCGAATAACACCCAAAGGCTTTAAAAGCCAAAGTCCATCTTTAGATATAGCTTTCTTCTATAATGTACTGCCAGTTTCTTATGTATGTGTATTTTTACCTTCCTGATGCCTTCGCCTGTTGATTGGTACATGTTAGTGCTTTGCTTATAAGAGTTGGGCAATAGTTCAGTGATCCAGTCCAAATCTGGGCCATAGATAGAATGGACTCATCTTCTATTTAAGAAAAGTGGCAAACTGCTTTAAATGAATTTGGTTCAGACAAGGTCATTGGAGCTGTTCATCTAACCCTGTGCTGTATGTAATGGACGCTTCTGCTGAGCTCCAAAGCTATAAGGTAAAGAGACAAAGAAAGCCACTAACTTGCCACCCCTGTTAGACCTTATCTGTGAGTCTGTTATTAGATTTACATTTTTAATCACATGGGGCACATTTTGGTCATTTAAAGGAATTGTTTATTGATTCTCCTATTGTCTTTGAAGATAGTCCAGGAAATAATAACAGTGATTTCATATATTACTTTCTGGACCTTTAAAAAACTTTTTCTTTAATTGGAAATTGAGTTTATATACATATTCAATAAGAGGTTTATGAAATATTCAGCAAATTTCTTAGACATTAAAGAATTGTTAGACTGTTTTACTCTAGCTAATCACTATGTTAAAACTTTAGTAAATTTGGGTACATTTTTCCCAATTTTATTTGTGTTATATGCAGTTGGCAAATTGAATCAAAAGTGTAAGAACCATATATTACTATTTTGAATTTAATAACTTACCAACTCTCTGTATTGCTTATTTCTCTTTAAACTGTAGAATGTATTTCACTCAACTGTATGGTGATTCTGTATAATTTTTAGGGTTAACATTTTATAGAATTTTATGGAATCATACAGAGTTAAACAAGACTAGAAAAGTTATTGAATTCATTCTCCTGACTGGAGGCAGAGCTGCATTTATTTTATCCAAAATAGATGAAGATTTTTCCTATTTTAAGAGAGTCAGGAAGAAAGAAATTTCAGAACTGCTCTTAGCAATCTATTTGATTATTTACCACTTGCATATTTAGAATGTTCATCTTTAAGTCTAAAATTCTGCACTGGACGGTTTAATGTCATTTTGCCCTAGGACAAAAATGCTGATCATTATCCTCTTTGTAACAACTTTTCTTATAGTCAAAAAACTATAAAGACACACTTCAGCTCTTTCTTCCCTGAGCTAAATTATCCCAGTTTTTTAAACATTTACTTTTGTTTTTATAGCTCTTTCTATACCTGAGTGGCAAAGGGGACTATTTTTAAAAGTTCTGTCATATATGATGCCTCTTAGAGAGGCACTGCATATTTTAATTTCACTGTGCTGATGTGGAAACAGCCACAACTTTTTCATTATATGCTGATGGACAGGGCATTTGTGTTCATTTAACCTTGAGGTTTAAACTTGTTCCCGAAAAAGTAACTGACTCATAGCATTGGCCAGACCCAGGAATAAAGAGCATCAGTTTTCCTAATCTTCAAGCTCATCTTGCCCCCACTCCTAAAATGCACTAAAATTAACTTTTCCTTGACCTCTCTCTGGTGCTATTTATTTACTGATTTAACAACTTTCTTCTGTCATCTCTGCCTCCTAAAATAGATGGACAGCATTTATTCAACAAACATTGGAGTGTTGTGCTGTGTTTCACACACTATGCTAGGCTTGGGAGATTCAAGTGTGAACTGTTAGCTGACTCAGGGACATAAATGTCCCAGGCCATGTTCAGAGAGGAGCAAATAGTCTGTCACTGTATATAAAGAAGTAGTGGTGGGAAAATTTTTCTTAAAACTAGAGAGGTGGGCCCGAGCCAGATTGTGAAAGGTCTTGGAGGCTCTTAAACAAATAGTTGGTAGTGACAAGTCTAAATGATTAGACCACATGATAGCAGTGCCACACCTTTCCAGCATCCCTTAAGGAGATAAGCTTACTGTAAGTCAAAGGTCCTGGTACGTCAATCCATTTGGAATTTACAGAGCTGCAATTTCAGTAGTTTAAGGTATAGAAGAGAAGGTTCTTTGGAATCAGATTGTAAAGGGTTCCTGAATGTCATCACGCTAAGGAATTGTATCTATTTTAGCAGCGATAAAAAACCATCCTAAATGTATTAAACAAATTCGGTCCTTGCCACCCCTCCCAGCACTACTGCTTTCATTTCATTCTAGTCTCTCAGACCCTATCCCCAAAAGCATCAAGAAGGAACAGGGAGACTCACATGGGGTGGGATGGAGTGTTACATTGTATCTTGGCAATGTCTCAGGCGCAGAAGCAGTCCCAGACCTAATTGCTGAACTTTAAAATCTTCTCTCTTTATTGATTATAACCTTATTTCATCATCAAAATTTTGAAGACAGGCCATTTTTTAGGATTGTTATCATAGCATCTTAAGAGACCTCAGTATCATTCTCTTATTGTTCTTCTTGAGATGGATCCAAAATAATGTGGGTTTTGGAAAGCAGACCCCAAGATATGTATGACCATTTATGGCATTTATAGTCTCCTTCTTCCTGACCAAAAAGAAATGAAAATACATCAAGAATCTGGCCTGTAGGAAACCCCAAAGTATCTAGAGAGTGATGGCACAGGTTCTGTATGCACATATAAATACCCTTGCATCTGGCTTTATCTTGTAAACCTTTCGCCAAATAGAAAACAGAGAATTAAAAACTCCAAATTCAGAATGCATGAAATGTCATTAAATCTAGTACAAATTTTTTGGAATCTGTCAGATAAAGGAAATCATGTATCCAGAGTAGAGATGGAATATCAGTTGACAGGCACTTAATTTTGAGAGACATGTAAATCTAAAAATCTAATAGTGCCTCATCCTTTGAAAACACTGGAAACCAGAAAGGTATTAGGCAAATCAATAAGGTAAAAATCATCATCCTAGTATTTGGAATGACTCCCACATTAGAATTAATTAACGCAATACTTCTAGAACATTAAAGGGATGTTAAAACATTATCTCTACACATAGAAAACAAACATGTACACCCATCTAACTTTTAGACAGAGTAGTTAAAGAAAAAAGATTGGAAATATTAATTAAGATTGGAAATAAGAGGTCATTTCTGTCCTGTTGTCACACCATTTACCCTCTTCAGCTAGAAGGGTAAGTGTTGAACTTCAGTTCATCCAAATTCCTCAGCTCTGTCATCAATGCAGTGACACATTCTAATTTTCTGACTCATTTGTGATGAATAATCTCTCCCTTTTCTAGTCACAGTGCTGAAAGTAACCAATTTTTGTGTGAGTTATGATTACTTATTTTCCCTTTTTTTATTGCACTATTATTGTTTTCTCTTAGCAGAATTTGTCTCACTCTTTATCACCCGGTGTGAATCTCATGTTCAGAAAAGCCCATGGACAGTAATAGTGCCTAGGATTGGAGTTAGTCAAGAGGAATGAGAGTCTGACGACCCAGATTCCGTTTTTAACCCAGCCAGATACCTCAGCTGGCAAGTGGTTCAGCTTCCTCACCATAAAATGGGTATAATAATAGCTTTCCCTTACCACTGTGAAATATTTAGAATGCAAATCAAGCCAAACCTGTCTCCTTCCAAAGAGAAGCTTAAACTAGCCTGCGTAATCCTGAATGAGCCCAGATTCAAGGGGAAACATAAAGTGGGAAACACCTAAAGGTAGTGTAATTTAGTGGTTAAAAATATGTAGACTTTGGAATGGCACACACTTATTCAGATGCCAGCAGCTGTATGATCTGAGCTAAGTTTCCTAATTTCTCAGATTTCCCTTTTTTCTCTAGTAAATTGGAAGTAACAGTATTTTCTCTTGTAGTGGGGATTAAATGATATGCTGTTAACCATGCTTCTCAAACTGTTCCACTTGGGTGATCCTCAAATTAGAGTGAGTGATCCAATACTAAGGGTGCCCGCCAAGACATTGCTTGAAGTCGTCTGCCACAAACAAGACTTTTCAGTGAAGTCTCAGGTTTCACCCAAAAAATATATATACAAATTTTGCTTTCAGTGCCTCAATATATTCTTGTTTGTTTCACTCAACCAGAAGTTCCATGAGGACAAGAACAGTATCTGTTTTCTTGTTTGTATAACATCGAATGAATAGTTATTGGATAAATGAATACGTGTGCAAATAAGAGTTTAAATTACTTGCCCACAAGGAATACTGACCCTCCAGGAAGACAGCTATGTATTTATTATTTATTTTGTGGCTTTTTCTACTCCCGTTACACTGCTCACATTCCTGGGTATACTCATATCCAAATTTGAGAAGGATTTCAAAGTATCTGAAGGACTCAGTAAATAGTGACTCTTATTATCATTATCATCTCTCTGCTCAGTACTCCTCTACTCCATTGTTGCCAAGGCTTTGTAAACTTTTTTTAAAAAGAAATTACAAAGGACTAGGAAGGTAGGAGTCTGGCAGGCCTCCAAAGAAGCCTGTGTGGCTCTAACCACATACCCTTACCCACTTAGAACTCTCTTTTTTATACATTTTCTTTGCTCCTGGCTTTAGTTTATAGTGTTTCATTAAAACTCTCTAGAGATGAGTAGCTATGGGATTGAAAGAGGGTTTTCTCCCCTCTCTGCCTGGGCCAGGGGTTCCTAACCTGGGATTCATGAATGGCCTTCATAGAGTCTAGGAGTTCTTGAAACTTGGTGTTTTTGAGAAGTTATCTGGAGAAAGATTCTTAGGGATCTGTATCACTTCAAAATGTTGAAAACCACTGCTGTAGAACTTTATGTAAACTACACTAGAATTGACTTCAAAGTTACAATTAATAATATTTTTGATTCTTTGAGATTGACACCATATAATAATTTCAACTCATAAATTATATGATGAAGATTAAACTTCACTCCTCATCATCTCCCTCTCTCTGCTCATCCCCCACCTTCCACCCTGATGTTTTAATGTCCTGAATTACTTGGGCTTTACAGTTTTATACTCTGCTAGATATATTTATGCTTTGAACCAAGTGTGCTTAATGCAAATATTTTTAATCCTCTGTGAAACCATTATAGATAATTCTTTGCATTTCAGATAAAAACTTATAGACATATAAGGTGAAGATCACTGAAGTGGAAAGAGCATGTATCAATGAAATACCAATTTGAATTGAGCAAATATAAATCTATGTAGATTATAACATATTCTCAGAATTACATAGCAGATTATAATTCAGTCAAGAAGTACGCATCTTTTGATGCCCATGAACATTTATGAATTGTGTAAGAACTCTGAGATTAAATTTTTAGCCATAGTGTTAAGTTTGGGATCAATATTATCATTTTATATTAACATATAAGTACAACAATTATATCCAATAAAAACTTTCCATTTAACTTGGCTTTAATTTGCTTTAGACTGTGACATACACACTGTGATTTTTCTCTCCATTTTGGATTCCTATCATTGACAGCCAGCCTGTGTGTCATTTGACATCCAGGAAAGATAGTTTTTCACTCCAGACCTTGGATGTATTAGCCAATTTGGGTACAATTTACAATGATCTCTTTTGAGCACATCAAAAATTTAATTTTGACTAATTTTATTAATAAATGCTCCTTGAAATTTAGAAAAGAAAGTTATGTGCTTAGATATAAGAACACAAACACTAGGTATAGTTTTAAAAGAGCATAATATTGTTGAGAGTTACTGAGTTTATAACATGCAACAGAAAAATAATCATTGAACATATTTCATAGAAAATTGCTAACATTTTCTTCTCCTTCCCAAAGGTTAGAATAGACAGCAAGTCCAAAAAAGGAAGAGGGAAAGAAAGAAAGAGAGAGGAATGTGGGAAAGGAGAGAGGGAAGGGAAGTAAGAAGGAAGAGAGGGAGGGAGGAAAATGGTAAGAAAATAGGTCCCAGTGCCATAGTCTAATATCCTGGCTTGTAGAGAAGACTAGAATATAGCAAAACTTAGAGCTTTAAAATCTTTGAAGACTAGTCAGTCTTTTATATATATATTTCAAATTTGTATGTACTTTCAATGAATCATACATAATCTAATTATCTTGCTTAAAATTTTCATTAAACTCATTAATTTTGTGAAACAATTTTAAAGCACTGGAGATCTTCAACCTCCCATGTGTTAGCATGTATAATGATCCAGGCTGGAGATTTTCATCTTAGCTCGTCTTGTCACCATCCTTCACACCTGCATGTACTTGAGCGAGGTTTCACATTGACCACAAAGGGAAATCATTTCTTTGAAGAAATCTCTACAATAGTGCAATTGTCACAAAAACTTTCCAGGAAAGGAGATGTCTTTAATTGCTGGTTTTCTGCTTTAGCCTTTTCAGTGCAAAGATACTTAATCATGTCCTTCTACTTGATCTCCTTTAGTGAAGTTTGTTTTGCATATTTCTGGAGGCCTTATGTGAAGTTGTTAAAATCATGGTGTCAGACAGGCAAGATTGAATCAGCCTGTATTAAATCCTTGATATGTTTTAGTGGGCTCCAGGTAGAGGGACCTGCTTTGTTTTCTCAGAATCTTTTTTTGGTTTATTAATTTCTCATGGGTCTCCCCCTGCTTCAGTTTTATCCTTCTAAGAGAAGTTATCAAAACACTGATGGGTCCCGGCGTGGCGGCTCATGCCTGTAATTCCAGCACTTTGGGAGGCCAAGGTGGGTGGATCACCTGAGTTCAGGAGTTCGAGACCAGCCTCGTCAATATGGCAAACCCCATTTCTACTAAAAATACAAAAATTAGCTGGGCATGGTGGCACGTGCCCGTAGTTCCAGCTACTCGGGAGGCTGAAGCAGGAGAATCGCTTAAACTCAGGAGGCAGAGGTTGCAGTGAGCTGAGATCGTGCCACTGCACTCCAGCCTGGGTAACAGAGGGCAAGTCCCTCTCCAACAACAACAACAAAAAAGCACAATGATGGGCAGACCGGTCCTACAATAGCTTTTTTTGGCCTGTGATTTTTTTTTTTTTTTTTTTTAACAGAGTCTTGTTCTTGTCACCCAGGCTGGAGTGCAGTGGCACCATCTGGGCTCACTGCAACCTCCACCTCCCAGGTTCAAGCAATTCTCCTGCCTCAGCCTTCCGAGTAGCTGGGATTACAGGCACCCACCACCATGCCCGGCTAAGTTTTGTAGTTTTAGTAGAAACAGGGTTTCACCATGTTGGCCAGGCTGGTCTCAAACTCCTGACCTCAAGTGATCCACACCCCTGGCCTCCCAAAGTGCTGGGATTTACAGGCACGAGCCACCGCGCCTGGCCTGCCTTGTGATTTAAAGAGTGAAATATCGGATTTTAAACATAGAACAATAAAACTGTTAGGGTCAGCTCCTCCAAAATCTGAAATTTTCATCACCAAACAGTGATGTGTTTGGTGGGACAGATGATTTGTGTAAAATCACTTTACAGATTATTTTCCACCATACAGGGGACTTTCTAGGCTGGTGATAAGGAGTAGAGGCAGTTTTAGAAGGCAAGCCCAGGGCAAACTTAGGACTGAGTTCTTAGCAACACACGAATGTATTGAATTTCTTCATAGGAACTTCTGGACATTAAACATACTAAATATACCTTAAAAGAGACAAAGTTCATCAGGGTTTGACTCATCTTTGTCAAAATTAGCTAAAATTGATCATGTACTATATAGTAAAGCTTTTACCTATTCTAATCAGTGGTGCCCAATAGAAATGTCTACAATAATAGAAATATTTTCTATCTCTGCTATCCAGTAAGGCAGTCACCAGCCACATGTGGGTATCGAGCACTTGAAATGCAGCTGCCAAGACTGAGGAACTAAATGTTTAGCTTTTTATTAAATGTTAAATAATTTAAATTTAAAAAGACAAATGTGGCTAGTGCTATTGTATTATATGGTAACATAGCTCTACCAAATCCTATTGAGAGGTGACAATGTGCTAGCAGCCCTCACTCTCAGCGCCTCCTCGGCCTCGCCATCCACCGGCGGCGCTTGAGGAGCCCTTCAGCCCGCCACAGCACCGTGGGAGCCCCTCTCTGGGCTGGCTGAGGCCTTCTGCTTGCAGGGAGGCGTGGAGGGAGAGGCGCCTGCGCGGCGCTCGCGGGACAGTGTGAGTTCCGGCGGGCGCGGGCGCGGGCTCGGCGAGCCTAGCACACTGAGCGGCTGGCCGACGCCTCCGGCTCAGAACAGTGAGGGGTTTAGCACCTGGGCCAGCAGCTGCGGAGGTTGCGCCGGGTCCCCCAGCAGTGCCGGCCCGCGGGCGCTGCACTCAAATTCTCACCCGGTTTAGCTGCCTCCCTGCGGGGCAGGGCTGGGATCTGCAGCCTGCCATGTCTGAGCTCCTCCCCTGCGGTGGGCTACCGCGCGGCCTGAGCCTCCCGGAGGGGCGCCGACCCCCGCTCCGTGGCGCCCGGTCCCATCGACAGCCCAAGGGCTGAGAAGTGCAGGCGCGGCTCGGGACTGGCGGGCAGCTCCGCCTGCAGCCCTGGTGCAGGATCCACTGGGTGAAGCCAGCTGGGCTCCTGAACTGGATGGGGACTTGGAGACCTTTTCTATCTAGCCAGAGGATCGTATGTGCACCAATCAGCACTCTGTATCTAGCTAACCTAGTGGGGACTTGGAGAACTTTTCCGTGTAGCATTCTGTGTCTAGCTCAAGGATTGTAAATGCACCAATCAGCACTGTGTCTAGCTCAGGGTTTGTGAATACACCAATAGGTACTCTGTATCTAGCTAACCTAGTGGGGAGTTGGAGAACTTTTCCGTTTAGCGCTCTTTCCTGCTCAAGGATTGTAAACACACCAATCAGCACTCTGTCAAAACGGACCAATCAGCTCTCTGTAAAATACACCAATCAGCTCTCTGTAAAATGGGCCAATCAGCAGGATGTGGGTGGGGTCAGATAAGGGAATAAAAGCAGGCTGCCTGAGCCCGCAGTGAAAACGCGTTAGAGTCCCCTTCTGTGTCGAGGAAGCTTTGTTCTTTCGCGCTTTGCGGTAAGTTTTGCTGCTGCTCACTGTTTGGGTCCACGCTGCCTTTGTGAGCTGTAACACTCACCGCGAGGGTCCGTGGGTTCATTCTTGAGGTCAGTGAGACCAAGAACTCACCAATTCCAGACACACTGTGTGATAATTAGAAAAAAATTGACAAAGAAAGGTCTTTGCACTCCTTATGCTGGAAAGTACTGTCTTGGTTATCATAGCTGAGGGTGTTTTATAAAGTTTTTGTGAAGCTGGATGTCCTTTATTTTGAGGCTAGAAGTGACAAAATAGGCTCCTTTAGGAACAACCAGTCTCATCTATACCTAGATTTGCTTGCTTTCTTCCCATTATATCATTTTGCTTTTATATATCGGTTTTGCATAATATATAGATTTGCTTTTAATTCCTTATTTTTTCTTTGATTTTCAGATCTTTGACCATCAGTCTGTGACTTGCCCCTTCTCTTTACGTAAGTAAAAGTGATTTATTTACCTTTAAAAAAAAAAGCGTTGGGTTTAGAAAATTGTGGTCTTCATTGGCATATTTCCTAGATGATTTTGTTGTGGTTTCTAGTGCTTCTGTAGTGTGTATTAGTTTCTTTTGCGTTTGGAGTTTATGCTGTTGGTAGTTGCTAACCATGAGGGTGCAGAAAATACCAGCAGCCCAGACACCGTACTTCTATAAAGGCTGCCCTTTACTTGGCTGCAGCTGCTGTTTGCAAAAGTCACTGCTCTTTTAAAGTATAGCTTGTATTATTCAGCCAAATACCAGCAACAGTTGGGCTTTTGCTCCCCTGTCAATCATTGGGCAATTATGTATTCTTCAGTTATGTACCCATCCCTAAGTCCAGTAGTTTTTAATTTTAACTTCTAGATCAGAGCTTTCATTTATTGACAAAATTTCTAATATCCCTTTACTAAGAAGTACAAGACTGTAAAGTAAATAGGCTAAACTTTTGTGCAAAATTTTGAAGTCTACAGGAGAAAAAAAAAAAGAGATCCCAGATTCACATGTGCCAGAAGGTTTATAAAGGTACTACTCTTTTTTAGAAAAGATGGAAAGGCATTTGGGGGAAAAAAAGACCATTTGATTTTATATGAAAAAAAGGGAACGTTAATTATTTAAAGTTCAAACCAGGCTGCATTGAATGGGTTTAAATAAATTTCATTTTGAACTGCTTGAAAGAGATTCTAGGCCAGTGAACGGAAATAATCAAAGTCACTTATAAGAGACACCACCCAAGAGAATCCTACAGGTAGTGATAGTCACCTAATGTGATAAATAGTTATCATTATCGTCTGGCTGCTTCCCACTCTCAGGTGAGCACTGTCCCTTATTCACATTATATATTGCTTCACTGACTCCTCACTCCAAGGTGTTTCTTGTATTATAATCATTTGCACAGAATGGAGGTTCCCATGGCTATTTTGTTTGTGCATGCCTTCCACTAACATTCCTAGAAGATAGTGGCAAATATATTTAGGGAGGCAGAATCCTCCAAAGGATGCTAAGGCTAAAATGTATCGTGACAGTTTGACAGAGAAAGGCGATTGATTAAACTCCCCAAAGACTGGAGCTGTGTATAATGCATTTATACAACAGGGGTGGGTCCTACCTGCCCCTGACAAGTCTTGTTATTCTCTATTTCATTGTTGATAGAGTGGGTCTGTTAATGCTTTGGAGGATGTCAATATGCGTGCTTATGGTTACCACTTTATATCTGCACAGCCCTCCCCTCAGTTACCTAGCACTGCATATTTCTAGTCCTCTGACTGGCAAATCATTTTTGTTACAGTTCTTTTGTGTAAAAACAGTTCACATAATAGCTCTGTGTTAGACAAGGCATTAATCCTCACATCACCGGGATGAGTCAGCACAGTGCACTCCTGCCCGCACGGCTCAGCTATTGTGACGTCAGTGCTATAGGGCGAGCCTCAGACACAAGCAGTACAGGGGACCTGTGTCACCAATTAGGAATCAAGGGGGAGACTTTTGAGATAAAAAGTGTTGTTGAAAGCCTGTCTCTGGCTCATAGGAAAATGCAAATCTGATTCTATGCTACATCAATCATCAGTCGCGTAGCTTCTAGAAATATACTATTTTTTAACTACACATAAGACTGGGGGAGTGACCTGTAATGAGCAGATAATCCGTTCGTATACCCATGACCTCGTCCCATCCCTGGGCCAGGCTTCATATTTGCTTGGCTTGTTCCAAATCTTGAAGCTGCTGTCATATCAGCAGGGTGACCGGGCTTATGACAGTCCTACTGTCCTAAAGTACCCCACAGACACAGCTGATAGTTGATGGCTCCAGGTTGGTGCCCCAGAGGCCCAACAAAAGGAAAAGAAATGTCCAATGTCCCTTGAGAACAGATCAGAACATTATCTCCCCAGTGCTTTGACTCCAAGTGCCTCTTCAATGGCCTCCTCTAAACAGGTACAGAATTCTGTTTGTTCGATCTTCTATTCTTAGCAGTGCATTTAGTCCAGTATCACAATCTGTATTTGACCTGGATTTCAATAGGAACTGAAAAGCTGTCAGATGTTCTCCCAAGAATTTTCCATTCCATTACTGTTTAGCAGAAACAAAGAGGAACCCTCCATAATCTGCCATGCTACCTTGAAGCGGGTAGCACAGACTTACCTTACTTGGGAAACCTGGATCTTATGAGTTAGGTCTGTCTACAATTCAGATTCAGATGTATTCTCAGGGCAATATATTTCTGTATTGAATATTAAGTCTTGAAAAGGGTGTTAATTTACAGCCTTAATGGCATTCTCTGTTAAAAAGACCTTCCTCCATCACAGAATTTATCCCTCACTCTTACTGTCACCCCAGCCAGTCACCAGCCCCTGCCATACCCATCAGAAAGTGCCTTACTGCTGGGATCTTCTGCCTTCATTAGATTGCTAATGGGCTCCTACTATGCTTATAAAAGCTAACACTACTACTTGGCTTCGTTTTGATTAATTATCATGCACAGCTCTTTATTTAGTTTTCATTCAACAAACATTTATGGAAAGCTAGTCACTATGCTTGGTTGTGGAAACTCTGAGATAAATAAGAAATGCTTTCTTTTGTTAGAAATCTCAGTCTGATAGGGGAAATAAATAAGTGAATAAAGACTACAGCATATGATAGACACTGAAATGCAGGTATATACAAGACATAGTAAGAGGAATGAAGAAGGAGTGCCCATTTGCATGTGATAAGTTGCCCAGGCTGGGTCTTAAAGTCAGAAGAGTAAATTGCAGTTTACCAGGTAGATATGAAAGAGCAGAAAGAAAAGTGGATCATAATTGAGAAAAATGTAAGAGCATTTACAAAATCAGGAGGTGTTAAGTAACAACAAGATCCAGAGGAGTGAATAGTTCGGTGTGGTTGAAACATGGTGGTTGAAAGAGTAGTATGAGATTGGGCTGGAAAGTAGGCAAGGGACCTTGCCTACCATATGGAGGACCTTGTATGTCATGCAGAGGAGTTTGGACTTGATCCTGCAGGCTCAAGGAGGCTTTGAAGAATTATAAACATGTATGTTTTAGAAAGAGCACTTGGTGAAAGTGGAGAGGCTGGCTCAGAATAGGGAGGCCAGGTCAAAGGTAAAAGCCGAAGGCCTGAACTGTGCTGTAGGGGTAGGATGGAGGGGAGCGGCTATTTGGTAGTGTCAAAATAGACATTAACCTTTGTGTAATTCCAGCGTATCTTGGCCTTTTACATAATCTTTGCCTTCTAGGAGAAAGGCTGATACATTGTGTGGAGTCAAATTTCAGACCAAAATACATCCTTATGGGATCTTCAGCAAAGACCTCAATTTGAATATGACCTCACTTTGAGCTACTGCCCACTGGTCGCCAGGCTCGTGTACCTCCTACTGCCCGTGGTGGGTGTGGGGGAAGAGCAGGCAGATAAGGAGAAGACATTCCCAGTGTCCTGCTTTTCTCTTCTTTCACCTGGAAATGAAACAGTTTCTAAATAATGCCCCCCTAAAGTCAATCAATGCCCCAATTTCCTATCATTTTCTCATTGCTCCCTTTTTCTAAGCAAAATTTCCAAACCATTGAACTGAATTGCAACTTATGCACAGCCGGGTGTTGAAACAATTCAGTGTATTCATTCCTTCTCTCTGAATTAGAGTTCACCATAAGTGTGCTTTTCTCTTGTTCACTTTGGGCTGCCAGGACAATTTAAAGGAAATTTTCAACAGCTTATGTTTCATGTACTATGTTCTCTTTTGCAAATGGGAGGATATGCGTGGGTGTGTTTAAGCCTTCTCTATATTGCTTTCTGGAGAAAGGTTTGGGAAGATGAACAAGATGAGGAGTGGGGACCTATTGAAAGCCCAGGTCCCCCAGTGACCTGAGTGCAGAACGTAGGCTGGTGATCAGATGGTCAATTATGTGTTTGTCAAAACACAGTGGGCTGCATTCCAGGCTGCCAGCTTTGGAAGCCCAGCTTCTGCCAACCAAATGTCATCTGGGAACATGCAACACTGGGCACTGTGAAGGAGTTTGAAATAGACCATGCCACAGCCAACCTACTGCCAGTCTTATAGCACCAATATGGCATGCACAGCCGGGCCCCATGTTTCAGAGCTCAGGAATTCACTGTACTAAATTCAAGAGGTCAGATGGGTTCATGTTTTCAAAGCCTATGTTCTCTGCTTTGAACACTGTGACTTGCTCCTCAGCAATTTCCAAGGGATTTTTCCAGTCACATCTCTGTGGAAACCATTCTTTTTGTGATGGTTATAAGATCCTTGTAAATGTCCCAGAGGATGGGAAAAAAATTAAATAAACTTGCTCTGACAATGACTGTGATTTCGACAGAGGGATTCCAACTCTTAGGAAACTACATTAAAGGTGCATAGCTTTTAAAATATCAGGAACCACCTTGGCAACTTATAAAAAGCAGAAGGGCTTTGCCTATTTTATAAAGTGATTTGCATTTACCTGCATAAATAATGTCCCCACCTGTACTTTTATGCATTTAGGTTGAATAAATTAAATTTTGTGATCTTTAAAATATTCCCTGTCTTAAATTGCTCAGACACCATTTTCAGGACCCTTCCTTCTCATTTCTTTTGCTAGTGATAAGAGTGGCTATTTTTTGTTCAATCTTTTGACTCATTCAGAGAATCAGAACACACTGAACACCAATCGACCATAGCCAGGAATATTACCTCCCTCTGGTTCATTTCTCTTAGCCTTTCTACCTATCAGATTGTGAGTTCCATGTATTTTTAATAAGAGAAATAAAGTTAAATATTACTAAGGTGAAAACAAAGCACAAGACAGAATTAAGTTCTGTTTACATGTATATGTAAGACAGAGAAAGAGTGTGTGTATGTGTGTGTCTATAGACAGACTTGCACTGATACACATCTCAGGGACATACCCATAGTAACCTTTTCTTTCTTTCACCACTGCACTGCCACAACCTCTTCAGGAACCATCCAGCTACTAAGCCATTTCCATTGTACCTTGGCCTTCAAATCAAAGCCTGGTCAGTAGGCCACCCTCCCCCACATTCACCCTGTAAGATTTTATTAAACACTTAACTATGTACAAAGCATGTTTATTGGATAGTTAAAGCATAAATATAGCATAAGTACATGATCCTTTCTTGCTTTTGCGGAATTTAAAATTGAGTTAGGAAAAGCAGTTACGTTGTTGAGCGTTGTGTATGCACCCAAGATAATAAATGAGTAAGTTCCAAAAGGAATGATACAGTCCAGGAAGTACCATAGGGTTTCGTTCATGAAAGAGTCTTGCAGGCTAGAAAGTTTCATGTAAAACTGATTCAGCTGAGTCTTGAAAACTGGCTAAAATGTAAAAAAGATGAAGAGAAAAAGAATCATATTCCAAGCAAATCATATACCAAAGTGTTGGAATCTTCAAGGGGGCCCATAAATAGCATCACTCTTCCCCACTCAAATTCTAAACCTATTGAAAAATAAGACAAAAGAACTGATAGCTAGGGAACCAGCATTTTTATAAAGGTTGAAGAGCGTAGTTTAATGTAAAGAGGAAATGGGTTTGCTGACTCTCTCCCCTTCAATCAAACCTTGCAAAAGCCCTCTCACGGGAAAATGTGGATCTGCATATGAGCAGCATTTTCCAGGTCATCACCTCCCGCTAGTCTAAGTAGAAAAGGAAGGACAAAGAGGCTAAATTCCTGTGCCTACAAATTTGGGTAGATCAGTTCTACCTAATTGAGAAATATAGACCACGGGCTGTCCCACCAATGAGATACTTTGCCTCCATGGGGAAGTGTAAGGAATGAGACAAGAGGAAAGCAGTGTTTAGAAAACATCTGGAAACTAGGAGTAGGGAAGAGTCATTCTTACCCACACTGACATCCATAGACTGGAAAACAAGAGGAAGAGGTACTGAATGAGATGAAAATGGGAACCAGAACCATGAGGCTAAACAAGGCTCTCATCTGTCTATACCTGGGATAAGAACCAGTAGTCCTACTGGTTATTCAAGATGTAAACTAAGGGCCCCTTTTCAGAGTCTCAAAAGTTAGAAGAATCAGAACCTGGGGGAACAGGCAAGTAATGAAGATAATGGACAAAAGCCTAGTTAGGAAAAAAATTACAAAAACTCTAGTTTCTTGTTCAACTAACAGTAACAGTAATAAGAAATAACTATTGAGTGCTTGCCTTGCTTTAGATACTGGACTAAATACTTTTAATGGCTATCTGATTTAACCTTCAAAACTACCCTATTAAGTAGATGCTATTATAATCCTAATTGTGCAGATCAGAAAACAGATTTAGCATGTTTGAGTTGTTTTATAAGAACACCTAATAAATGGTAGAGATAGAATTTGATTCCAGGACTATGTCTTAAAAGCCTCAGCCAAATTTTACTAGACACAAAGTTGAGTGTCTACTAAATGCTAAAGGTATAATGGTGAGGAATATTAACATAATCTCTCTCCTTCTGGAGCTTATAATCTGCGGAATGTAAGACAGATACTAAGCAAATGGTCTCACAGTATAACTTGTAATTACAAGTTGTGCTTACCACTACATAATAAAAGTACAATGTGCTCTAAGAGCAAATAAAAGAAGAGGATTTAAGTGAGTCTGGAAATTCAGGAGAAGCTGCTCTGAAAAAGTGACGTTTGAAATACCTGAAGGTTAAAAACAAAAAGTAAGGATGGATGGTGGAAGAGGATTCCAGGCAGAGGAAACAGCATGGATGAAGTCCCTGAAGATAGCTGCATAGAGAGAAAGAGGTGACTAGCAGCCCAGGTTGAGGTTGAAGAGATACATAGGGCCCAACGATACCAGGTCCTTCGTAGGCCATCTTAAGGATTTTTATGTTTATCCTAAGGACAGTAGAGGAGCAAATTTAAGAAGGAGTGTGGTATGATCAATGTTGTTTTTTAAAAGGGTAAACTTTGGGGCATTTATCCCAGAGAGATGGAAACATAACTGTACAACATCTGTACATTATGTTACACCAATGTACATAGCAGCTTTATTTGTAATAGCCCAAAACTGGAAACAATCCAGATTATCTTCAGTGGATCAGTGGTTAAGCAAACTGTTATATCTATATCGTGGAATACCTCTCAACACTAAACAGAACACATTATTGATACATACAATGACTAGTTTTAATCACAAGGGTATATTATATTGAGTGAAAAAGCTAATCTCAAGATGGTGTACTGTTATGATTCTTATTTTTGTAGCACTCTTGAAATGGAAAACAAAAATGTAAGGATTGAGAACATACTTGTGGCTGACAAAGTTAGAGAGTTGGGGTAGAAATGGAGATGAGCATTGCTATAAAAGGGTAACGCAAGGGATCTTTTGTGATGGAACTGTCCTGTAGCTTCACTGTGGAAGCTCTTTAGTTTAATTAATTAGATTCATGAGAGTATGCATGTAGTAAAATTTCACAGAACTAAATATACACACACATACTCATGTGCATATAAAACTGGTGAAACCTGAGTAAGGCAGATGGATTGCACCAATTTTTTTTTATTATTATTATACTTTAAGTTCTAGGGTACATGTGCACAACGTGCAGGTTTGTTACATATGTATACATGTGCCATGTTGGTGTGCTGCACCCTTTAACTCGTCATTTACATTAAGTATATCTCCCAATGCTATCCTTCCCCCCTCCCCCGTCTCCACAATAGGCCTCGGTGTGTGATGTTCCCCTTCCTGTGTCCAAGTGATCTTATTGTTCAGTTCCCACCTATGAGTGAGAACATGCGGTGTTTGGTTTTCTGTTCTTGCAATAGTTTGCTGGGAATTATGGTTTCCAGCTGCATCCATGTCCCTACAAAGGACACGAACTCATCCTTTTTTATGGCTGCATAGTATTCCATGGTGTATATGTGCCACATTTTCTTAATCCAGTCTGTCACTGATACACATTTGGGTTGATTCCAAGTCTTTACTATTGTGAATAGTGCTGCAATCAACATACGTGTGCATGTGTCTTTATAGCAGTATGATTTATAATCCTTTGGGTATATCCCCAGTAATGGGATGGCTGGGTCAAATGGTATTGCTAGTTCTAGATCCTTGAGGAGTCGCCACATTGTTTTCCGCAATGGTTGAACTAGTTTACAGTCCCACCAACAGTGTAAAAGTGTTCCTATTTCTCCATATCCTCTCCAGCACCTATTGCTTCCTGATTTTTTAATGATTGCCCTTCTAACTGGTGTGAGATGGTATCTCATTGTGGTTTTGATTTGCATTTCTCTGATGGCGAGTGATGATGAGCATTTCTTCATGTGTCTGTTGGCTGTATGAATGTCTTCTTTTTTTTTTTTTTTGAGACGGAGTCTCGGTCTGTCACCCATGCTGGAGTGCAGTGGCTGGATCTCAGCTCACTGCAAGCTCCGCCTCCCGGGTTTACACCATTCTCCTGCCTCAGCCTCCCGAGTAGCTGGGACTACAGGCGCCCGCCACCTCGCCCGGCTAGTTTTTTGTATTTTTTAGTAGAGACGGGGTTTCACCGGGTTAGCCAGGATGGTCTCGATCTCCTGACCTCATGATCCGCCCGTCTCAGCCTCCCAAAGTGCTGGGATTACAGGCTTGAGCCACCGCACCCGGCCGAATGTCGTCTTTTGAGAAGTGTCCGTTCATATCCTTTGCCCACTTTTTGATGGGGTTGTTTGTTTTTTTCTTGTAAATTTGTTTGAGTTCTTTGTAGGTTCTGGATATTAGCCCTTTGTCAGATGAGTAGATTGCAAAACTTTTCTCCCATTCTGTAGATTGCCTGTTCACTCTGATGGTAGTTTCTTTTGCTGTGCAGAAGCTCTTTAGTTTAATTAGATCCCATTTGTCAATTTTGGCTTTTGTTGCCATTGCTTTTGGTGTTTTAGACATGAATTTCTTGCCCATGCCTATGTCCTGAATGGTATTACCTAGGTTTTCTTCTATGGTTTTTATGGTTTTAGGTCTAACATTTAAGTCTCTAATCCATCTTGAATTAATTTTTGTATAAGGAGTAAGGAAAGGATCCAGTTTCAGCTTTCTACTTATGGCTAGCCAATTTTCCCAGCACCGTTTATTAAATAGGGAATCCTTTCACCATTTCTTGTTTTTGTCAGGTTTGTCAAAGATTGGATGGCTATAGATGTGTGGTATTATTTCTGAGGGCTCTGTTCTGTTCTATTGGTCTATATCTCTGTTTTGGTACCAGTACCATGCTGTTTTGGTTACTGTAGCCTTGTAGTATAGTTTGAAGTCAGGTAGCATGATGCCTCCAGCCTTGTTCTTTTGGCTTAGGATTGTCTTGGCAATGCAGGGTCTTTTTTGGTTCCATATGAACTTTAAAGCAGTTTTTTCCAATTCTGGGATTGCACCAATGTTAATTTCCTGATTATGATATTGTAGTATAGTTATATAAGATGTTACCTTTGGACAAAATTGGGTAAAAAGAATAACAAATCTCTCTGTATTATCTCTTAAAACTGTATGTTAATCTAAAGTTATCTTGAAATTAAAAATTTAAAAATATATATCAAGGTTGCTTAACTTTGGTAAATAATTTGGAAGAAATCAAAAATGGATATGAGGAAATCAGTGAGGGAGCTATTCCAGTAGACCACACAAGAGGTAGACTAGGGTAGTGACAGTGGAAATAGGGGGAAATAGATGAAACAGAGAGATACTTCAGAAGTAAAATATTCCTGGACTTTTTCATGGTTGGTTATGTGAAATAAAAGACAGAAGTGGCAACAATGACTCCTGGTTTGGTGCTTATCAGACTATGGGAAGGATAATGTCATTCACAGTTACATAAAAACACCAAAGGAGGACTGGACTGGAGAGAAGTTTGTAAGTTCTGTTTTTGAGATGTTGAGTGTGAGGTGCTTTTGATAGATATATAGTGAGCATATTGTAAGGTATTTATATACACAAAACTGGAATTCAGAAGTAACATAAAGGCTGGAGATATGAATTCAGGGTAAGCAACATATAGTGGTGAATGAATCTGTTGGCATGAAGAACATTGCCTAAGGACAGGGTTATATTGAGAAGAAGCCCTAAACTGAGACTTGAAGAGCTCTTAATATTTAATCCGCTGTTGGAAAAAAGTGAGGCCATAAAATACCCTCAGAAGGAGCCACTAAGAAAGTGGCAGGAAAATCAGAAAACATAGGCACAGAAGCTAAGAGAGTGCCTCAAAGGTGGTGGTCAGTGATGTGAAGTGTTACTGAGCAATGAAGTAGGTTAAAGACTAACAAATATATATTGCATATATTAATTTTGAGCTTATTGTTGACCTCAACAGAAGCTGTTTTGTTGAAGTAGTCAAAACAATAATGTGTTTGTAATGGGATGAGGAGAGAGTGAGAAGTGAAGAAACAGCAAATGTGGGCCACTCAGAAGTTTTGCTATGAAGGAAAGGAAAATGAGCTAGTGTAATATCTTGAGGAGGGAAGTGAGGTCAAAAGAAGGTTTGAAAAACATGGAAACATTAGTTTTTTGGTTTTTGTCTGTTTTTTTTTTTTTTTTTTTTTTTTTTTGGTTTGTATTTTCATGGGAAGAATACAGTAGAGAGGAGAGATCCAATATGCAGGAGAGAGAAGAGCATAGGATGACTGGTAGTATAAGATTACTGATAAGGCTGGAGAGATGGAATCCTGAGTATAAGTGGAGAAATGGAAGGAGGGACACCTCTTCTATTTTTGTAAGAAAGGAGGAGTAAAGGAAAGGAGCCAGATGCAAGCCCGCATGTAGATTTGGTACTGAAAGGTTAAGAGGTTTTCCAAATGATGGGCACTAAGGGGCAAGGTCCTGCTGAGAATAAATGGGGAAGAGATTTAAGGAAAGTAGAGATTTGAAATCATTCTTGAGACAAATGGGATAGCAAGTTGACCAGAGAAATACAGAAGGACTCTCCTTGGCAGTGTGGAAGGTGCAGGTGAGTCTGGTGGGTTGATGTTGATACCTATCTGCCTGTCATGACATTTTCTCCAGTAGTTTGGGGACCAAGGTGCAAAATCAGAAGAAATGAGTTTTAATTAGGATAGGGTTTCACCTAGCATTTGTGACATTAGGAGTTTTAGCTTCTCATTTTGATTCTAGCTGAGGCCAGTAAGGAAGGGCAGTGAAAGGACTTAAATTCTCCAAGCATCTGTTGAGTATATTGTATCAGGCACTGTGTTTAGTACAGAAAATACAGAGGTGAGTAAGACACCATCTATGCCTTCAAATAACTCACAGTCCAAGGTGGTTTGTAGGCTGACATCTGATCCAAAACACCAGGAACAGGCAATTGAATAACCTTTGCAAGTACCAGGAGACCCATGTCATTCCTTTTCTTTCTTATGCCTGCTCCTTCCCTCTGCCCGGTCCTCACAATACCCAGTTTTTTTTCTGTGTGTTGTTTTTTTTGTTTTGTGTTGTTTTTTTACTTTCTGTAAAACATATCTACTCTCTGCCTTATTACCAGGCCTCTAATATGCATCATATATATGTGAGAGACAACTCTGATTTCTCCCATTTTCTTTTTGCTAAAATATGATCATTTAGAAAAAATTAGATCACCTACTTGAAGTGTGGTGTTGGTATAGTGTGAATTGTCTCTAAATGTTAAGAGCTGGCATCTAACTCTTTAGAAAAGTTGTTTATTTAAGAGGGAGGGAGACAGGAAGTGTAGATAGGTCAGAGAGGAAAAAAGGGAAGAAAGAAGGGAGGGATGGAAAGGAGAGGAAGAAAGCGGGCCGGGTGCTGGGGCTCACGCCTGTAATCCCAACACTTTGGGAGGCTGAGGCAGGCAGATCACGAGGTCAAGAGTTCGAGACCAGCCTGACCAACACAGTGAAACCCTGTCTTTACTAAAAATACAAAAAATTAGCCAGGCATCGTGGCGGGCGCCTGTAACCTAGCTACTCGAGAGGATGAGGCAGGAGAATCTCTTGAACCTCGGAGGCAGAGGTTGCAGCAAGCCGAGATCGCACCACTGCACACCAGCTCAGGCAACAGTGTGAGACTCCATCTCAAAAAAACAAAAAATAAATAAATATAAATATAGAAGGGGAAGAAAGCATATTAACTACACAAGATCTTATGTAGCAACTCATCCTTGTTTGTTATTCAAGGGAACTCCCATTTAAAATGAATAAATAATCCTCCATCCCTAATGGTGATCTACACCATCAGCCTCCAAGAACAGTTTCCAGACCTAGAAACATACCAGGGTACTATAGATTAATTATAAATTTCAGGTGCTGGTGATGCAAGAGAAGATATGGAGAGGGTCTGAAGGAGGTGGAAGTTTCTAACTTCCAATAGAAGAAAGATCTCTTACTCAGATTTATTTTAAGCATTATAAAATGATAGCTTAGAAAGAGGTGGTGGCCGTCATGGCTTATCTTTATTTGGGCACATTCCATTCTGTGAGATTCCCTTTAGGAAATGATGTTAGGGTCATTTGACTAAAAGCTAAATTGCAGATACATCTGGGGTAAAATTTGGCAGTTGTTGAGCAAAAACAGCTATTTTTTTAATATTTACTTTTTTCATGATTCTATAATTCACACTTATTGTGAAATATTAAGAAAGTATAGAGTAAGGGAAAAGCATCCATAATTCTGCTACACAGAAACAACTATTATTAACAATTTTTTAGATCACCTTCTAGTGTCTTCTCTAGATTTTAACATACTTGAGCATACGTTGCATGTATACAGTTGTATCCCATTTTAATTCAATAGTATATAATAAATAATTCCTGGTATAATTAAAAACTCTCTATAAATATCGATATAACATCTGAATAATATCCTATCATATATAACCCCCAGAATTTACCTGTGCCCTAGATAAAAATATTTGGATTATAGTCACTAGTTGAAATTTTATATTTTAAAATTCTTTAAAGGAAGAACTATGATGTACATCTCAATTGTCAAACTTGGAGGAAACTTGAGGCAGACATTGATGTCACCCTATTAAGACAACTAGTTGGTAATTGCTGATGACTATGAAAATCATATTGGAATTTTTAAGTACTTATTGCAGGTTTTAGGTAAACTCTTTTTCCCCCAAAAGTAAAAGTTCTAATTTTTAATTCTAAAAAGTATACATTTAGTTTTGCTTGAATTTGTTGCATTGATAGTATTTATAAAGAACAAGGTTAAATTCCTTTAAAATCTCATAGCCCAGAGATAATCACTATTAATAACTTAGGAAATATATTTCCATAAGGTCCTGTTTATCTTTCTCTTTTTCTTTCTCTTTCCATACTGAAAGGAAAAGTTACTTGCTGTGTTGTATTCTACTCTTTTCACTTAACATTGTAGTAGGCATTTACCATGTTAATAAAGATCTACATTATCTTTTGACAGTGACATTGCACTTCAATATGTAGATAATTTATTAACTCAATCACTTATTGATGGACAGTTGGGAATTTGGAACTTTCTTCTTACTAAACAATACCACAGTAACTATCTTTATATGCACGTGCATGTGTACACGTTTGTACACTTACATGATTATTTCCTTGGGATCAATTATAGTGGAACTGCAAAAGTAAAATGCGTATATTACTAAACTATCCTCTAGATCCTCAGTTAATATCTTCACCAACAAAAAAAGACACTGCCCATTTCTCTGCTTCCTCACTAATTCTGTAATTTTCAATGATAATTTTTGCCATATACATGAATATTTTCATACTGGAGGTGTGAGATGCATTTTCCAGGCATAAAACCAAAGCCTGAAAACTTAAAAAAAATACATATATTTTAAATTTTATTACATGAAAATAAAAATTACTATGGTAGAAAATCATTTTTTAAACTAGGAAAAATATTTGTGATGTATCCCTAATATTTTAAGGATAGCTATAAATCAATGATGAAAGGATGAATAACACAATAAAAAAAATGGAAAAGACAAATGAGCAGTCTAACAAGTTTGCTTGCTTAGTCTCATTCTTTACTGCAAAGGCAGTGCTCCCTGAAGTCCTCCAAGGCCACCTCAAGCTCTACTGCTTATGCTCTGATGGCAACACCTACCCTCACCGCCCTTGAGGGGAGTGTTGTGGGAAGCAAAGCACCATCAGAGACCGATGACATTTCCGGGTTGGGGGGTGGTAAGTGTTCACCTGACTACATACATTTATGTTTATTTGGCATCACCAGCCCTCAAAGGGCCAGGCTGACTCACAGGAATGTAAAAATTATCATCAGCGCTATGCCTTAGACTCCAGAATCAGTAAATTATTGGGAAGGGAAACGTGCACACTGGCAACCTTGCCTAATCCATGTCTCCAGGGCAAGATTGACACTATTCTTCTACCAGATGTAGATGGAGATTTCTAGATGTTCTCATAAATAAAATGCTAGAGGCCATGTCACCAACGTCCTCCATCTTCCCCCGCTGTCTGATTCCCATGTGTATTACTACATACTTAATGAAATATAGAATATTTTTCAGCAACTTCAGGGAAAGTGAAAGACGCTAGAGAATTGGAAATGCCACACTGACAGCATCACCTCCGCCTCTGCAGTGCAAACTGTGATGACAGGGCGTCTTCCCTGTGTTCTGGGACAGGGAGCATCTGGGTTCTGAGAGTGAGTTCCTCGAGTCTTCCCAAGGGTCAGGAGTAGTACAAAGCTGTTCTGGGTGGTAATTGGAGAGCATTCCTTGACCACAGAAGTTCATTTGCAGATGGTAAGGGATGACGTGCTCTGGGGCATTTTTCCCCCTTTGGCCGAAAATAATGGACACGAAAGTCACGTGTGTCTTAGATCCTTAGACAGTGTCCAGAAAGGAAGTAAAAGAGAGGCAAATATGTTAGAGTCTAGGAAGTCCCTTTAGGCCAACTGCAAGCTAAGGAGAATGGTGGGAACCAGGTCTAGGAAATGGCTTGTTCTCTACCTGAACAAACACACATATCTTGAGGTGTGCACATATGGTTATGAGCCGGGCTTTAGTGCTGCCAGCAGTGCCCTTGGAGACCATGTCACTGAATCAGTGTACTTAGGGTTCAGAGTGCCAAATGTCTCACCTTCTTAATGATGCTCCTAAAAGACTTCACATATTATCCACATGCTTCTGTAACATAGTTTATACTCAGAAGCTGGGGTTCGAGGGAGATTTTACGTAAGAGAGAGAGAGAGAGATATATATATATCATTTAAATATATATATCCTTTAAATATATATTATTTAAATATATATTATGTATATTATATAGTTATATATTATGTATAGTATATATAATGTGTATTATACATTATGTATTATATACATTATATATAAATATATTTAATATATTATATATTAAGTATATAATATAAATATAATATATATATTTATATATCTTCCACATACACACAGCCTACTTATTTAAGAAGTCATTCTACTAGGAAACTTGTAAAATTAAAAGTTATTTTCTTTTATCAGGGTTCTTCTTTTACATGGTCTCTTTCTGTATTATTCTTCATTTCTTCTAATGTGTGGGTACTGAGAACAGATCAGGCATGCTCCAGAGAATCATTTCAAGATATTCATCTAAACAGGTCACTTTACCTCTCACACTCTGATAGGCTAAAATGAGTTCTACCTGTAATCCCTTATAAATTTTTAGGCTTTTTGATACATAGAGAATAATTCTCACCTCTAATTTAAAATTAACCTTGTACTTTGAGTGAGAGAACTATGTGTCTCATGAAAGAACATGAGTGAAAAGTACACCTAAATCTTTTAATAGTAACCTTCAGCCTGGTCCTTATAAGCTACTCAAGGACACATAAGAAAAGTAATGAAAAGTCTTCAATCAAAATAATTTTCTGGGATTTTTTTTCTATGCTTTTATCCATCACCACCATGCTTGAATAATCTTCACTACACTGGTTCTTCGCCAGTAGCTTTCACACACTCCTCTACCAATTTTATAACAGTACCTTTCAGTAAAGGTTAGGAAGAATCCTAACACTGTTTAGCTACCTCAGTAACCATGCACTATCTGTTGACAGGGTGTCTGTACACTATCTGTTTACTTAAAAAGAACCAATTTATTCATCATTATATTATCACCAGTCATTAACATTACTCATCTAGAATGGGTACAGAGGCAAGCAACCTCCTAGCAACCTATGAGAGAGATTTACCACTCCATCCCAAATCTCTGATACACTTAGAAAACGCTTTTAGACATGTAGGATAACATTCCAGAAAACAGTTTCAAAGATCTGAATCTTAGTGCAGGAATTCATACACACACACATACACACACAAAATCTTACGGACCACCATTATTTGAATTTTTTTAATTTAATCAACAAAGAACTACAGCTAAAACACTGAAGTATTCCTTTTGAAACATTTTGATGTTGGATTCTGACTTATTCCTTCTTAGAAAATGTGGGATTACCTTTAAATGTCAAATAAATGCTTGTACTCAATCTCTTAGTCCATTTTTGCTGCTATAACAAAATACCTGAGACTGGATAATTTATAAACCACAGAAACTTAACTTTTCATAGTTATGGAGACTAGGAAATTCAAGATTGAGGCACCTGCAAATTTGGTGTCCGGCGAAGGCCTCTCTGCTTCCAAGATGGCGCCTCTTGCTGTTTCTTCATATGGCAAACGGTGGAAGAGAAAAAGGGAGAGAGACAACTTCTTCACAACTTTTATGTAAGGGCACAAATCCATTCATGAGGGCTCTGCTCTCATGATTTAATCACCTCCTAAAGACTCCACCTCTTAATACTATCACATGGGCAATTAAGTAAGTTTCAACATATGAATTGGGGGGTGGTGAACATTCAGAGCATATCATCTAGTAAGAAACGAATGCATAGTTTTTGACTGTTGTAATAAAATATTTCGTTAAGTTCAGCATCACTCATCTCTACTCAAGTAATGACCAAAAGATGGAGATGTTCTTCAGAGAGGAGACAGAAGCTCTCTATGGGTAACCCCCAATATGGATGCAGATTTGGAAACAGGAAAGCGTGCAAGTAAAAGCACCAGAAAAACAACCAAGAGATGTCTGCACATTAACTGCCCCAGCCACCCTAAAATGAAGTTAGGCTTTACTTAAGATGGAGTAAAAACATGCACTCTAGATAGTAATCCATTTCTAGGATTTTGAAGGGTTTTAGTTTCCTCTCATTTCTTAGAAAAATTATTTTTGTAAAAATAACTTGGTCTAAGAAAAAAAGGTTTCTCCATACCACAGTTGGATTATTTCATGGGAACAGTATACCCCTTTGGCATACTGCATTGACTTTCAGACCAGCATGCAGATCCAGGGAAAATAAACTGAGTGACCCCAGGAGGGGCAGAGTCAGGACCGGCTGTATGCAGGAGTCCTTACCATCTTCGAAAAGCTACCAAATCAGTCATTTATTTCCTGTCTCAACAATCAGCATTGGCAAATTTAAAAGATCAAAGTTCCTTTTAAGGCCTGAGCTATTATAATACAGGGATTACTTCTAGATCAGCTACAGTTACCTTTGTCCGTGGCCCAGGGCCTCAAAGCACTTCCATACGCGTGCACACGTGCACTCATGCACACGCGCGCGCACACACACACTCACACACACACACTCTATTGATACGAGCTTTTCTCCTGCCTTTTAGATGCATTACAAATCTGTCTATAATGGGGCCTCTCTGCATTCCAACAAAAATATATCTGGAGCTCTCCTGGCTCCCACAACGTTTGCTGGGTGCACATTTAATATGTTTTAGCTTTACTGCCTGAAGATGGAATCAGGGACATCTACCTGCACATGACAGTGCTTTGGCTCTTGCAGTTGCAGAACTTAATGTATGTATCAGTAATGAAAATCTTAATTAAGAAAGCTGCATCATTGTCCATGAACACTCATTTTTCTCCCCCTGCAAAGCCCTTTGTGTATTGCAGTATATACCTGGTCCAGACAGACAGAGCCCTCGAAGAGCTTGTCTGGCAGATCTTCTCTTGATTATTAACAGCTAGCGAATGACAAACTCTCGCTCTCTTTTTGTCTTGAAGCTGAGGCTTGGAACAGCAGAGCACACAATGTACTGTAGGGTTTGTTTGTGTTTTTTTAAACTTGCTTTTATTACGTTGGTGGGTTTAAAAATCCGACAGTGTTGATCAAAACTAATTTAGGTAACTTAGAGTTGCCAAAACACTAGCAGATGCATATTTACACATATACTTTCAGAAAAATGTAATTTTCCATATAGAAACAATGCACAAACATAAGAAGGGACAATTTTAATCTGTCTGCCCATGTTTCTGGTACCTTTGGCCTCCAGTACTTAAAGGCTGCGATGTCCTCACATATGTGACCTTTGCAGTTACTTCTTTTCCTGTGCCATTGTGCATGTGCCAATTTGTCATTTGTGCAGAGAGTAAGAAGCTTTGGAAAATGGAATGACTTTATGCAGACAACTAACTGTACCCATAAAAATTACAAGAGTTACTAAGAAGGTCCTTTGAACCTTAGTTCAAAGGACCTTCTTAGTAACTCTTGCAATTTTTGAAAAGGTGGCCTATAATTATGTTTATGAAACAATGCCGGATTGTGATATTTTAATAAAGCCCACATCATAATTCCACAAATAAAAAGTTAATCAACTTAAAATTCTCTTAAAAGCCTCAAAGCATTTCACTCTTCAAAAGTAGCAACTCCTACCGATTAAGTCTATGACCTCAACCCATGTCCTACATGATGAGGAGAGAGACTCATGTTCTCAATCACTTATATATCGTTCAGTCTTCTACATTTTCTAAATTTCAGGTCTCCACTGTTAACCATTTACTGGTAGAGCCATGTAAATAACTGAATCGAATTCAGGCCATATACTTATATGATAGTTTCTACTGGAATAGGATATATTTACTTAAAGAAAGTCTGGTAGTAAATACTTATGATCTGTCTTCTTCTTGCTGTATCTATACTGTCCTCACCAACAGGGGAGCAGCCATGCTGTCTCAGATGGTAATGGTGTGCTGCTTATTTACTCTCCTTATAAGTGCACATGCTTTAGTTCATGTATTTTCAAAATCACTATAAATAATGGTCAGTTTTCTGCATATTCGAAGCAAGAAAATATTTGAATAAATATTCTCTTTGTGTATCATGAAAGATATGAGGAAGGCATCATTATGGGAAAATTTTTTCAAATAGTCTAATTTATTAAAATCTCATGATTGCACTCATAGCATGTTTAATTAAGGTTAAATATGAAAAGTAAAAATAAACTTATGTTATTAAACTAGAACCACAATGAGAAAGTAAAAGAGATGCTGTCAAGACTCTTCTTCACTGCTAGATAGGAAATGTTGTGAACAGGTTGTTTTCCTCTGAAAATTTTCCCTTTTTAGGAACCATCTGACCAATACTGCCATAAATCCTAAAGCAGCTGTGAAGTAATGGGCCTTTATATGTGCTGCAGGTCTATAGTATAAGGCATACAGTAAGCTCTCAATAAATGTTTGGAGAATGAATAAATAATTATGAATGAATTGCATTGGCATTTCAAAGACTAAATCAGAAATCAGGTACTGTTCTTAATTTTTTAAAGTCCTTGATTAGAAGTTAGAGGTCTGCTGAATTTCTAAACCTTGGTCTATAACTTTCCAAACAATAAACTACTTAAAGAATTATGAATAATCTTAATATTTAAAATTGGAGCACATTGGTTACTTTCTACCTCCAGAACACACACACATCCATGTATGTGTGTAAACAGTTACTAGATCACAATATAAAATGTACTTTTTACTGTGAGTCATGAATAAAAATATTTGGAACCCTGCCAAAAAACAACCAAAAAAATTTTGTAGATTAAGATAATATCTTCTATTCAGTAAGTCTACAGTTTGCTTAAAATTTAAGAGTGACTAGACCCATTAAAAATGACAGGCGTTCTTTCTGAATCTATGAGGTAACTCAGATTTGGCCTCCATTCTTCTAGGTGGTCTCCTCTCCCCTTCCTTGGAGTGCCATCCAAATGCAGTATGAAAGTGAGGGTGGACAGCAGTTCGATACAGTCTACTCACTATGGTGTCTGGTCTCAGTATTGTCTTCTGAGCTCAAATTCACTGAGATGTCTGAGAGCCCACCTCGTCTTTAGTTTCCTGTCCATGTAGATCCTGATGTGTCTTCCTTGTCCAAGCTCCAAGGCCGCCTCAAGTCTTCAGGCTCCTTTGTCATGTCTTCCTTGCTCTGGGCCCTTCTGGGTCGTGCTGGGGCATGGTGACCCTGTGAGGCTATCTTAAGTCCATAGTCCCTAGACACCCCCCTGCAAAGACATCTTCCTGCTCCCACATCATGGATGTGTTTACCCTTAGACCCAAGCTTCACCCTCCCCTTCCTCTACAACAGAGTGGCTGACCCATGTCAGCTAGATTCCAAGTTGGATTTGGTGCTTGTGAGACATCTGTGAGTGGCGAGAGGGTCAGTAGAAGGCATAGGCCAGAGTTTTCCCCCACGGTCCATTGCGTCATCATCATCCCATCCACATTTCCTTTGTGGTTTACTCCCTCTGAACAAGCCTGCTGTGACTGCAGCTTCCCTGGTGACCCAGGCCTCTGGGCATCAATAGCACCATCTCTTTCCATTGTCCTTTCAGCATAGGGACGTAGAGACACAGTCCTTCATCTAAAAGAGTCCACTGACTGTTAGGGAAGGATGAACACGTAACACAGATACCTGTAATGCAGCAAGAAACAGAGAGGAAACAGATTATATTAAACGATACATTGGGACTGGAGATGCGCATACAGTCATCCTAATACTTGCCTGCAAAATAGAGTTTCTCAGAGAAGACCTATCAGTCAGGTGGTATTTGATCTGAATCTTCAGGAATGAACAGGGATTTAGCAAGCAAATCGGGGAGGGATTCTCACCTCTGTTATTTCTCTGTATCCTTCCCAATGCACTGATTTTCAAGAGAAGCTTGTACGTTCCTTATGTAGAAACATAACAGATCTCTCAGGGTTTATCCTCATTTGGATTAGTAAATGGAGCAGCACTAGAGTGGTAGGATGCGTGTGACCTGAGTTTCAACTCTGTTGAGTACTATCAGCAGCTTACAGGAAATGAGGTTTTTTGTTTTTTTTTAATGTATCCTTTTGTAGATTCAATGGGGCCATTTCTAGAGTTCAGTCTTGACCTAAAGACTTGGATCTCAAGGCATTCAAACAGTCTTACAAAATGTGCAATCCACAAAAAATATATACTTAAGCCATCTAAAATATATTCTCTCTATATTGGCCAAACTTCTATAATGAAACAGATTTCAGATTATCCTGTAACACTCCAATCTGTCAGGACTTTCCTCAGACTACTGTATTTTGCTATTTTTTTAAACAGAGAAGTAAGACTATTGATTTACAAATAACTTCATCTATTAGTATGCTAGAAACAATATTCCTAAACTTGCCCTTTATGATCTAATAATTTTAAAATGAAACTAGTCGTTATTCTTTCCCTTGTTTGCAAAACGGAAAATGATAATATTACGGAAAACAGTAAAGACATTGAACTGTTAAAAAAATAATAATAACCAGCCTTCCAATGACTTACCATCATCTTTGCCACTTTACTGACATCCCTATGTGTTCCTCATCATTTTTGTGCTTGAAATATATATTGTGTCAGCTTTAGTCCAGCCAACAAGTTAAGTAATCCAGCAAGTTTAGGACAAAGAAGTATGTTGCAACTGAGGTGAAAGGTCTTTTAAAAGCATATTAGCTGACTATATGGATGTTCTTCAGTTCAAACCTGACCGCCCTTTGCTCCCCCATGGAAATACATCCACTACTAGTGTTATAAGTGATCCTATGAGCAAACGTGTGCATCAGTGGTCCTCCAAAACATCGTATTTACATCAGGCTTAATAGGACATTCATAAAGCAACATGCAGTTTGTTGTATTTCAATGCATGTGACCTCCTTATTTCAAAAGCAAGTATTTTAAAATATAGTAATAGCATTTCTCTATATGCAAACCTCTGTACATAAAAAGGTTTACATTTTAAAACAAACATGTTTTTGAGTTTTATCCAAATTCAGAAAAAGCATCTGAAAAATTTAACAGCTGAAAAACACTTTCTCCTTGCTGGGAAAACTTAAACCTTGCTAGGTTTTATGCAACTTAAAAAAAAAAAAAAAAAATCACTTCTGTGCTGAGAACTAGCATGAGAAATCTCAGCATGAAAGGTTGTTGGATTTTTTTTCTTCGTAAAACTAAGCCCAATTGTTGGTTTTAAGAGTTATGCCACAATATACATAAGCTTTGTTGGGAACAAATATAATCTAATTTCAAGGTCATCTTCAACAAAAATTAGGGGGGAAGATAAAGGCTACTTAAGCAGTGATCCAGTGTCTGAAAGCAAAGGTTGAGAACATCATTGTACCATCAAGGTCTAGAAGCGCTGCTAACCCTGAGCGGGTTGTTACTGTTTGAAAAGCCTATGGGTATTTGTTTTATTATTGTCTCACTCAATTCTTACTTAGCTGAGAGTATCTCACAAGGGAAGCACTGCTTTGTGATGGTGTCCTGGACTTTGTTTTCTGTTTGTTTCAGCACTTCAATAAATGGTCTGTTACCTGCCATTATGACCTTGCATGCATTTACTGAGCAGTTTTTCAAAACAAAACAAATTATGTGGCTGTATTTCTAGAACGCTGAGCCATTTTCAAGATAGTATGGAATTAGAAACACACATAGACACGTCCACACAATTGTATGTTTATACTGAACACATATGTTCGGACATATTCAGGAAAATAAGAAAAGGGAAAATAGGTTGGACAATACAAATATGGAAATACAGCTTGTTCAATCATTTAGAGCCCATACTCCCCTAACAGTGTACATATGTAGACATGACTTTGTAAAGAAGACCCACGTGTGTGTGTACACTCAAGCATCTTCCTCTTAATACTCTACTGGGGATAAAGGACACAAAGTAATTTTTGAAATATCATGCTGGCTACTTTTAGAGTGTATTAATGTGGGTAGTTGACTTAAGAGGTCAGGTTTAAAAGAAGTAGCAACATACTTCTATTATTTACATGGTGATTTTGTTTTATAAGTCCTTCCTTGAAGACAGACTTAGATATTTCAAGACCTCCTTAGAAAAATTTTTCAGCACCTTCTGTGCTCCAAATTGAGTCAGTTTGCATCATGTTTCAGTGTAACTGAGTAACAGGCTAGCAAATTCTCTGCTTTCTTATTCACCAAAATCCAAAATAGAACTCACAAAAACTCCTTCCTCCTTCCCCCCATCTTAAAAAAACACCCCACTGTGCTCCCCCCACATGGAGGAACAGACCAGAAAAAAAAAAAGTAAACAGAGCCAGCTGTAACTATAGCACTTTGCTCAGTACTGTGAGCTTGCTAGAGCTGGCACATTTTTTGTAATACAGATGCATAAATGTACTGTCTGAGGCAGAGGAATTGCAGCATCCCCGTTAGTATTTCTTGACTGCCTTGGTCTAAAGTATGTTGCACAGGAGAAGCCTTCCTAAACCCAGAATAAAAGACTTAATTTGGTATCTATTTTTTAAAATTGTGACCTTCTGTGACTTAATTTTTCATAAGGTTTGTAGAAAACCACCTTTTTCAGACTTTCACGAGATTTTTCCAAATTCAGACTTCCAGGTTCTATGTCTTAGTCTCACACATGCACGTATGCATATACATTTCAGATTACATATTTAAAGTAAAATATGTAAATATGGACTGTTTTAAAGTTATTAAATGTGTATATGTGTTTGCGTGATAACGAATTGTTTAATAATGAATTGTTTCACAGTGGACATAAGATAATCAAACCAATGGAAAATTATTGTTTAAAACCATGATAGGCCAGGCACAGTGGCTCATGCCTGTAATCCCAGCACTTTGGGAGGCCGAGACAGGCGGATCACGAGGTCAGGAGATCGAGACCGTCATGGCTAACACGGTGAAACCCCGTCTCTACTAAAAATACGAAAAACTAGTCGGGCGTGGTGGCGGGCACCTGTAGTCCCAGCTACTCGGGAGACTGAGGCAGAAGAATGGGGTGAACCCAGGAGGCGAAGCTTGCAGTGAGATGAGATCGCATCACTGTACTCCAGCCTGGGTGACAGAGCGAGGCTCCGTCTACAAAAAAAAAAAACAAAACAAAAAACCATGACAGCTGTTAGTTTTTCCAGAATGCAATATGCGTTTTTAAGGTCAGCTTGTTGAGTACTGCTTTTTTTTCTCTAAAATTATTTGCTAGAATAAAATTTGTTGAATAAATAATACTGATTAAAGTGAATGGGAAGGAAAAATGTACTTTACCCAAAGGTCCAGTTAAACATCCAAAATTGGACCAAAACTTTGTCCAAAATTCAAATCTGCCTCTGAGGAATAAAGATTAGAAACACTGAAGTCTAGGCCAGGTGCAGTGGCTCACACCTGTAATCCCAGCACTTTGGGAGACTGAGGCAGGTGGATTACCTAAGGTCAGGAGTTCGAGACCAGCCTGACCAACATGGAGAAACCCTGTCTCTACTAAGAATACAAAATTAAACAGGCGTGGTGGCGCATGCCTGTAATCCCAGCTATTCAGGAGGCTGAGGCAGGAGAATCGCTTGAACCCGGGAGGCAGAGGTTACGGTGAGCCGAGATCGCGCCATTGCACTCCATTTTGGGCAACAAGAGTGAAACTGTGCCAAAAAAAAAAAAAAAAAAAGGAAGAAAGAGAAAGAGAGAAAAATAGAGAGAGAGAGAGAGAAAGACTGAGGTCTATGCCAAGGAGTGCAGGGTATGGACCAGGCATGGTGGCTCACGCCTGTAATCTCAGCACTTTGGGAGGCTGACGTGGGTGGATTACCTGAGGTCGGGAGTTCAAGACCAGCCTGACCAACATGGAGGAACCCCGGCTCTACTAAAAATACAAAGTTAGCTGGGCGTGGTGGCGGGCGCCTATAATCCCAGCTACTCTGGAGTCTGAGGCAGGAGAATTGCTTGAACCTGGCAGGCAGAGGTTGCAGTGAGCTGAGATCATGCCCTTGCACTCCAGCCTGGGCAACAAGAGCAAAACTCCATCTCAAAAAAAAAAAGAAAAGAAAGAGTGCAGGGTACAGAGGTCATTTTCAGAAGCTTAGAAATGAATTCCAGAGGTTCGAAAACACCCTGTGTCTTTTTGGGCTCATTAATTCACCTTTAAGCATCAGTTTCTTTGTCTATAATCAGAAAACTCTTGTGACGATTAAATGGGATAATACACGTCAAACATGTAGCCCAGTAAGGCCAATATCAAACACATAGAAAATGCTTCATAATGGTAATTATGGATCTAAATTATTTTAGCAGTGGTAGTATCTTTGAAATAAGTATTTAGCCTGGAAATAGAAATGTTGCACACTTAAGCATGTTATTTCAGGCATGTTTTTCAGTTTATATGTGATGTTTCTTTATAAGCACAACACATAATTATGCAACTAGTGTTTTGCTTTTTCAAGGTAACATTTATTGCACACTAACAGTGTCCTAGGTACTGTGGAAGGAATTAGAAGCACATATTCTCTTATGATCCTTAGAACAGCCCCTACAAGTTACAATTATACCCATTTTTCAGATGATAAAACTGAAGCTGAGAAAGCATCAGCAGCTTGCCCACAGTTAGATAACTAGGTAATGATGGGGTAAGACTTTGAACCAGGCAGTCTAGCCATAAACAGCAACCTAAGAAAATAATTGCAAGTAAACAAAAACCATTATACACAAGATATTTATCATATGGCTGTGACTTGAGTGTGTCCCCAAAAGTTCTTGTGTTGGACACTTAATCTCTGATGAAACAGTGTTGAAAGATGAGGCCTAATAAGAGGTGATTAGGTCATGAGAGCTCTGCCTTCATGATTGAATTAATGTCACCACTGCAGGAGTGTGTGCATTAGTTATCATGAGAGTGCGTTTATTATAAAAGTGAGTTTGGCTCCTTTTTGCTCTCTGGCTCTTGTGCTCTCTTGCCCTCTGCCTTCCACCATGCGATGATCTAGCAAGAAGGCCCTCGCCAGATGCCAGTACCTTGATATTAGACTTCCCAACCTCCAGAACTGTGAGAAATATTTTTTCTTTTTAAATTAGCTAATTTATAATATTCTGTTACAGCAACACAAATGAATTAAGACATAAATATGCATTTTTACCTTTTTTTTCTAGATATTTCAAACGTATACAAAAGTAGAAAGAATATCATAGTGAACTCTCATGAGTTCCTCACTCTGCTTCAACAGTTATCAGCTCATGGTAAATCTTGTTATAATACAAATTTTTATTTGTATTATAAAACTGGAAATAAGCTAGATGTTCAATTCTAGGGTACTGGTTAAGTATAATATGACATATCTATTAGATAGAATTTTGAGCCACTAAATGTTTATGAAGAACCTATAATAGTATGAACTATTTATACTATACATTAAGTTAAAAGGCAGAATACATAGCAATACATATGGTATAATACACCTTTTTTAACAATAGATTGTGAATCTTGGAAATATAGGATTTTTAAGATTTTTTGTTTTTTTACTTTATTTTCTAAACTATATCATGAACATATCTTATTAGGGAAAAATTAATATTTCTCTAATATTCAGAAAAATATGAATCTATTCATTAATAAAGACAGCTTATGTACCTATCCTCACAGAGTGAGACTCCATCTCAAAAAAGAAGAATATACTTACCACAATTCAAACTTTTCTAAGTGATTCGGAGTTATTATCTTGAACTACAATTCAAATTTGTTTCTATTGATGAGGGTGTGGAAGTATACAAATAATGCTACATATTTGAGTATTATTTTATGGTTTCCAAACTTCTCAATTAACCATTTGGTCCTTATTCTATAAGATTATTTGCTTTTGTGTTTCTTTACCCTCTGACTGCTATATCTTTAGTTCTCATGCCTTCTTTTCATAGTTTTTATTTTTCTTCTTTCCCTATCAAGTTACCTTTTGTTGTGAAGTCTCTAAGATCCTCATTCCTTCTCTGATGCATCATTTCTAATCTTCTTTAGACAATAAAACAAAAAAAAAAAAACATGTTTTGATTGTGTGTAAAGTACATGCATGAACTCATTCACTTGACAAATATTGTGAGTCGTGCACTTGTATACTCAGCACTGGAGAGGATACACAGATAAGACATATCTTGTCCTAGAAGTTTTAATCTAGCAGCAGAGCTGAGACATGTGTCTACTTTGCTAGAGTTAATAGTGAAAAGTAAAATGGTCTGTAAAAGTAGTACAGATATGATATTCTTGGAGTTTAGAGGAGAGCTAACTGAGGGCTTCATCAGAAGAGATGACACTGGATTTGGGCTTTGAAAAACAAGGAGGATTTGAGCATACAAAGATAGAAGGAAAGAACATTATTCTGTCATGAGAAAAGCATGGAAGAATCAAAGGGTAAAGATTCTGCAAAGAAGTAATTGAGTTTAACTTGAGCATGGAGTATGTGAAGGTGAGTAGTGGGAAATAAAGTGGTAAAAGTATACTGGGACCAGAAAGTGAAAGGACTTGATTATTAAGGCAAGGAATTTGTACTTCATTCAGGAGACAGCGGGGAGCTATTGAAAGTTTTTAGTAGGAGAGTAACATAATCAGAGCTGTGCCTCAGGAAGATTAATCTGGCAAGAGTGAGTAAAATGGATTGGAGTAGGGAGAGACCAGAGGACATAGGATTAGATAGGAGACTATTACAACAGTCCACGTGAAAGGCAATGAAGGCCCTAACTAGGGCAGGGGCAGAGGGAATGAACAGAGATGGCAAACTGATTTATGAGATGTGGCAGGAGAATTAATCCATTATATTTGGGGAAGTAAGGGAGAGGAAGACACCAAACACATCTCTATGATTTTGAACCTGAGTAGAGTCGTAAACAGAAACAGGGCAGCAAAGCAGGAGCAGGGTTGGGAGGAGAAAGCACACGTTTAATTTTGAAAACACTTAAGTGAAGGTGCTGACTGGGTATCTGTGAGCGGTCCACTAGGCTTTTGGAGACATGAGACTACAGTGCAGCAGAAGGGCCAGGCTTTGAGATAAAGATTTTGAGTCACCTATGCCTCACTGGATAGAGAAGCAAGAGAAGAGGTTTTTAAAAAGACTTGGAGGGTTTATGTGTGATCTCTTTAATACCAATTTTGGCTGCTCGCAGGTCTTTTTCACTTTCTCTTTGTTCTTAACCATATTTGGAATGCCACATAAATGGTGTGCAGATATGTGAAGCATTGCTGTATGCATACAAACACACAAAACAGATTCTAAAATAATGAACTAGTTTGGAATATAGCTAATGGGGTCAATTTTACAGTATCCATAGACTATCTTCACTTGTGATATATTCCTGTGTGATATGGTTTGGCTGTGTCCCCATCCAAACCTCATCTTGAATTGTATCTCCCACAATTCCCACATGTGGGAGGGACCCAGTGGGAGGTAGTTGAATCCGGGGGGCCTATCTTTCCTGTGCTATTCTCATGATAGTGAATAAGTCTCAAGAGATCTGATGGTTTTAAAAAGGGGAGTTTCCCTACACAAGCTCTCTCTTCTCTGCCACCATGTAAGATGTGACTTGCTGCTTCTTGCTTTCTGCCATGATTGTGAGGCCTCTCCAGCCACATGGAACTGTAAGTCCATTAAACCTCTTTTTCTTCCCAATCTTGGGTATGTCTTTATCAGCAGTGCGAAAACAGACTAATACACTGTGTAACCTTAGAGAAATCACTGTACCTCTTACTTATCTGAGTCTCAGATTCCTCATCAGATAGATGAAGAGATTGATCAAGATCTCTCCATAACTGGCTGCAAGCAGCCAAAACTGACATAGAAGTAGAATCACCTGGGGAAGGCAGGGGAAGGACAAGGCTCAGGAATCTGTGATTTGTATTTTTTACCTATTTTTTTTATTTTTTAGAGACAGGGGTCTCGCCATGTTGCCCCAGGCTGGCCTCAAACTCTGGGGGTCCAGTGATCCTCCTGCCTCAGCCTTCCTTCCCAGTCACCGGGACTACAGGCACATTTCACTGTGCCTGACTGGGAATCTGAAATTTCTGTGTGATTCTGAGACACATCCTGGGTTGGAAGTCGCTGGGCTACAAAACCTCTTAGGTTCACTCCAGCTCTTACATTCTTAAAGCTTTATCAATATTTAGACAAAATATACATTTTTCATGACTCACTCATAAGGGAGGAAACATCAAAAATGCAAACCTACTGTCAAATTAGGTTCATCAGCCAAATACTCCACCTCTCTCCTTTCTATTAGGAGGACAATATATTTTTTAAAGTATTTGAAAGGCACAATGATTTAGAAATCTGTGATTTTATAAAATGTGAAAGACATGTAGTGGGTGCTGAAGGGGTAGGATGGAAGGGAAGAAAACCAGGAAGGCTGGGACATAGCACATATAAAGCATGCTGTTCCCCAGCCATACCTGGGGACTGTCTGCATACCCACAGTTGAAGTATGCCTGTGCTCTGCAATTGATTTCAGTGCTCTGGCTATTCTTGTTGAGGCACACAGTCCTTGTGCTGTTTCTGATTGTACCTGTCAGGTTGTATATATAAGCATTTCAGAAGTCCCTCTGTGCAGACTCAGCACAGGTTTAGGGTGGAATAAAAGAGCCAGTTGAGATTCCAGTCCAACAGGTAAGCTCTTTCCTTCCTTAATGGGCTCATCTTTAACATACCTCTTTGGTTTGGTTTCCATTATACATTTCATACTTTACCTTTTACATAGCTCTTGCTATTACAGCATTGCCTCAGTTTTCCTAGAACAAATATTCTGAAGCTTCCCCAGAGGCAAGAGCATGCTGTATTGGGCCACACAGAAGGGAAGGAGAGCACTGAGGTATCAATTCTTTTTTTTTTTTTTTTTTTTGAGACGGAGTTTTGCTCTTGTTGTCCAGACTGGAATGCAATGGTGCAATCTCGGCTCACTGCAACCTCCGCCTCCTGGGTTCAAGTGATTCTCCTGCCTCAGCCTTTGAAGTAGCTGGGATTACAGGCCTGCGCCACCACGCCGAGCTAATTTTTTATATTTAGGAGAGACAGGGTTTCACCATGTTGGCCAGGCTGATCTCGAACTCCTGACCTCAGGTGATCCACCTGTCTCAGCCTTCCAAAGTGCTGAGATTAAAAGCATGAGCCACTGCGCCCAGCTGAGGTATCAATTCTGTATTCACTTCCTATGTCCTCTTTCTTCCTTTTTCCCATGGAGGACTCAGATGAACTTGATAGGTTAGATCGGATTAACCTAGACTGTAAAAACAGGTTGGAATTAGGAAAATCTGAAAGTTTCCAACTTCCAGGCAAAATTTTGATGTCCCATTTTGCTCAACAAGTATGTTTTGAGGAGTTACTCTAAGTAGGGAATTCTGCTCAGCTTGTAAATCAGAAATTAGCAACCAATTTAGTGATTTTGATTGTACACTGGCTACTACCAAAATTCTAGACATAAGTGTAGAGTAGAACTAATGATGATGATGATGGTAGTGCTTTACATTTATTTAGTCCTGAAATGTCTTTTCATAAAATTCTCTTTGGTGCCCTTCTAGTCCCCTAAGGAAATCTTTGTTATCCTTGTTTGTGTCACTGTCATCCCCTTCTCCCACCCTTCAGTTCCACAGTTACCCATTTCCTTTCCCCATTCTAACTGCAGCTTCTTGACTTTAATTACACTCAGTTTGGTGATCTGGTAACCTCATTAAAGTAATTTACTCCAAGGTGTGAATGAGGTTTAACCCTTTTGGAGAAATATGTATTTTAAAAAATACCTTGTTAGACAACTGAGTTTCTTTCCCCTATTCAGTTAATGGCATGTGAAGCGAGATGTTTTTTGAGTAGAGCCCTCAGTTATATTCCCTTGGCCCTCTGCAACACACAGTGTTTTATTTACATTTGTAAAAGAAAAACATTAAATCAGCCAAGCAGTCCTATATCTGTCACCCTTTATATATTCTCTCTCTCAGTCAGCTCTACCTCCCTGATGTAACTGTACTTTCAATGTGACATGACACCCCTATATATCAGACATTTACTGACTTCAACCGTGCAACCATGCTGGACCCATCACCTTGTTTCCTAATCTGTTCCCACTCCAATCCCTGATTCCTGGCTGCATCTTGTATTTATCATCTTAATATTGATCTTTGAATTTACCTCTTTAGATTTTGTTCCCATATTCTGGGAGAGAGTTTAGTAGACAAAGTATAAGTTCTGGGGTAAAAGGCCACTAGTCATGTGACCTTGAACCAGTTATTTACCATCTCTAAGCCTCTGTTTTCTCATATGCAAAATGGGAGTAGTGTAAAAATTAATATAGATAGGATGAAGAATATTAAGAGTTCAATGCATGGAGTTATTATTGTTAATATTATTTATTATCTTTACTCCCCTCAACAACTTCAATTGGGATTCTCCTTTGATTCTACCTTAGAGAACCTTTCTTGAGTGTTGTATGCTGGTCAGGACTAGTTTCCTGGATGTGACCTTTTTAGCATTGTACACACAAAATAATGTCAGATACTACATATTTTCTGAACAAAAACTTAGGACATAATTTTATAAACACATGCGTATTTATGGGGATAATAAAAGACAAGATTTGAAACCAGATCTGCTCCAGGAAATCAGAGACTTACAGCTCCTATACCTAACCTTAAGATGTGAATTCTATACACTAGACAGAGATGAATTTTAGAATTGTAAGCTAATACTAATGATAATTAAGAATATGATAGCTCTGATAACCGATTTTATTAAGAAAGGATGGTCAATTACACAAGGAAAAGATGTTAGTATTTCAGGAAGGTGTTTTTTTCTCCTAAAGGAGAAAGCAGAGCCTTTGGAGTCATATTTGTGTTTGCATGCAAATTGTACCACTTCAAATTCATGGACAAAAAGACACTAAGTAAATCACCTTGGTCAAATTATTAAATTTACCTAAGTTTCAGTGTCCTTATCAGTAACAGATTAATGACACCCAACTTATAGACTTATTATGTAGATTAGAAATGATGTATAAAAGTCTGGCGTAGTGTTGGGTCTAAATAAATATATTTCCTGGAAATTAAGAGCCAGGTTTCTCTTCAAGATGAAAAAGGACCTGAAATTATGCCTGTCTTCCACATATAACCAAGATCTATATTTAAAAGCAAACAAAAAACTAACTACTATAGAACATGGAAATAAACATTTCCCACATTTACATTTTTAACTCTAATTTTTCCAGTAAGTATATTCAGATAGGCAGGTTAAATATAAATTAAGTACTTTTTCAACATCAGTTTCTAAAACAGAAACTTTCAAAGGATTCCTAATGTGCTTTAGTAGTGTAGGAGTGTCTTTTGTTATTATATAAGGGAAACATAGGGTAATCTGAGACTTTGTCATGTTTGAAAAGCCATTAAGAAATGATTGATCATCTAACATTTTATGGAGAGATACTAGAGGTATTTAGTGAAATCTCACTAAAAAGAGACTCCATTTTCTGTATCTTTAATGCTTAATTTCCAAGCAGAAATACTGTTTTTATCTAAATCTTGAGCATTTTAGATAAGTTGAGAAATAGTGTGGTGAGTGGTTTTTGTTTTTTATTTCTAATGAATCAGTAATTTTGACCTTCGTTCCATATGCCTCTTTAATTTACGGTGAATAAGTAATACTGATTTTTCAAAAATTAATACACAATCTCAAGCCCCCAAGTTTTTAAATTATGATATTTCCAATGGCAAATGAAATAACATGCTGTCCATGCAGTTAGTGATTTGAGGCAATTTGAACATCATGATAAGAGAGGAGGGAGGGAATTACAAGCAGTGTTATAATTAAAGGTCTGTTGATTCTTCAGTTTAAATGCCATTGTTGAAAGATTTTTCACTCAGATGTCAAAGTCTGTGGCCAGCCAAAACTTGGCATGCTAGAACTCAGCCCAGGGAAACATTGTGTTCTACAGATTTAAAAACCAAAATCTGTTAAGAACAGAAATGTTGGGCTTGGGCTGATTTCTCATGAATCAGAACCAGAACATAGCCAAATACCACCTCCTCTTTATGAAAGGAAGTAGTGCAGGTGGATGTTAATGGGAAATGTTTGTTCCGATGGGAAATGAAGGGAAATTATCATTAGATATCATCATACAGTACACTGGGTTAGAGTTTTATATCATTAAAGCATGTTTCTTTGGGAAATTAAAAACATTTTAGAAGCCTCTTCTATTTAATTCTTTATGGGTGTTAAGTGGGGAGCAGTATTTACCCATCTTTCAAGATTTGCACGTTGAGGTTCAGTTTCTCCACATTACATTCCTTGTGACTAGGAAAACTTGAAGTAAAACTTTATTTGCTTAACTCTCTACCTAGAAATATATTTCCAAACACCATCTTGCCCTTTCTTTAATTAGAAAGTTACAAATCAGTGGCCTGTGAGCTGCATCTAGCTAGCAGATAGAATTTTTTTTTAATGTATGTTTGGTCCATAGAATATTTTAAATAATTTGAGCCAAACTTTAAGGTTAAAGAGATTTCACACCAAAAAAAAATCTAGATTTTTTTTTCTTGCTTCTCTTGAAAAATTGGAGATCTGACAACATTAGATCTGCATCCACACGTGGCACCAATATCTGGAACTGAGTAGCAGCTTCTTGCTTCAGACAAACCATGTTCCCTCCCTTTTGACAAAGTCCCTATCTCCCTGTGTTTTATGCCACACCTACTTCACTCATTTACTCTTCCACCCTGGCTCCTTGAGGCATTTGACTTTTCTTTCATTGCTGGTGGTAGTTGTATGAAGTTTCTTTGCTTGTGGTATTACCTGTTAAAGTTTCCAAAAATTTCTTTTCATTAAATAATGAATTGCAAAGACTATGCCCAATGATACTGGACAGAGAATTATTGAAAAGAATAAAAGTCAGAATGCAACCAAAATGTCCAAAAATAGGTGATTGTTTAAACTGTATTTTATGCTGATACATCCTTAGAATAGAATACCATGTAGGATTAAAATGTTTATCTTGAAAGAATAATGCAGATTAGTAAACAATGTATACATCAAGATTCTTACGTTGTAGGAGAATATTCATACATACAGAAAAAGAGCTAAAGCGATATGTCACAGCAGTATCAAAAAAAATGCATATACAAAAAATATAAACAAATAAGTGAATAAGTAAGTCCCAAGGGCAGCTTTTGTGGGTCCCCTTCTACAGGGCTTTGTTACTCCATTTTGACCTAATGGTTCGAACATATGCTAAAGCTATTTTTTAATTCTCTATCAAAAGCTGACTTTCCTTCTTACCTTTATTCTTTAGAGAATACAATGAAGAATAAGATTTCTGTAGTTGTTTTAAATACTTGAGAAAAGTGTTCTTACTTGCTCACATGCTACACTGCCGCTTTGGCAAAGCAAGAGAATCAGTTTCTGTGTTGGCTTTGAGTTAGTTTATTCTTCTAAAGCACCTTTTGATGACACAAAAAAAAATTCAAAGCTTTTGAAAATTATCTCGGAACAGAAAAAATACAGATAAACATTGCACTTAATAACTTGACCACAAAAACCCTTAGAGGCTAGGACTGAAACTCATCATCACAAAGGTGTCAGCTTTTTGCCAACCATAGGAAGGAGTGCTCCCAGGTAAAAGCCATCCGAGCATTTATGGAAATTTTTCTGATCCCAGCATTTAGCACAATACCTTGCAGTTAGGAAATGCTCAAAAATACTTCCAGAATAAAATAAAAATAAATTCACATTCCCACCAAGGAATAATTAACCTGCATATAAAAATTCAGTTATCTTTTGAATTAAAATCAAACCATAAAGTTTGGATCTTGCTAACTACTCTAAAAACTTCCAGATATAGTTTGCTTCAGAGTTAATAATGCCAACATTTTTCCTAGAAAAAAAATGTTTATGTGTGTGATTGTATGCATGCGTGAGTTTAGGGAAAGGGTAGAAAGCAATAAGAGGTGGTCCTTTCAAAGATGAGTACAGCGATGAGGAAAGCGTAGAACGCAATAAGAGGTGGTCCTTTCAAAGATGAGTACAGCGATGAAGACTCCAGCTCTTAAATAGACCTCTTCCTCACAGTAGTCCTAGGTATCCTGTTGATGATTTGATTCTTTTTACCATCTTTCTCTAATTCTTAAAGCATTTGAAGCATTCTTCACATTTACACTCCATAGCATCTATTTTTATGGTTCTCCTGTTCATCTGAATGATCTTTCGTCCATCCTCCCTTTGCCCACAAAATGTAAGTTTGTCTTTCTTTCTCCCCTCACTGCATTCTTGAAATCTGTGGACAGCTTCATGAAATCCACGTAGCTGCAGCTAGATATTTGGATCACTCCCCTAGAGATCTAAGTATCTAGTCCTGGCCTGTAGACTCTGGTACTGCAGATGTGGGTTTCCTGCTGCTCAATGGACATTTCCACATGTTTCACCCACAGCATCTCAAACTCCTACTGCTATCCTTTTGAGTATTCTAGAAGCTAATCAAATTGACCCCAAACACACTTTGTGCTTTCCTATCCCTTGCTTTGATTCTTTCTGTTTCCCTTGCCTAAAACCTATCTCTCCAATTTCTGATTGTTGGAATTTTTCCCATATTCCAAAGTCCATCTCAAACACTACCTGTTTCAGGTAACTTTGTCAGTGTCCACCACTGACTATCAAATGATATTCCTCAAGTCACTGAAACCTACAGAATTTTGTTAGCAACCTTTATGGTATTATCTTATTTGCATTGTATTTTAGTTATGTGATATTTCTTTTCTCCCATGTTCTAAGTACTAGGATTATTGCTTCTAATCTTTGTAGCTACTTTCTAGAGCTTACATCCTAGCAGAGTCCCTTGCTCACAGCAGGTGCTTATTAAATATATATTGAATGAAATTGGATTTATGTATTGATGGTTGCACATTGAGCGTGTGTTGTGATTTGGGAGACCCAAAACATCCACCTGCCCAAACTATCTCTTCCATTTTCCAGGCCATAATGTCTTGCTTTGGGACTTATATTGGCTGGGTAACATGTGAGTTCTGCTACTAGATAAGCTACACTTGTTATCTCCTAAGAGGGAGCAAAGTCTTAAAAAAGAATAGGCCAAAGGTCAGGTATGTTCTCATGGAGGCAGCAGATAGGAAAAGGTCCATGAAAAAGACAGGATCACAGACGGGAACTTGGACTGCGCCACTTATTAGTTGTGTGTCTTGCTTGTCTCATCTGTAGAACTAGACGATAATAATAATGATACCTACCTTAGACGTTATGAGAACAAAGTAAGGAGGTGTAAAGTCCTTACAATAATATGAGGCACATTGTGTTAGTGAGGGTTGACTATTATTATTTACATACAGCATACATATATGGGATATATATATTTACATACAGCATACATATATGGGATATATATAGTATTATATATATATAATACCCATATATTAAGTATACGCTTTCTCCCCTCACTGCATTCTTGAAATCTGTGGATAGTTTCATGAAATCTACGTAGCTGCAACTAGATATTTGGATCACTTCCCTAGAAATCTTAAGTATCTAGTCCTGACCTGTGGACTGCGTTACTGCAGATGTAGGTTTCCTGCATATATATATTATATGCTTAAAACATAATGCACACACACAAATGTACATATATATATTTGTTAATTATTGTCGCAAAGGAAATCCTGGATAGTCAGAGACTTTAAATGTCTGAAGACTGGGAATGTATAAGAGGAGAGATGAGGCTTTGTCACACAGACCTGAGGTAAAGCTCAGCACTGCTACAGGAAATACCTGTCTTTTATATTAGTTTTAAAGATTAAATGGCCTTGTCATCAGCATAGTCATCCTAACATTGGACATTGGATCTCCTCCTTTTGGTGATTCCTAGCCCTTTTTTTTCTTTTCTTTTTCTTTTTTGTTTTGTTTTTGTTTTTGTTTTTGTTTTTGAGACAGAATCTCACTCTGTCACCCAGGCTGGAGTGCAATGGTGCAATCTTGGCTCACTGCAACCTCCAGTTCCTGGGTTCAAGTGATTCTCCTGCCTCAGACTCCTGAGTAGCTGGGATTACAGGCGTGTGCCACCATGCCTGGCTAATTATTGTATTTTTAGTAGAAACAGGGTTTGATCATGTTGGCCAGACTGATCTCAAGTTCCTGACCTCAGGTGATCCATCCGCCTTGGCCTCCCAAAGTGCTGGGATCACAGGCATGAGCCACCGCACCTGGCCACTATCCTTTTCCTGAAGTACACATTTGTTTTCTTGACAAATTAGATTTCAGACTTTTGTTCTGGACCAAACTTAGAAGAAACAGGTGGTACTGTTTCAGAAAAATGGTGTCAGTACAAGCTAATGATTTCAAATTATTAATAATTTAATACAGTAGTGAAATGTTAAAATATGTACCAATTAATATGCACCAAGCCTAATAGAGAACACACACTCACCAAACTGTAGCTAAATCCCTAATCTAGAACAAACTTACCAGTCAGACCAGGTTTTATAAAAAATAAAATATCTCCTACCTATGGAAGTAATTACATTACAGATTTTAGAACTGTCATGGGTTTGTTTTGTTTTGTTTTGTTTTTTGTTTTTAAAGTACAAGAATTTAGGTTTTTACCTAAAAAACAACAGTCCTTTCCACTTAGTTCTATTTGAAGGGAGTGTGTGGGGATTGGGGGAGAAGGAAAAACGAAGGGGAAAAAACAGTCTTGAGAACATCTACAAACTCCTGGATATTTAGAGCTGAAAGAAAAAGAACCTTGTAATGTACCTTCTCGCATTTAGTCCTGTTATTGTAGTGCTGTGATGTGGCACTTAATGCTCTAGGGGACCTAGAGCAAGTGTTACAAATGCAACCAAAAGTCTCATGAAAATGAGCCTCTTAACAGTGTGTGAGCTGGTCTGCAGTGGCCTCAGGAAATCCCCCCAGCTATTCACGTCCTTTTTATCCACTACATTCTCTGACTCAAAGGGAAACCTCCCTTCACCTCCTTGACCAGAATTGAGCAGACATTGATTTGGTTACCTAGAGCTTTATTTATTCATTTATTAGTCTTCGTCATTTGTATTCCACTAGAACAAAAGAATATATCTTTTCTTTGCATTAATCTAAGTTTAAAGATGTGCAGATGTGTTTGTGGGAGAGTGCATATTTATGTTTATGTAATTTTTTGGGTAGCTTGCTTTAATTTAAAATATTTTCTGTCAAAACTGTAGTACATAGATCCTCCCCATCACCATCATCATGCAGAATGACTACACTTGACACATCAGCTGAATTCCTAAAATGGTTTCACGTAAAGTGTGCCTTTTAAAAGAGAATCATGTTTTTCTATTCACTTCCGTGATTAGGTTAAGTGTCACACAGGAAAAATAAGTGGCCCAATGCATATGGTTTTTTAAAAAAATTAAGAATCACAACTTTCACCTCAGTGATAATGATGCATTTATCTATGGACACTTTATGTGCATAAATTGCCCCCCAAGAAAAGCCAATAAAAAGTGAATATAATTAAACAGCAGATAGTTTGAAAGCAAGTGCTACTTGTAAAGCCACTGTACTGAAGGCAGCAGGAAATTTGGAGACGTGTAAATCAGGAATTGTCCTCAGGGAGCATATAGTCTATTTAAGGATGCATAGCAGAAAAGATAGCATTGTATACACAATTAAAGATTCAAATAGCAATTCAATATATTCAGAGATATTCTTTCCACAATTAATGATTTATGTTGAAATTATACCACATAGTTAATTTCCCTTCCATTTTAGAGGACTTACTGAGTACCACATACTATGACAACTATCTAAATAGCAATAATGCATTATGAGCTCTTCACTGAATTCAACTTAAGCGAAATTCAATTTTGTTTAAACAAAGTTTGGGCAATTCAAGCAATAATACTTTGTTTTGTGGTAGACTACATGTTCCTGTTTTTTTAAATGTTGATGTGCAGTAGCTTTGTTACAGATTTCCTTCAAGAGTGCTTGTTGAACTAGTGGACATTTCTAAGTAGATTTTTTATATTAAGCAATCAAGAAATAGCCTTTGAAGATATTTTCACTCCCTCAATACCAGCTTTGGATGCTGTTTTTTTTTTCAGTTTTTTAGTACTTAATTTGTTCTTAGGGAATATGTTCAAAGTTGAGTTGGCCAGAATGGAAACACTGTAAGTTCTGCAGCAGTGTCTGTTTCATGTATAAACTAATAATGATCAAAATGGAGATCCTATAGGGACCTAAAGGAAATTAACATCCTTAGTTACCACCTTAGCTGTAACCTGACAAAGGGATGTAAGTTCAGGGGGAAACCTTGGAGGCATATACAACTTAGATGTCTAAAAATACTCAAGCTACCATACCCAATATATCTGTATATATCTTTACTCTCTTGCTAAAGAGTAAATAACACCAACCAAATCAGTAACGCCAACCAAATGAGATTATTAGTTTATAAAGCATTTTGGATACATCATCCATTTTGATCTTCAGAACAATTTGTAAGATTGATAAGGCACATATTATTCATATTTTACAAAGGAAAAATCTATGAAATTTAAAAGGACAGATGACTTGCTTAAGGACACAGAGCTCTTAAAAGGTACAGCTGCATCTCCTGATGCACCAGTGTGACTGGCTCAGAGGAAACAGCAACCCAAACAGAATCTTTGCTACACAACTGTCCTGCAAGGCACAGGGGGGTTGTCAAAAGGTGATGTGCAGACATGAGTCTTCAGAGGAGGGATGGGCCCTCAGGCCAAAAGTCATATATCAGTATGATTTCACGAAAGAAGGAAAAGAGATTGTTCTCTTTGATTAGGTGGTTTTCTCCACATATATAGAGCTGTTGAGAAATACTGCAAATTTTCATTCCTCAGAGATTGGATAAAATTCTGATGATTTTCCATGAAAATCATAGTTGTGACTAATCTGGTTGCATCTGAGTTGTTTTCAACCTACTCAGAGTTTGGACTTGAACATCTACAAAGATCTCAGTCCAGATCAGGACCATTCTTCCCACCTACCAGGATATATATATTTTCTATTGAAAAAATATGTGACTATAATCAGTTGTTGAGTGAGCTCCCTGGAGCTTCTTACTTATTTGAGAATATGGTATGGAAATGAAAGCGATCATGGCCACTTTACACTGAGTGTCAGTGGAAATTGATAAAGAATTGTGGTTCTGAATCCCACAAGCCATAGACTTTCACTGGCATACAGAATTCAAAGCTGTCACTAAATTCTGCTACCTGATAAATAGAAAGGTTGACTTTCAAATCAAGAAATTTAGCACTTGATTCTAGAGACTAATAATGCCAGCAGATCCTCCATTCAGTATCACACCCTTTAAACATCTACAGACTTCCAACCTTTAGTTTGGCCTGGAGAATTGGACGTCTGGAGCTTCCTGAACTTTTTTCCCGTATTACTTCCTGGGAGCCCTAGTTAATATTAAATATCAAGGCAATATCACCAACAGTGTGGTCCCAGGATCCTTGCAATCCAAATTGATGTTTCTTCTATAATAATAACCCTGAGGTTGTAAAGTGTTTTCATATGCATGATCTTGTTAACGCCTACATTAACTTTTCACATAAAGCAATTTATTATTATTAATTATTATTCTTTCCATCTTACAGATGAGGAGACAAGTAGACTAAGAACATAACCTAAAGTCACATAGCTGGCAAATGACAGTCACCATGACACCTAGATTAGCAGGTGATCTCACTCAGAGTCCAATGTGTTTTTTCATTAGCCTTGATGAACCTCACAGATTTGTCCTATGACAGTTGTTCTCAGCTAGGCTTTAGAATTACCTGAAGGGCTTGTTAAAATATACACACTCAGACATCCACCTCTGAGCATCTGATTCAGTAGGTCTAGAATAAGACACAAGAAGTTACGTTTCTAACAAGTTTCTAGGCAATGCTGATGCTGCTGGCCCAAGGACTACTCTTTTAGGAGCACTATCCTATAGAATGTATGCAGTAACTGAATGGCAATGACGCACTAAGGCAAAAGAGTCTTATTAGAATAAAGTTTGAATAGGGGCTGGGTGGAGTGGCTCACACCTGTAATCCAGCACTTTGGGAGGCCCAAGTGGGAGGATCATTTGAGGTCAGGAGTTTGAGACCAGCCTGAGCAACATAGCAAAACCTCATCTCTACAAAAATGTAAAAATTAGCCTGCCATGGTGGCACACACCTGTGGTCACACCCAGCTACTCGAGATGCTGAGGCTGGAGGATCCCTTGAGCCCGGGTGGTTGAGGTTGCAGTGAGCTGTGATCACACCACTGCACTCCAGCCTCGGTGACAGAGCAAGACCCTGTCTCCAAAAAAAAAAAAAAAAAAAAAAAAAGGCAGGGGGAGGTTGTTTTTGTTTTTTTGCCTAGGCTGCCTCATGCTTCTTTTTTGTGACCTCTGTTAAGAAAGCTTAGAAAAAAGTGTGGGGTGGGGGTCTACCAAGAGCACACTCACTTCTGAATGAGTTTAGGTCTCTGGCACTCAAGAAATGGACACTGAAACCCATCTCTTTGCTTCTAACTAGAGCTGCTGTTGTAGATTAACTTGGAGATAGAATTGCCAAACCACCAGTGAAGAGTTACTATAAGATAGGACGTAGGCAAATGTGATTAGATGGATCTGCAGCCAACTGATCAATTAACCAACAAGCATTAGATTGATTGGTTTATGTCAACTTAGAAGGAAGCTCTTAGTGTCAGGAGAAAAGACTCTCCTTGACTTATCCTAGTCAATATTTTTCTGAAGAATGGTAAGGGTTCTTGTATCACAAGCTCAGTTTGAAGCAGTAAGGTAATATATCTGCTAAAATAATTCTTTTAAAGGGCTAAGAAATACTTCAGCTGTGTTGAAAGATTATGTCCAGATCAAGGTAGCTGACGGTCCCTATGTTAATTTCTTATGGCTGTTATAACAAATTATCACAAGCTTGATGGTTTAAAACAATGCAAATATATTCTCTTACAGTTCTGAAACCAGAAGTCTCAAATCAGTTTCACTGTACTAAAGTAAAGGTGTTGGGAGGGCTGGTTCCTTTTAGCAGCTGTAAAGGATAATCCATTTCTTTGCCTTTTCTATCTTTTGGAGGACCCTGCACTCCTTGGTGCATGACCCCTTCTTCAAATAACTCCAACCTCTTGTTTCTGTCATCACATCTCCTACTACTACTCTGATCCTCCTGCCTCTCTCTTATATGAACCTTTGTGATTACAGTTAGAGTCCACCTAGAAAATCCAGGATAATCTTCTCATTTTAATAGCCTTAATTTAATCATATTTGCAAGACCCCTTTGCCATGTAAGGTACCATTCAAAGGTTCTGGGGATTAGGACATGGATATCTTTTGGGGGGGCCATTCTTCAGCCTACTCTAGTTCCTTCGTGGTGTGTTTATCAGACTACATTAGGAATATTGTACCCCTTTCTCAGCACCAGGATTTAAGAGTTCCTTCACTAAAATATGTCCAAAAGAGAGGGAATCTGGAATCAAGAGTATAAAAGCCATCTTTCGAAGTATGAGTGAGAAGAGTATGGAACCAGGGACAGACAGACTGGGTTCCAGCACTAGTTCACTTCTACCAAGTTTTTTTACCTTAAGCTTGTCAGATAAAATCTCTCTGCCACTCAGCTCTTCTCTGTAAACTGAGAGAACCAGAGAGTTTCCTAAATACCTTCTGCATCTATAAAATCTGTCAGGCTGTTTCTAAATGACGTGTAAAAACCAAGTGCTTACCATCTCTAATATTCAAGATAAATCTTGTCCACTATTCTTTTGAATTCAAAATTCACTTAAATTTTGAATTTAGAACGTGTTTTCTAAGTACTTCTTGCTATAAAAATAGAGGCAATACTATGAAAATAACCAAAACAAGTGCTTTTCACTAGCTAATTCTTAAATACTATACCCTCAGATATTATTTTCCAAACATCACTAATCTTAGGATAAAGTATGCCTCTTTTACATGTTGAAAACTTGACACACAGAAAAATTTGTATTTACACATGAAGAACGAAGAGAATTAAAATTTGTTGCTTCCAGCTTTTCTGGGAGATCATCTACCACCATGGCAGATGTGATGCTGGACAATACATTAAATATACCAGGTAGAGTGGAAAGAGCTTGTCTTGGAAGAGCTCAGTCTCAAAGAATGAGTAACTAACTGGAGGACAGTCACTGAGAGACTGCTATCATTATTACAGGGGTCCGAAAGGTGGGAAAGGGCTGTTTTATATATGTACTGTGTCTTGTTCTCAGATAAGAGCATAGGACTTGACCACTGGTTCTTAAAAGGAAATATGGACTAGTTGGATACAAATCTCACTATAGCTTGAGAGTCATCTTATGAACACCAGCTTTAAATGATATTTTACAGAGGGCCACAAAAAATAATTTGGAGGAAGTTTATAAGGAGGAAGTCTTCGAGAGCTGAACCAGAAAAGATGATTGAAAGTAAATCAAATTATGAGATATATTGAAATATGGCATTTATTATTATGTGCAGAGTATGCGTGGAATTTTGAACTAAAAGCTGAAGAAGCAAAGATCTAGAAACCTTCATGCATAGTAAATAAATTAACCCTTTATTCTCTTATTTTCTGTACTCCCTATATTTGATGACTTATTCATACAAATGTACACTAAAAAGGCCTAATAAACTATGTTCTACCATGGGTGCATTTACCTGTTCGTGCACATGTTTTAAGTGTATTTTTCTGGGAGTGTTTTTTTAGTATCATGTGGAAACAGTATTTCAAAGGCCAAGAATTCTTTGGAAAAAGGAGAGGGGATTGTGTCTGTTTATGACCATCCAACTTTCCTAAGCTTATTAAATTAGGATATGTTGTCCCTTTCTTCTATATTTGAAGATTATTCTAGTAATATGTTTGGAGATTTTTTAAAAAGCTGCCAAATAAGGCAGGGCTAATAAATGGGTTAATAACTCATTGAAAACCCATACGTTCAGTATGCTCTACCACTCAGGACTTAGTCTCATTTTCTACTCCAAAATACCAGAGTTTTCATTGGAATTTTTTTTATATTGGAAACTATATAGTGTAAGAAAATCAGCTTATGAGCAGGTCATCAGCTCTGGAAATATCTGCCCATGAGAAAAAAATGTGATTGGAATTCTGTCACCAAGGAAATGTTTTAAAAATCTGTTTATTTCATTGCCAAACAAAAAGCTTCAAATAGTTATCTTTGTTTTGCAATGACTTTAATTCTTTTGCCCATTCATTTATTACATAGCTACTATACACTGATCATTTAGGGAAAAAAAGCACCCGAAATGATTATGCAAACCTTAAATATAACTATATGTTTGTGTGTATTCATATGCTTTTTTAAAGAGCACATTTGTGACAGGAAGTGAAGAATGGCATAGTCGGGGGAAAATTAAAGAGACACGATGTAATTATCCGAACTGGAATTAAGCCAATTAATAACCCTTGTGCTAACACTACCCTCAAAGTGCTGAAAATGCCGTCAGATATTTAAATGCCCTGGGTGGTCATGGTCAGCAATCTTCCCTTCATCCATTTTCAACACCGTGCAGGGACATGGCTCACCCTGGTTTCTGACAAAGGACTACACCTGAAGTGAGCTACAGAAGAAGGACAGAGTCTATAATTCGAAAACAAGATATTCTCAAGTGGTTGTACACAAATTATTACTGATCTCCAATGAAATAAAAATTCTAGTGTTTTTTTCATCTGCTCATTCATTCAACACACATTGACTGAATACCTACTGTGTGCCAGTATAGTACTGTGGCTGAGAGTGCAGCCTTTAAAGTTAGATTGCCTGGATTTAATTCCCAGCTCCTCACTTACTAGGCATGTGATCTTGAGAAAGTTATACAATCTTTCTATACCTCAGCTTTCTTATCTATGAAATGCAGATATTGGTAGTACCTCATTCATAGGGTTCTTGTGATGCTAAAGTATGATTTTAAAAGGTAAAGTGCTTAGCAGAGTGCTTAGAGCAAACCAATTAGTAATATGTTGTCCATCATTATTATTATGAGCCAGGAAATATAGTAAAATCTGGAAACAAAGAAATAACACAACCCCAGATGACCTAACATCCTTGAAGTTTAGATTTTAGGAATTTAGTTCTAAACTTTATAATCTCTACTGCTAATACTTTCTAGTAGAGGTCTGTATATTAGATCCTTGCTTTGCTATATGCTTTCATGTCATGAACCTACATGCTTTGAATATAGCATACTCAGGACATCCATAATATACAGTTTTGTTTACACCCTCAAGATACGCCTTCCTCCATGATAACTACCATGTAATGACTAGCTGTGTACTTTATATATGTTTGCTCATGTCATCCTTAAGACAACCCTACGGAACCAATATCATCACCTTTTACAGAAAGGAAAACTGAGGCTCTCAGAGTAGCTGTGACTTTTGCAGTGTTGTATATAAATGTGTGTTTGCCCCAAAGCTCTTGTTCTTTTTTCTCCGTTCACCAACGCACATTTACTAAGCACTCCACCGCTTTCTTCTGGGTTCTTGCCTATCAGGTACTTTGGGGCTTGCCAAAGGATCTGCCATTATCAAAATCACTGATTCCTTCCCCCTTTCCAAATCAATCGACTGTGGTCCATGTGTTTTAGGCATGGCATAGCAGCCATTGTTGAAGAGGTTGGTGTGCAAATAAATTACTCTGGCTATGACTTCTCTCAGATTAGTTGTCTTTGAGTGGGCTCCCAGGTGCCTGACATTTCTTTCGGTTTTCTTCTTTCTCCCTAAGTAGCAACGTTGTTGCTGAAGCATGACTGAGAGATGGTTTTCGCTTTCATACACACCCTGAGTCTTGTTTTAGGGCAAGAAACTTAATCTCTCCAGTAACATCTGATGGCACTGTTCTCTTCATAAACACCTCTTTTGCCATTTAAAAACTAGACCTTCAGTTACCCATTGTCAAAAGGGAATCCTTACTGGACATGATCATATGTGTCCTCAAAAAGATACCATCACTTTCGTGGGCAGGAAAGATAGTTTCCCCTTTTTAGTAGCTCATTTTCAATTGAAATATATCGGAAGAGTTGTACACACCTACTTCTCCAGGTGGAAAATCTCATCAGTGCTTTAAAACTACATAGTATGCTGAAAGACTCAATCTCTTTCACCCACAATGTGCCTATATTATAGAAGTGAGATGTATGAGAAAAACCACATATTCTCACATGGTGATATATAGCAGATGATGTTCATAGAGCGAATTGTAAATTCAGGGTGAGGTCTTTGTAGATCAATCCACTAGCCTTCATTAGCTTGAAAATGTGACACAAGTTATATCTTGCTGAGACGAGGCCTCTACAATATTATATTTTTCTGCTTTTCTCCAAGAATGAATTAAAGACTTAAATCCCTTTTTCCTAGCATTCAAAATGGTCTCTGTCTCTCTGTGTATGTGTGTGTATATATATACGTGTGTGTATATATACACACACATACATAAACACATATATAAAGTGGAAATATATTTATATATGTAATTATATTTCCATTTGGCTTTTTAAACATTTTGAAAAATTGGAGGTTTGTACACTAACTATATATATAGGTGGAGTAATCTTATTTGGGAGGCAAGGGTGATTTTCATACCTGTTGGGCCAGATCTTCAAAGAATACTCTAGGTTAGCTGGTGTGATGGAAAGAGCACTGGCCTGGTGGGCTCCTGGAGTCTTGGTGTCTAGTGTCGACTCTGGGCCTCAGTTTCCTCTCTGCTAAATCGCGAGGGGCAGAGATTGATCTCTGGGGCTTTTTCTAGCTCTGTATTCTCTGGGTCTGCAAATCGCCTTCAGTGTCTGCCATAGTCTGCCTTGCCAGCTCTGTTTGTCACAAAGATTAATCCATTTTAACTGTACCTTGGAGTGCACCCGGGAGAGGAGGATGGATGGATTGTTTTGCACCTAATATTGCATCAGAACTTTTGCCTTTTTAGATGAGATCGTGCCGTGCCTAAAATCTGTCTGCCTATCTGCCCACTGACTTTGTCTGTGCTGATCTCTTGCCACGGTGCCTCTTCTTCCAGCATCCATCTCCCTCCAAGATCTAGATTCGGCATCCGACTGTACCTGTCTTGTTCTCTGCAGCATCTGTCTGCTACACTCCTAGACCATCGTTAATAAACTTTCATACATTACACGAAAACCCCTAATATGCTGGCACCTGCACATAAATATCTATGGTTCATAAAACTAGGGGAGAAAACTCCATTTTTTAAAGACCTCTATCTAGTGCCATTTGTATTTGCACTTTTTGTTTAGTTGTAAGTTTTAATAGTTCCCCCTTTGAGGATTTGTCAGTACGAGCAGTATTGCTTATCAGAACACACCAACAGTCTTTTTGTAATATTCGCTTTTCCCCTTTGGTTCAGCCGAGCCTGCTGACAGATCATTCAAATTCAATTGTTTTATGTCTAAGCCGAACAGCTAATTAAAGTAGGGATGATTAACCTGACTGGCAGTGCCGCTCTCCCTCTCGCGCTCTCTCTCCTTCTCCTTTTCTCTCTCTCTCCCTCCTGTTCCAATCAGTCTTTTTCTCACACACTCTCTCTCTCCCCGTCTCTCCTCTCTCTCCCTCTCTCTGCCTCTCTCTCCCTCTCTCTCTCTCTTCCCCCTCTCTCTTCCTCTCTCTCTCTCAGTCTCTCTCTCCCTCCCTCGGTTGGTGTCTCTCTCTCTCTCTCTCTCTCTCTCTCTCTCTCTCTCTGTCTCTTGCTCTACTGTTTTTTTTTCCTCTCTCTCTCTCCTAAACGTGGTCTGCTTGCTGATGGCAGAATGGCACTCGGAGATTTGTGCATTGTGTCTGGTTTCCTACGGGCAGGCTGACCCAGTGCCTCCAGGGACTTATCAATAGACCACTCAGAAGAGACACAGACAGGAGAGAGGAGGAGGGGTGGGGGGAGAGAGAGAGAATCAATATCAAGAATAGAAGGAGCTCCGAAGCCATTTTTTTTTTAAAGAAGTATCGGGACTTGGGAGAGGGTGACAAAGAAGGTTTTTCAAAGAGGCAGTGGAGGAGGTTCTAATAAATTTGGAAGGAAACAGTTCCCTGTCTTGGGAAAAGGAGAACTCCTGACTGATTAGCATTCACACCAGGTATGAGATGTTCGCTACCCCTTATCACTGTGTCGCAACCGAGATGGAAAAGCCTTTTTTTTTTTTTTTAGGAGACCGAGGGAGCATGTATTTTGCTGTGTTTGTTGTTGGGGGGTAAGAGGGGCGGCGTGAGAAGCTGTGGGCATTTGTGTATGAGAGCAGAAAGAATGGAAGCAGTACAACGGGGGGTGGGAAAGAGTATGGAGTATGTTACTGTCTTCCCTGTCTTTGTGCACCCCTGGGGGGTTACCCAAGTTCATTTCTAGCAGGTGGATTTAGACGGGAGTTACTTAACGCTTGACCGCCAGTTTTGAAAAAAAAAGAAAAAGAAAAAAACGCTGCTTCCTATGTCTATTAAAGGAAGCTCCAATTTCTCTCTCTCTCTCTCTCTCCCTTCTCTTTTCCTCTCCTTTCCTCTCTCTCTTCCTCTCTCTCTTCCTCTCTCTCTGCCCCCCCCATTCCCTCTTCCCCTCTCTCCCTCTCCCTCTCTCTTCTTTTTTTCCTCTTCTAACCAGACAGCGGGAGGGTTTCTGGCTCCCAGCCAGCCCAAAAGCCTCTAAGTGTTTTGCACTTGTTTCAGGGAGTAGCTGCCCGGGGATTTTTCAGCATTTTCACTAGAGAACAAAGAGTTCTTTACAAAGGGAAGGGTGCGGGGGGGGGCGAGTGGGGGGAGTGAGCTTAATGTCTGATATATGTTTTTCTATTTTTATTAGTTTTTCGCCTAAAAAGAAAGAGACAGGAACAGAACATTCACTCTATAAAGACACAAAGACATTCAAAAGAAATCCAGTTATCTTTTCTCCCCATCATCCCAATATATATATATATGTGTTCATGAAAAAATTAAAAAGAAAAAGACTAATTAAGTTGCATATGTTGCTCTTTTCTTCTCTTTTAATCTTTCCAAATCCAACTGTTCTTATGCTCACTTTATGCTATTTTTTTTTTACTCACAATAAAAGTTGTTCAGGATGCATCTTCTGTTATCATCTCTTTACCCTTTCTGGGTCGCCAAAATCTTGTGGAAGAAAGAACCAAAGTCCATCAAATAATCCATTTGGTGACTAGAACATCTTCTACTTTTGCCACTTGAGTAAAAAGTTAATTATGGAATTTGGGTTCCCAAAATACCAATGGGGTACATCAGTTCATTCGATCTCACAAGTTTTTGCATCCATCTGTTTAAAAGGTACCACTTGTGTGACTTGTCAGTTATTAAGAAAAGGTAGTAAGGGAGCAGATATTTGTATTTTATTCTTGTTTCTAATTATGTAAATGACAAAACCCCCAGAGAGATTATTTGCCCCATCTATGATACACTAGTTCAAGCAAAATATAGTCTAGATGGAGATTTTGTCAACGATTCTGATTGCCACGTAGCTTTGTGTTCTCCATTTCAATTTTTGCCTATGCATGTATATTTTTACCATGAATTTGTGTTGTAGCAAACATTTCAGAATGCTTATCATTTTCAAATTAATGCTCCAACAAAAGAAAAAAGAAATCATATGTGAACTGTATGTGTAAAATGTAGTAAACAATTTTTCTTTTATATATGCTGTACATTTATATCTTTATGCTAATATCCTGGATTTATAAACCCAGGATAATGTTTTCTTTCTGAAAGTTCTCCTCTTAATGCATTTATATGTTGATTGTCACTTAGAAATCTTTTTAAGGTACATTATAGATACAAAACTAAACAAGGGGAACAATTCTCAAGCTGTACAAAAACCCTTAAATATATATTATATACCATTCCTAACTACAGATAACTGTTTTGCTAAGTGGAAAGCAGCTACAACAGTTGTTTCAAGAATCAGAAACTCTTTTCTTTTTTTTTCTATTAACTGAAAATAAAATCTATTTGTATCACTGGGGAGGGAAAATGTAGGGGAAAATATAGATATATACATTTTCCATAATTATAGAATACATTTATGTAACTGCTTCTTAAGGATGTAATATATATCAGGGCAGAGTTTGATGCTTCATCAAAAAACCCTCCTGGCTGGGAGGTGTGATTGCCTTATGTTTGAAGTAACTTGATAATAAGGAGTCTTTTCGGGAAACCTTACTATGTATGTGTTGCCTCAGTCATGACCCTCAGAGAAAAAACAAGTACTAGGTGGCCAGTGTTAGCACTTGAACTCGCTGAAAGATATTAGAACTAAGGGAACTTTTGGCAAATCCAGAATTTTCCAGGGTAACTCACTTCTTACAGTTACATGTTTTCTTTAGGAAAATTCTTGAATTGCTTTCAGAGTTTTCTGTATTTTTGTAGAATTTTTTAATGCTTTTAATAGTTCCTAAGGAGAAAAATACTTTTAAAAAGAATGTCATCCAGATAAGAGAAACTCAGTCTTTAAAAAGTTTTATGTTGAAGGCAAGAGTTGTTTTGTTTTTGTTTTTGTTTTTTTCCTTTTTGCTTGTATTTTATTTTTTTCCCCCGAATTCTTTTGTTGCTGTGGGCTGTTGTCCCTGCATTTTTAATTTTTCATTTGGTTCCCCCCTCCCCACTTTTTTTTCTTTTTTCTTTCTCCTTTTGGTCTGTTTTTGATGTGACCAAGGGGGTCTTTGAAAGGAGCAGAGGGACTAGGAGAAGAGGCTGTTACTGAAAGCTGCACTAGCTCTTCTTGATCCCAACTCAGGCAGCTCCTATCAGCTAGTTGTGCCGCCAAGAGTACAGTGACAGGTGATAGCTGTCATTCTGGGATTCTTCGTGGATCTGACCTGAGAGTAACACATTCACAGTCGAGGAGAAAAGGGGAAAAAAATAGAGGAGGAGGAAAGAAAAGCTCTTTGAGCTGGAATACACTGGCCCTTTCTTCCTGTAGGCAATCCGCTCCAGTTCTTGGCGACGTGTCCTGCACTATCAGATATCATATGACTTTTTATTTAGATTCCTTTTCGGAGAATGGCCTGTTAGGACTCTGTTTGTTTTCTTTTATTTAATTTCCTTCTCCCCTCACCCACTAGTTTTGCGTATCTGTGTGTGTCAGAGCGTGTGTGCGCGCATGCATATGTGTGTGCAATTTTTATCTTTGTTTTTGTTCTGTTGATCTGATGCTTTATTTAAAGACAAAGCTTTAATTATTTCAGTATACTGGTTTAATTATTTGCCAAAAAGAAACCTCATTCTAGGCTTTTTGGGGGGTCCATTTTTAAACACATCCATTAACACATGAGGCTGGAGATCCTAAATGCTTGTTGGTCTGCGCTTGGCCCACTCCCTCACCTTAATTTAACCCTCCCCTTCATCAGCATGCAGGGCAGTATAAGTTAGGAAACACCTGTGCTGAGTTGAGAGCGAAATAAAAGTAGAAGCAACTTCTTCAAATTTGCAATCCTAGTTTCACTTTAATAAACTTTTTTTAATCATTGATTTTTTTTTTTTTTTTTTTTTTTTTTTTGGCACCCTCTGTTAAGCTTGAAAGCATCAGAGATAGTGAACGATGTGTCTGTGGAGCTTTTGTGAGGCCAGCTGAGCACCCTTGGAAAGTAGAGCAGGAGCTGAAATTCATTCAGAGACTTAAGAATTAAGTACGAGATTTAAATAAGATCTGTGAGATCTGCGAGCTGTTCAGGGTTTGGTGATAGATGGTAAAATGGAATGCTTAGGGATATTCAAGGAGGAGAAAGAAATTTCCAACCAGGAACGAAACAAACAGGCATTTCTACTGCAATTCGTACTTTAAAAACCTTATTTTATCAAATTTTTATTTTATATATCTCAAAATTTAATCAGTTGTTATGATTGCCTTCTTTTCCATGCTTGCTATGAAAAACAGATGAATTGTGCTGATATTATTACTGGGTTTCTCCTAAATTTCTGTTGTATTTCTTTTTCAGTTTTAAAGAGTTCTGATTTTAGTTAGCAAAAGAAAAATAAAACTTCTCTAGGTATGCATATGGTTGTATACACATTATTCTTATCTATACATAATATATCCTGTTTATATCAGGATATAATTTTTGTATAGTTACATGCAAGACTGCCTTGAAAGTTCAGATGACCATTACATTCTTTAAACCCATAGTTTTTAGTTTCTTGTTAGTTTCTCTGAAATTGTTTTTTACAGACCTTAAATTTGCAATGCCCTATCATAGGCAGAGGTGAATTTTGTTGAAACTTGGAGAAAAATTTATTCCACCCCTTTAAGCATACCCAAAAGGGAAGAGAGAACTATTTTTCGTTCAACAAAAAATTTTAAAAGCCTTTTTTCCTTCAGCGGAAAACTCCAAAACAGCTTTGTCTCAGAACGTTAAACTTGGCATGGATAAAAAAATGTGAGTTTTGCTTTGTTTGAGGAAATTTGTTTTTGAAACAACAATGTTATAAATATTTTTAAATTGCCTGCTGAGCATGCGCTGTATCTGACTTTATTCATAGTTTTAAACACACACCAAAGTGCAGTCTTCTGAATGGCCACAGGTAAGGCTGTTGATTTGTGTGATCTTTCGCAGAGGCACTTTCTGTGGGTCCGTTCAGTTTTCCAGAAGGGAAAAAGGCGAGAGCTGAGTTTAGACCTGGACACCTTTCTAAGTATCATAGGCAAAAGCAAATTGCCCCATTAAGGCTTGCACATTACACTTAGGGTAAGTACTATTCAACTTTCCTTTTTATAGGAGTTGCCTGCCTTAACTTTTCAGCTTAATACTAGCAGCGTAAATTAAGAAAAAAAATTAACTCAATGAGGTATTTCACTGAAATAGAAAATTTGCAGATTTTAAAGGGTATCTATTGTGCATAAATTTGGGGATACGAGAATTTGCCAGTGAAATGATAGCAGCTCTGTGCTTACAGAGCAAAGATGTGCTAGTCTGAACATGCCTGATCTCATCTGGAATTGAAAGCTAAATCTAGGTGGGCCTGTAATAATACCAGAAAATGAACACATGTGTCTTTTGTGCAACCCTTTTTTTTTTTTTTTTTTTTTTTTTTTTTTTTTTTTTTTTTTTTTAAAAAAGCTAGGCTTCCAAAGGGAATGACAAAGAAGCAGGTTCTCCTCTTGCTTAATAAGTAGTCATACTTTGCCTCTGGAGATATGTATTTCCAGTTGTTTTAGTTGTTTTGTTTTGTTGTTGTCATCACTATCGAAGAATATTCTTGCCTGTCAGTGATTATTAACACTTTCCGTTTTTCAGAATGCTTTAACTCTGTTTGATGTTTCCTCACTTGGTTACCTTTCTCAAGTCTGCGATGACCCTCTCAGGCTTTGCAATTCTTATCGATTCTTACCAGAATATACTTACTCATTAGCTGTTTTGTTATAGTTATGGTGGAGATAATCTTGTTTTTCAGGCCTTTATAACTACCCAAACCAATTACCTTTTGAGGTGAAATTTCTCATAGTTATCCTTGACACAGAACTGAACTTGTCTTGAAAAGGCTTGAAGAAAATCCAATTAGCCGTTTTTTGAAAACTGAATATTCTAATAAATGCAAATGAATTATTTTACAAAATACTTATTGATGTGCAATACTTTTCTAATCTGTTTTTCTTTTCGTGCTTTAAAACAGAACCTGAAAATGTGTTAAAAAGAAAGAAAGAAAAAGAAACCTGCCAGGTTAATGCTGATATTTTAAACACCCAATTTAAAATAATTCTCAAAGTTTGAATTTCTTTGCAACATATTACCTTTCAGTGTCAGTCAGTAATACCTGTGCAGGTATATATATACATTCACACCCACAGGAAAACATGAGTCCACTTTACACTTACATTAATTCTATTTTAATCTACAAGAGAAAAGGTTAGCGTTACTGTAAAACTTTTGTTAATTCATTATATTTTATTTTTCTGTAATAAAAAAATTCACTGAAATTGCTTTTATCCAGTTATATATATACTTAACACCTATTTATAGTCAAATATTTTATCTTAATTTATAAAGTATTTTTGTAAGTCTTATACGCTGCTGAATTTTATGCACCTATGTGAACGTTTTAAGTTTTTTCTGATACAGTTTGCTTTGTTCCAAATCTGTTAACTATGTCAGAAGTTTTTTTCTTTCCCAATCTAGAAAGAGTATGGCCACCTTTTCCTATATATGATATCTGTATGTCTTCAGTATTCTGAAGAAGAGACTTTTTAACCTGCAATCTCTTGGAAAGCTTTCAAACAAGTGGGAGAAGTAATCTTTACTTTGCTTCTCCTTGATCCATCTGTTTGCCCTCACTGTACGGCCCGTCACTACCAGCAACCCTGAAAAAAACAACAATAATAAATATGATATGATAATTTTTCTGATCACAGAACCAGGAAATACCAAAGAAAATTGTGGCATATGTAGGAAAATGCCAAGAGCTTCTCCAGTAAGATCAGCTGTTTTTATACTTTTTTTTCCCCTTGAATTTTGTTTGTGACTTTTTTGGCTTGCTGAAGCACATCCCCGTAATCTTACGAAGCCACAGCAAATCCCCAATGCCACAACAATACTGTGCAGCCGGGGAGAGGCCAGAAGAGCTGATCCTGGGTGGCTGCAGGCTTCCCCAGCAGCGGTGGAGGCAGGAGGAGTAAGTAGGCTACTCTTCTTTTCACTTCTTACCTAGGCTGCCCAACCTGCCAGGTAGAGATTTTCTTTCTGGAGCTTTCTCTTCAACTGTCTGAGGCATTTCCTTCAACAACCAATGACTTTCTACCTCCAAGAGATGGTTCATATAGCAAAACATCCATTTTTATTTTATATTGCAACATGGAAAGCTTTGAAAATCGGAAGGGCAAAGGAAAGGGGGCTCAGGGTATCTGAGAAATATCCAAAATGGCATTAGGCTCAAAGCTGTTTTTTGTGGTTGCTCAGGTCTATAACTTTTCTGTTCTCTCCAGAGCCTCTAAGTGGTTGAAAGTAGTGAATGGGATAACTATAGGGTACACACTATGATCTAACTGATTCAGTAGATGGAGCTCTTCTCCTTAAGTCTGTATTTAAATTAACGTCCCACTCTAGTTTGTGGGGCTCTCTTTTAAGGTGTGTCATACTACACACATAAAATTGAGGCCTGCATAGCTAGAGAAGAGATTTCCTGGCGCTTTTCGAGAGACATGAAGCATTTGTTCTGAAATGCAAACAGTGCAGAGGAGCACAAGGGTGGGGTGGGAAGGGAAATGGAGTTTACCTATCTGAATTTCTCCCTGTGTTTGTTGATATTCTTAAGTGTGATTTTAAATCCTAGCAGTTATTGTGGAATACACTTATTCATTAGCTAATTTGTAAATGTAGAAAAATATATTGCACGTGCAGGATTTTGGGGATATTTATTGCAGATCTTCCACGCTATCCGAACTGTGCAGAACTCCTTTCATTTGATTCTGCAAAAGCATCTTAATACTGTAATGCAGTTGTTTCATCTAATTAGTCCAGAGAACCTGAATAAAATGTTACAAGTTCTGAATTGTGACAGCGCAATGAAGGGCAAAGTAGGTGTGTTAGTAAGGTGCCTTTGTGGAAGCCAAAATATTTTCAGCAATAACTGAAATTAGATTTCCAGTATCTGTTTTAATGGGGGAAGAGCTACTTGTTTATTTCTTTTTAAATTAATTGAAATGAATAATTGCCACAAAATTTTTGTCAGTGTTACATTGTTTTGGGTACCAATAGAATAAGTTTGATTATGTCTCTTCCTCGTACCAAGTGCAGAAATATATGTAAACTGTATGTAATAAATTATCTTCCTTAGTGGAATGTCTTCTCACAGATTGGAGATATTACTGAATATCTCTTGTTAAATCTTGATAAGATCATTTGGCCAAAGTAGAAATGGTCTTGGCTTTAGTACCAAAAGAAATAGAATTTTTAAAAGACTTGGATTTCCTTTGCATACCACGTGTCTGAGTTTGATACAGTCCAGGAAAATAGAGAGGATGAGACGAAATTATTCCTAAGCAGCCGCCGTAGGCCAAATACTGAAACAGTGCCAACCTGGACCAATCAGGCCGGCTTCTCAGAAGATACATGCTTTTGTCAAACACTTACATGAAGAAAGAGAGAGAGGAAGTTCGTGAAACTGTATTCGTATGAATATTCTTCACTGATTTCAATAAAGTCCATGGTAATAAATGCAATGATTTTTATTCTTTTGTAAAGCAGAAAATCTGAGTTTTTCTGGGCAGCTAAGGATCTCTAAATGTTGTACTGTGACATCTTTTAAACAAAACTATTCTTTCAAATTTAAGCAAGTGAAAAACTTCTCACAAAGAGCAAAGAGTAAAATTGATGGAAACTCAGAATCAATTCCAAACCCATTTCTGGCATGATGAGAATAACATTTGTGCTGTGTTTAAAGTAGTTTAAAACAAGAAAATGATAAAATGATCAATATACTTAAAGCCAAAAATAACCAGGAGAGAACAATCTGTAATCCATTCTCAGTCCTGAAACCCTACACTACTTATTGAACATGAAAATAAACAACTATATCTTTTATAAGGTGGCACTGCAAACCTTATGACATATAAACAGCAATGATGAGATGCCAAACTTTCAACCCTTTATTTAAGCTATGTGTTTAGAATTTAGTTGGGCAAAAATTCCTGGACTTTAAACTATTATACATTTATTTATTTCTACATACCATGACCATAAAAAGAACAAACATTAAGGAATATACAGATTGTCACAGTGAACTACATTGCCACCTTACAGTTTATGTAATCTGTTTATTTTAAAAAGAGAAAAGGTTTTAACTACAGCAAAAGAATATTTAAGGTTAGAAAGTCAGTTAATTGCTCAATGTAGAACAGATTTAATATTTCTTTAAAAATACCTCGACTCCTGACTAATTTATTAAATTCAACACATACGTAAATAGAAATCATACATATTTTATGCTTATTGCTTTAATGGATTGTTTTAAAAGACTAACTTGACACTAATAAATTTTGAACCTGTGGATTCAAGGTCAGTGAAATGCTGCTGTCCAAGTTTACAGAATTCTCTCTAGACTTAAGATTTTGCTCTAATAAATTTCTTACCAATTTTTCAGAGTCACTTGACTGGGTAGGTATTTATTGGTCAGATAAAATAAAATTGTCCATCTAGATTTTTTAAATTCTAGCTGAAGAACTTAAAATAACAACAAATTGCACAGGCAAATAGTTTCATTGAACTGAGGTGCTGTAGGAATGATGATAATTCTAATGAGCACTGTGACGAATGTAACTACAATGAAGCACGTTTGATTACATCAGTAAGAGTGAACTCAATGGGCAAGGTCAGAAGGGTGAGACATAGAAGTCATGACAGAGTGAGGGCTAATGATTAAAGTTATGGGAGCTATTTAAAGTCTATAGCTGGGTGCAAAATTAACAGATATGGAAAGTAGGAGTCAATCAATTCCAAAAATGGACAGTACTTTTTCCTATAGGATATAATTAACTGTATAATTTACTGCTGCAGGGATTTATAACAACATCATAAGCTTTGGTTGTCCAGTGTGATAGTAGTTGTAAAGAGCTGTTATGCACATCTGCTTAAAGATTTATATAAGTGTAATTGTAACAGCAACTTGTTATGCTATTGTTTGAAGTTGAAAAGCTCTGCTTTAAGTGTCGACAAAGCAAATGTCAGCATCATAGAATCGTAATCACTGTATCTTGGAGCTTGAAGGAGCTTTAGATATCTCAATATGGGTGAGTGGGTTAACCAACTCTTCAGAAAGGAATATTGGAATATCTGGTCAAGGACCATGTAGAATTTGAAAATACATATATATTACAATGGTTTATATTTAGAAAACAAAATTTACAAGAAAAACTTAACAAAATAGAGAAAGTAAATCTCTACAAAATTATCTGAACTAATGGTACTGTATATTATATTCTGTGAACCAGGAATTTTAAATAGGGAAGAGTAGCAAGATCTATATTAAAACGAGGTTTTATTTTTATCCAAAAAAATTGGTGAGGGAGTTGTCCAACAGATTAAGAAATGATATTCAGGCTTAAACTACTCATGTTGCCAATAAGAAAACTTAAGAGAGAACTTAAGAAAACTTAAACAGAGAAGAGATAAAATCTTTTCAAGATGAGCAAGGCAAAACTGGGACCAGAACTCAAGTTTTGTAGCTCACGTTTTCTTGATGTACTCCTATGCCAAAAGACTGACCACTGAAACTAATTTATAAAAATAAAAAGTAAGTGATATCCCACTTTGAAGAAGTGGAAGAAACCAGACCCTCAGGGTTTCTATTTCTGTGCCAGTAACCTCACCTCAGATGTGGCAGGGACAAATATGTGTGATGAGGATAAGGCATTCTGAGGAATGAAACAGAATGCACCCAGATGCATGGACTCCCTAGAGACGCTGGAGTTAACACTGCTGCCCAGACCTCCATAGTCTTGTATCTCACCTTTTTTCTCCCTCTATCCCCACCAAAAAATAAATAACAAGAAAAGAAAACTTCTGAGAAATTGTAGTCAGAAGATCTTTTGGAAAGAAGTATTTCTTTGTAGAAATTTTCCTGTACAGATTGGTATATTTTACTATCTTATCAAAGTATGAGTTCTGATGAGACATTGATGATTCAACAGGTTTATGAACATTACAAACTGGACTAATCCTTGTTTCCTAAGCACACGCATTTTCCCATCCATATTCTTTTTCCTCTAGTATTCCCAAATAGAAACACATTCTGCCTTCTTTATTTCTACAACACTTTGTATCTTTTAATGACCCCTGTCGTATTTCATTTTATATGCAAGCCATTTATGTATTTATTTGTAATGTAAGGAACAGGTCTACATAATTTAGGCAATGTACTGAATTTTATGGGGCCTCACTTTCCACATCTGTAAGGAGAAAAATGACATCTGCCTTCCTGGGATACTGTAAGAGTTCCATGAAATGTAGTATGTAAAGTGCTGAGCAGAATGACTCGTACAAGGTTATCACTCAGCATTGCTGTTAGTGTTCCTGCTGCTATTACTTATTAATATTCCCCTGCCTCTGGTTCCTTCCCATTTATATACTTCTCAAGGTCATAGATTGACCTAATTCATTATCTCCTCATGCAATGAACACAATGATTTTTACGTAACAGGAACCTAATAAAAATATATTGAATCTTTTTATAAAAGTCCATATTGGACCTATTATTTCCCTACAAAGATCCTTATAATCCTGTCCTGGAAGTTTAAAATAGTGGTGGTCATGGCCATTGCCTGACCCACGTACATTGTAAAATACAGTAGTGTTGCTTGCTGTGGACTGTGGGAGCCACATGATTTTTCAGGTTCCCCACAGACCCCCAACCGCTTAAGGTTGCTCTTTGCGGCGTCTCCAGAAGTGTCAGCTTATTTTTCTGGTTCATGTGATTAATGAGCTTGTTATACCTCTGTCTGTAGCCTAAACTAGAAACTTTCACTTTGGAGAGCAGGTCAAGATATCGAATTTAATTTTGGTTGCATCTGTTATAAGCCAATTGTGTATTCATTACATTTATAGATTCCCTCTTCAGCCATATATTTTCATGACTGTTGAGAGCACCTGAATCTGTGTTGAATGTCCTTAGATTTTACTTTGGAGACCTGAAAATGAGACAGTGAGATCTTTTTGATAGCTAGCTGTCATCTTTGGCATTTTCTTCCCTTTAGTGTGTAATCTGGTCTAAATTTGAAGAAGGGGGCAAGTATAGCATTTTTATCTAGCTTGAATATGGCATCGTAATTCTATATTAATGAGGTCAATGGTAAATACAGTTCAGCTACACATTTCTCTTTTTCCAGACATACAAACACATTCTGTGGAAATAGAAAATGTCTAAAAAATGGAAATGATAAAATAACTTGCAACATGAAAGGGTAGAGATATAGCATTAAATGTATGGGTTTAGCTGTTAGCAGAGCAACATACAAAGTGGACTCTGAGTGTGTATGGATCTTGCCAGTCCTTCAAGGTTTCAGTGAATAGCAAGAAAATGAAAAAGAGGTAGATCACATGAACACGGCAGAGGAGAGACTGACAGCAGGGTGTGCTCAAGTCAGGAGGAATGTTGCGTTTTAATCAGCCAGAAGTTCCATTTATTTGAGAATGAGCTGGTATTTGTGAGGGGAACAAGGTCACATTTAGTAGAACTGGTAATTCAATAAAGGATTTTGACTTTGCCAGAGTCATGGTGTTGGCATCAAGAGAAGAAAGTTTTGCAGATTTCTGTGTGTGCACTTGCTGTTACTGGTGTTCCTGGTGGGTGGCTGAATCATCCTGATGGCATTCAACAGGAACCAGCTGCTGAGAATATTAAAATGCAAGCATTTATTCCTCTAGAGAGACAGTAGCATCTGCAAAGTTTTCCTATCTTGATAGTACAGATAATCCCAGGGAGCATTCTCTAGTAGTTTTCACTCTCTATTCATTTATACATTTTCTTTTTATCATTAGCATTAGTATCTCAAGTTCTAAATGAAGAGAAGAGTGCCTGAGTCCTGAGTTCACAACAGGCTGTAGAGATGGATAGTTAACACTTGGCCAAGAACTTGGTATTGCTTCTTGGGCTTTACCTTGAATTGTTATCTAAAAGGGGGAAACTGACATTTCCCTCCCTTGGCCTGTCTTCAAAGCAAAGAGTCATCCATACTCCTAGTCTTCAGCGAGCTCCATCAGTGTCAATCCTGCCCTCCACAACCCCCACCAAACACAGGCTTTGGAGCTTTTCACTTTACTTACAATATTTGTAAATTTGTTGCTTTCCTTGTGTGTTTATACTTTATTTGTTTGTTTGGTTTATTTTGTTTTGTTGGTGGTGTTTTTTTGTTTTGGTTTTGGTTTGGATTTTTTGAGCTACCATCAACAGTTAGGGGAAAAGGAGTTACAAAAAGGAGGTTTGGACTCAATAATCTTCCAGGTCTTTCCGTCTCTAATATTTATGAATAATGTATTGAACTGATGGAAAAAATGTTGAATATGTTCATTATGAATTATATTCACCAGTGTGTTGCCTAGAATATAAAAGAGCAAAGCAGTTGCCACGTAAGTAGTTCCTTACAATAAATGTAGTGGTACAACAGAGCTCTGTATCCCTTCCCATTCCACTGCGCGTTGTCCCCAAACACACGCATTACGTGTCTGAGTGGCAACTGCAGACGGGGTGCTTGATGGGATGACAGCCAGCCAAGGTTCTGACGGGTACAGGGACATTCGTAGTGCAGTGGGTCTTAAACAGAAGCAGCCTTGATGAAGATTTTGATAGTGCAGTTTCCTTTAGGAGAAATCACCGAAGCCAGTTTCACATAGCAAACATTACTCAAGTGTTATCATGCTGCAGGGGTTACAGCTCCTATCAGGAGAAATGGAACTTATAATTTTGCCCCTGATTTTTAAAAAAAACAGCATGAATAACTAATTTGTCAGCAATGTTACATTCTAAGTGAGCCAGAGTGGCAGAAAATTCAGAACTATTTATTATATTTAGCTTCAAAATTCATTATATGCTTGTCTCTGTTGGTTTTTCTTCATAATTATGTTTTGTTTAGAATTTATCAAAATAAAATTGTATTTTCTAAGCATTTACCAGATGACATTGGGAAACAGTAACCAGAAGCATGACAAGAGGCAAGAAATCTTTTTAGTCACACAAATAATCGACAAAAGAGATAATAAAGAGTTAAAATAATAGCAAAATAGTTTTTCCCTGGCCAAAAAACACTGAGGCCCATTTTTTATCAAATATGTCACCATAAGTGATATGCAAATATGTGCCAAAATAGAGAAGGACCATCTAATGTCAGGGACTCACAGGGGACAGCCGTAATGTTGAGGATAGTTCCAAGTTAAAGCAGTTCAACAGGAAGGTGCACAGAAAGCTCTGGCTTTTGTCTGAGATCCCAGGAGAATAGCAGGGTGTTGATGAGCAGGTTCTGCCTCCAAAAAGCTGTTCCTTCCTGTGGTATCGCTTCAGAGCCTTCAGACTAGCTCTCGCGAGAGGAGGGTCCAAGACATCACTTGTACCAGTATCAACTTTATAGTGACATTAATTCAAATAAACTGTCCCAGCGTTATCTATCCTTTTGCCTTTCAGAAATGAGCTTTTTTTCTCCCCTTGTGCTCTCTTTAGGAGCTGAAACCCATCAAAGCCCATGAAGAGCAAGTGTAAATTTAGAGCAACCACATTTATCAATAGTTTATAATAATCTCAGAGGAGAAGCAGAGAGAGGAAGAAAGTAAGAGGGAATGAGAGAAATAGTGAAATTTTTTTCAGGAAAATTACATTACCCATTATTTAGATCAAGTCACTCAAAAGCAATAAAGGATACCCAATTCCATAGTGGTATAATGTAAGAGTGGATGTGGCAGGATTTTTTTTTCCCCCATCTCCACCCTTCCTTACAGGACAAATCGCTTAACCTATCTGTGTAATAGTGTGTTTGTCAAATAAATAGAAAACCATCTATCCTCATCTACTTCACAGCAGTATTGCTAAGGTTGATTGTGCACACATATATTAATGTATATATTGTAGCTATCTATTTACAGCAGGGGAGAATGATTTTAAAATAAATGAATCCGAGTTTTATGTGTGCATCTGTTGTGAAGGTCAGTCACTTTTTAAAAAAAAAAAAAGTAAGACCTTTTCTGCTAATTACCATTTGTTAAAACACTTGAAAATGATGACTGAGCCTACGTCACCTCTGTGAAATGGAAGGCTTTTGAAATCTAAGCATGATTATAGAGATTCAAACACATTTCCATCTACTTATGGACCCTAATGGCCTTATTCAGAGCAGTACAAACCTATTAAGCCAAATAAAAGATTAGCTTTGCCAATAGATATCTTTTTTTAAAATCCTAAATCAAGGATATAGCAATTGGTCTAGTGTCAAAGTATAATTCTGGCTGTAGGAGTGAACTGGTTCTCTATATTAGATATTTTTCTTTAATGGGACAAAGATAACTAGAAAGGACAGAATTAAGTTTCAACCTGTACAAACATCCTAGGCATCTGCCAAGCTACTGGTCTATCCATTCAAGAAGTAGGCTAAGAATATATAAAGTCCCTAAGATCATTGGAAAAGAGGCCACATTCATTTCACTTTGGACTGCTGTTATTCTTTTGATGTTGGTCTGAGCTCTTTAATTCTCTCCTTTCTTCATACATACATACATTTTTTAGACATGATGTTACTCTCCAATAGCTTTTCCCCAGGCCCATTCCAAGCATCCAGGAAAGAGAAACTTAGCTTCCATGGAGAGTGAAATCATCGCTTCAACTTAGCATAATAAGAAAGGGAGCAAGCATACTGTCAGTGGAATGAGGGAGTTTCTGCTGGACTATGACCAGATTCTCCTGTTTCCACTATTTTTTCTCAAACTGAAAAGAGTTATTGTGGTAATTCACCTGCACTTCCGAACCTCTGTGCATACACCCAAGACCTACTCAAGGTAAAGCCAGAAAGAGATTAAGAGCAGACTTTCATCCAGGGGACTCAGCTTCTTTTTAGTGACTTCTGCTTGTTTTGTTGTTGTTTTTAAATAAATTTGTGTTTTTAGAAAATATGTTTGAATTCCCAGACATTGATATCCTGGGCATCCTTAGGTTGTGACAGAAGCAGGGATTAGTGACTGTGACAAATGTCGCAGAAGCCAGTGCAGTTGCAATCTATCAAATATGTTGGCAGACCCCAGGATTTTCTGATCCTTATTGCAGAATTCAGTTGTGTCCTTACCGTAGGGAGACAGGGTTAACTGAGAGTTTTGAGAGTTGTGGTGCATGCTTTTCCATTTGGGTCTTGGTAGCTCTGGGACTGGAATACCTTGGTAAAAACAATAACTAAAACTAGGGCCAGCTTCATGGGTATACAACCTGTTAACTTGCACAAGGTCCCATGTTTGGATGGGCCCTATGCCTGGCTTAATGTACTTCTGTTGCTGTCCTGAAATTCTTAATAATTTTTGAATAAGGAGCCCTACATTTTTTTATTTTGCCTTGAGCCCCAGAAATTACAGAGCTGGTCTTGCCTAGAATTTGTCTTTCCCTAGCATACCAGTTGAACGTTTCGGTCATTTTTTCTTTTACTGAAAATGATCCCTTTTTCAGTTCCTCAAAAGTTAATTCCTCCATTAAACTCTTTGAAGATTTCTGTCCACGTAATGTGGTTCAGAAGAACTCATCTCTCCTTCTTTCCTCCAAGCACCTTGAGATGATTATGATCAAAGTGATCTTGTTTTGTAATCAGAAACGCTATAGCTGTCTCAGTCAAGTTTTTTTTTTTATTTTATTTATTTATTTATTTATTTATTTATTTATTTTGCAAGAAGTGAATACTTGGGAAAAATAGTTGTATCATAGTAGTGAGGGCTTTAGCCTTTATTGGATCATTAAAATACACTTCAGTCATTAAATTGAGGTTTTAAAATGAGCACCTAACATTAAGATTATCTTAGCCTAAGTACCTCCCAAACATCATGTGATCAAACACATCCATGTATGCTAAAAACAAGCTGATCTCTCAGCTCTGGCCCTGGGCTTCTGCCTCTCTCAGACCCCCACCAATGCCACTGCTAGCTATGTGTTCTGTGGCCTTCCCCTCATCTTCCCTTCTGCTTTCAGTTCAGATCAATCCTTTTATTCTTCTTACTCAAAACACAACTGGCGTTAGCAGGAGGCAGTTCCTCGCTTCAGTCTACTTACAGCATCTAAGGAGACTACTTCTTGCTAAGTTTTGCACATACACACTAATGCCCGCCACCACCTTGATGAGTGGGAATTACAGGATTGTAAGGCCTGGAGCAGACCCCAAAGATGGACAGGCCTGTCCATGGTGACAGTTTGTTAGGACCAAGCCTTAATCCCAAACATGTAGGCCTCCTGACTCCTAGTCAGGTATGCGTTGGATAACTCAAGGGATGTTCAACGTTCCTGAAAGATAAATTCCACATGACTGGCTCCTAAACCTGTTTTCAAGCACCCATTAGTAAAAGGAAGAGGAAAAGACAAATATATACATGTAAATACATATGTTATAGGAGCTGAGAAAAGAGTGCTGTGTAACAAGGAGCCTGACTGGCCACCTTGAGCTCTAGTTAGCCTCTTAAAGCCGATAAAATATTTCCTATGACTAATAATATCTTCAGGGCTGTTGGAAGGATCTAGAGAGATGCTCACCTAACACAAAGCCTAACTCACTTGGAAGATGAGGAAGGGTTAATTTCTTCTACCTCTTCCTCCTCTTCCTTCTTTGCCCTTACTTTCACACATTTCTTCCTCCCTCCTCTAGTAAAGGAAGGAAAACAGAAGGGATCTGATGGAGAGATAGTCTTTGTGAGTTTATAGGAGATTAAACTACCCTAACCTCAACCAAGTAGGCTGTAGTTTGCTGACCTCCTGGTGAGCAACAGCAAAACCATGGAGCAACAGAAGAGCCAAAGGCATTTTTGATAAACCATGGTATCTCTCAAGGGATTTTTTTAGTGGTTTACCAGCTCCAGACAAGGCGCTGGGCAAAAACTGCAATACAGACTGGGTTCTTTTCAGTCCTTGTCAGTCACTTCATCTTCTCATCTGCCAGCAGAGCCTAGGGTCCTTGTGTTAGTTAATCTGATTCCTTCCTTCAGCTTCCCTTGTTCCAGAATTATCCCTATCCCTCCCTCCAACTGCAGTCCAAAACTGCTTTACACTGAGATAACTCTCTTGGTGTTGGTTTGCATCTCAGAAGAAGTGTTGGAAAACTTTTTTTAACAAGGGGACTTTTCTTCTTGCAGGCTCAGAATCAGCTATGTTCTCAATGTGGCTAGACCCACCCCAACCCTTTCCTTTTTTTTTTTTTTTTTTTTTTTTAAGGGTTGAAGTCTGGCTCCGTCACCCAAGCTGGAGTATAGTGCCACAATCAGGTCTCACTGCAGCCTCAAACTTCTGTCCTTGCTGTAATCACACATGTGATGTGAACTCAGAGAAGCAAACTTTCTTCCTGGGGGAAAGAGAGGGAGGGAATATAGGTTTACATAGTAAATAAACCCACTGTGATAGCAAAGGGTCTCTCTTATGAAAATATGACACCATATTACTTTTTTGGTATGAAAATAAGTTTCTATCTTGGATAGCCAAGGCCCTAACAGGTAACATTATAAGAGTACTATAAACAAATTTAAAACCCAAATGTTTTGTGATAAGTCAGGGCTTCTACCTCCTGTGAACTCTGGGCATTTTACAAATTTGAATAATCAGTCATCTCTAGTCTCCTATTTTTACAGATGAGAATATTGAGGCTCAGATGGGACACAGGTTTTCTTCTAGGGCACCAAACTCAACAGCAGAACTGAGTTTGGGGCCCTTGGGCCTCTAGGGAGATCTGGCTTTTCTGTCTGATAATTAGGGGAACTCCTAAGAGCACCTCCATCCACCCCAGCCAGCTTTCCTTTCTTCTGGTCATTTCTCTTTAACAGTTGTTGCTCCTGCAATCATCGAAAAAAAAAATGTTAGCACAAGAATCAGAGAGGCTATGGGGCATTAGAGGAATATTAGCAACTATTGAAAAGACATTTTGACCTATTTCTGTAGTTATCAATTTAAGAGTATTTGTTGCCTGGAAATGCACCGATGGCGGGTGGGAAGTTGGATTGCACCAGCAGCCTGTTCTCAGAGGCCCTCCAGTTACAGGAGGTGGTAATTCCAGTTAATAAAAGGGTGAACTTCAAACACATTTTAACCAAATCAAATTGTAGCGGGAAATATCATATTACTGATGTTCAAGCTGACTCACAGCTGGTAACATTAGTCAGTATATAGGCCCCAAATTCTGACTTTTCAGCATTTTCAGATGAGTTTCTGGCAGTGAGAGAGTTCCCCAGGCACATTGTTATGTAGGAATAGGAGATTTTTAGCTAACATAGGAGCTAGCATAAATGAAGAATTTTTTTATTCTCGTTAGACTTTTTATAAGATTGTCAGATATTCAAATAATATGTAACCAAGCCAAACTTCAGGTTGATAGGAAATCTAGAGCCAGGAGTTTTAATTTTTTTGTTGTTTTGTTTTTTTCTGTGACATGTTGGCAAATGATAAAAGCAATTCACTCTGCTAACCAGAGATGCTGGGCAGAATTCCCCCAACACTGATTTCATGCCATGAAAAGCACATGAAGTCTGGCCTGGCAAGGCATGGTGAGGAGCACAGGCTTTGTGTCCTACTGCTCCAATTTGAATTCCAGCTTAGTCCCTACTAGCTGTGTGACCAGAGGATATTCACGTAACTTCTCTGAACCTTAGGATTCTCGTACCAAAAAAAAAAAAAAAAAATGGGCAAAATATCAATCATTCATAGTTGGTATGAAGATCAAATAGATAATATATGTAAAGAAATCCATGCATAAAGAAAAACAGTGCCAAGCGTGTACCAGGTGTTCAGAAGTGATCATTGTTATCTTCCTCCCTTTTGCTGCTATAGTGTGCAAGTATTTTTTTTTTAAGAGAAAATTATTTTCCAATAAAATGCACAGCTTTTAATATGATAATAAAAGGAAACGCTGCTGGATACTCCACAGATCAGTCTGGTCAGTCGTCTTGGAGTGAATAGCTGTTTGCCACCTCATTTTAGTCCCAGTTAAGCTTAGACTTCCCTTTATTAGCCTCTTTCCGGATCATACATACAATAGGAGACATGGGCTACATGATAAATAAAATGGCCGCCTGATAACACAGCCCCAAGTTGTATGAGCCTTGGTGAGACAGGGGATCATATGAATAGCCAGAACCCTTCATCCCTCTTCCATACCTGTCCTACTCCACCTCACTTCGAATCAGGAGAGCTGCCAGACACCTTTCTATGGGATTGCCTCCCACCTGGATTTTTTCCTAAACTTTTTCTATGTGCCTGAGTCTCCATTTTCAGAGATTAATTCTGATTTGGTTCACCTACACTTTTGATGCTCTAAAACCTTTTTATTGTGGGCAGATTGTCTCAAATACTGTATGTGAGAATGGAAAAAGAAAACGCTGCCCAAATGTAAGCACCATTGAATCAAAGAAACAGTATTTTTTCAGTTGCATTATTTAAGGATCCAGACAACCTTGAATCCTTTACAAAAGCACATCAGTAAGGCTATCCTCTCTCTTAGAAAAGATACACACACACACACACACACGCACACCAGCAGAAGGCTACTCTTCATGAGGTAAAGGACTATAGTGTCCAAGAGGAATACAAAATGAAAAAGATGTTTCTGTAGGAAGAACCCAGACCTAGAAGCCAGGACATTCAAATTCTATTTCCCACTACCGTGGGAACCTTTCTTCTTATATGGATCCTAGCATACCTGTCTCTCCCCAACTCCATTGTCACATCTAGAGAACATGGATTCCAACTCACACTCCTGAGGGGCTATCAGGAAATGTATTTGTTGCGGTTTTTTTGTTTGTTTGTTTGATTTTGTTTGTTTGTTTGAGACGGAGTCTTGCTCTGTCACCCAGGCTGGGGTGCAGTGGAGCAATTTCCGCTCACTGCAAGCTCTGCCTCCTGGGTTCACGCCATTCTCCTGCCTCAGCCTCCTGAGTGGCTGGGACAACAGGCGCCCACCACCATGCCCGGCTAATTGGCTAATTTTGGGGGTTTTTTTTGTTTTTTGTTTTTTGTTTTTGGTAGAGGCGAGGTTTCACCGTGTTAGCCAGGATGGTCTGAATCTCCTGACCTCATGATCCACCCGCCTCGGCCTCCCAAAGTGCTGGGATTACAGGCGTGAGCCACCACACCCGGCCTTTGTTGCTGTTTTGAAAGACATTTTGATACCCATACCAAGAGCATTTTGCACAGGCCAAGTATTTCCCTCATTTGAAAGGATGAAGCCCTGAATTATACTTCCCATCACTCTGGAATTGGTAAAAAACTAAACTTTTTACACTAGTATGGGAAGAAAATGGTGTTCTTAGAATGCCAACTTCTAGCAGGGTGTTAATAATCATCAAAAATATCTAGAACTAATGCAGACCCCGTGACCCGGTCTGTCATTCAATTGACTTCCACTTTAACCATGCACATTTTTGATAAACGTTAATTATGGAGTAACCCGATGTGAGAGGAGCGGGGGACACAGTGAGCGCATCCCTCCCCTCACAGCCTAGCTAACCCTCCAATCCCCTAATGCACATCGATTGTAAGCTGACTTATAGTTGTACAGATCCTTCCTTTCTGTGCATTGAGTCATTTCAGTATGTTATGGAGGGTGCTTCTATAGCCAGGAGGGCCAGGAGGACTTGTTTCTTCTGAACTGCTAAAGCACTTATTTGTATGTCTCCTGTGGCACTGATTACTTACTGTCTTATAGTAGAGCATGTTTATATGTCTCATTCCTCCTGCCACTGCACAGTAAGCTTAATAAATACAGAGACTGTACTTACACAGTTGTATCCCCCTCAACACCTAGAATGTGCCATCAGAAATAAAAGGTATGGTAGTAAATGTTGTGATTTGAATGAGTGAAATTAACAATAACGTGTGTTTTTGGAAAGAAATCACCTTTTCTGAATCCATAAATTTCTACTCAGAAGCAGAGAACATCACTCAGTTACATCAGAAAAGCTTAAGGATGTTTTTTTTTTTTTCCCAGTTTATTACTTATAGGGTTCATTCTTCCCAACTCTTGACATTTGCACATAGTAGGTTTTTAATAAATTGTTATTGATGTATTAATTAAAGGTATAGAATAAAGTAGAGGTGTCTGTCCCACTTCTGTCTTCTAAAATAGTAATTTCGATTCTCATCTACTTCTTTATCTTCAGACCTTGTCTATTCCTACAATACAAATATCCTGAGATTTCATTCCAAGTGGTTCCTGACTTGAGCTTAGACGTGGTCATGACTTTTAACTTGGCCTCTTTATCAGGCTTCTTACAGGGCAGAAGGAAAATCTTTTTTTTTTTATTCCATTTCCTCCTCTTCCTCATAGGACTGTTGTATAGTTGAAAAGGACCTATGTCTATGTAAAAATATTTTAATTCCTAGAATAACATATCAGATTCATGATGTCAGATTGAGGAAGCTTTGGCATCCCAGCACACCAAATAGTTTTGTACACCCTGTTTCAAGCTTATCCATGGACCTGAGGGTTGAGGAGTTTATTACTCTAAGCTTGTAGGTTAGGTTCATATGATCTGTACCAGCTACATTAACTGTGACCTCAGTCCAAATACGTCCTCTCCAGTCACAGAAAAGCTTCACCATTACTTTCCAACCTGATTAGATGCTAAATTTCATCCACACAAAATGATCTGGAACCAGTCACCTTGGTGTTAGGTCACAGGAAGTGATAGCAAAGAATTCCAAAATAAATACATTATTCCAGTTTTCCTTTGGTTCTTCCTCAAAAAGTCTGTCTCACCACAGGCTCAGAGAGCCAGTCCCTCCTCAGCTAGACATTCTGTTGAGTCATGTTTACTGTCCCCCTCAGAAAGGTTCCAAAAGCAAATGCAAGAGGTTGCCGAATGCAGGGACATGTGGCGTGCATGCTACTGAAGTGAGAGGCATAGCACACACCTGCTTTTTGGCTGTGGCAGGCCATCTTGACTGTGCCATGCCACAAGTTAGCATTTTGGATGAGCAATTGCCATTCTGTTGTTTTCTTCTCAACACATGGTGTTCAAAAACAGTTAAAAGAAAACTGTACCCATTTGCTCATCCCAGAAATCTAAAATTTCAAAGAAGCATGCCAAATTAATTTTCACATAATATTTTCCAAGCTTTTTCTTTGCACTGAGAAATGATATTTCACTTTTTGAACTCTTGGTGTCCTGGCCTGAGGTAAATGGGTACAGTTTCTCTTTAAATGGCATTAAACATATCAAAGCAGGATTATATCTGTCACCGTCTTTTTTTTTTTTTCCTAATGGAATCAGAATCCTTCAGGGAGTGTCCCAAATCCACATTAATGTCTTTGAGTGCTAATGTTTCCACTGGGACTTTTACATTAGCAAAATATAAGTGTGTGGTTTCTCCCCCTCTCTCTGCTGTCTGTATAAGAAAGAGACAACTGCGCATCCGTTATTCTCCATGGCCTTCAGCTAACCCATGTCAAGGTGGTAAATGATGACTAGAGATTTTTGGTGCTAATGATTCCTTTTCTCCCTTTCACTCCTTTGTACCGCTTGACCGGAAAGCTACTGCGAATGCTGCTTCCAATATGGACAACTCTTTGGAATCCCAGCCATGAATCTTTGGAATCCCAGCATTTGGTCTGTTAAACAGAACAAACTGCAGTAGCCATCAATGCTGTTTTTACCTTTGGTTCTGATAGTGGAAAAATTAGACAAATACCCAGAACTTAGGATCTCACTATAGATATTTTTGTAATTAATATTGGGATATGAGTCGTGTGTCCTTTTTTATTGCTGGTGGTGGATACACTTTCTGTGTACCTTAATCCCTCTTGTTTGTTCTTTAGCAAAGCATTTCAAATGGTATTTTGTCAACTCTTGAATATCAAGTGTCAGTGGAAAACTACAATGTCATAGATAGAAAATAATTATAAACAATAAATAACTTTAACATAATGAATAGCTGTCATAGTACAGTTAATCTTAGAATGCACCTTTTATTTGCATTTGAACATGCTCTGGAAAATTACACTATTTCTTGAATAATCGTTTTTATACGTATATAGAAGGGACTAGAAAGCTCTGCAATATCTGTCTCTGACTCCCTTCTAGAGTTTTTCTTCTTTTAGCACCATCCTGTCTGCTGAGGGCTTTAGTTCTGGAGCTGATGGAGAGAACCATCCGTGGAGAGCTGAGAGGTGCCTTGCTCTTGAAGCTCACCCTTTTCATCGTTTTACTTTCTGGAGCACTCCGGAGGACTGCACTACTTCCTTAGGCCCTCTTCTATCCTTCCACCTCCTTCTTCTTCTGTACTTTTTCTTGCTTTTTCTGTTTTTCCTTTTCTTTTCTTATCCCGTGTGAAACTAGAACATGAACTAGGGTGTGTGTGTGTGTGGATGAAGAGGCATGGGGAGGAGGGGACTCTCCAAATGCCCCAGCTTACCACGAGGAGAGAAACTCCATGTTTTCATTTAAACAACTTTTCCCGACATCTAGGCCTTCATATATGAAAGAAAAATTCATTTGTTTTCCTTTCCACACTTAAAAGAAAACAAGGTAGGTAGAGGCAGTGAGAATGCCAACCCTGGAAGTAAAAATGAAGCAGACTATGTGCTCACCTTTAAATATTTTTAAGGATAAAACCCTATCTGCTGGCAATTAACAGGGAATTGGCTGTGCCAGGTTTTTGTAGGAGCGAGCAGTGCATGATGTTTTCCTGGCACTGAAAGAGTTTAGGGGGTGTATTTTTACGTTTTTAGCATTAATTTTTGCATGATAACTTTGCAACATCAGGTAAATTGTCTTCTAAATTTTTTTTAATACATGAGTTATTTGAATTTTCTACATTAATATTCTATTTGGTGAATCCAAATGTTAGTTTGCTCATACTTGTATATTTAAACATCAAGATGACAGAAAATGTGTGTTTATATTTGAATTAATTCTGCACATAACTTAGCACCATATAGTAGATATTCATTAAAAAGACTGCCAGCGGCATTCATTGTTGTTTCATTTTTGGGTTTCTCCCTTAGCAGGCTTCTAAGCTTTGTAGATGGACAAACTTGGATCCAAATATGAGTGCCCAAAATTACTTTCTAGCTTTGTGTGTCTGGTCAAAGCACAATCTTGCTGTGCCTCAGTTTCTTTGCCGGAAGAAATGGAAACATAATCTCTGCTCTAGAAGATGTTTATGAGGATTAAATGAGATAATTTGTGTAAAGAACCTAGCATAGTACTGAAATGTGGTAGGCACTCACATGTTATTTTTCTCCTTTCTTCTTTTTAAGAGAAATCCTTGGGTAATATGATCACTTCTTTAGTCTTAAGCTATTACTACTAGCGATTTTTCTCCATAACCAGATTACTTAAACTAATTGTATTCATTAGGTTTTAGCTACTCAATTTTTGTTCATCTCAAAGGAAATCATTGTGCTTTGCCATATACTAAAATATAGCTGTAAGGGAAATGACTTGGAGATTAAGTACAGTCATCCCTTGATATCCAGTAGCAGGGCATTGGTTCCAGGACACCCCATCCGACCCCACCCCACCCCACAGATACCAAAATCAACAAATGCTCAAGTCCCTAATATAAAATGGGATAGTGTTTGCATGTTACCCATGCACATGCTTCCATATACTTTAAATCATCTCTAAATTACTTATAATACCTAATGCAACGTAAAGTCTATGTAAATAGCTGTTATACTGCATTGTTTCTTTGTGTCAGTTTTCATTGTTGTATCTTTTTTTTGTTGGAGGGTACTGTTTTTTCCAAATATTTTCAATTTGCGGATATAGAACCTATGGATACGGAGGGCCAGGGAGCTGACTACAAATGTGTTAGATCTGAAAGAAGCATTACTTAGCAAGGTTCTCTGCCTTATTCCTAGTTTCATCCCCATCCTCGACCTCAGTACCCTCTCAAGACTGGGCAGAAGGAGAAGAGCAATGCCTAGAGAATTCTGTTTCTGAGCTACTGAGTTAGGGCATTGAATTTAGGATGGATTCTAAAAGGGAAAAAAAAAAAAACATCCAAAAGCACAGAATAGCTGAAATCCAATCTTTAGGTGTGGAGTACCAGAAACATTCCAGATTATTTCCAGTGTCTAACTAAAATATAATGCAGGGTTTATGCCTTCTCTCAAGATTCAAAATTAATGATTACGATTTGGATTATTCCAATGGGAATTAGTTTGACTACTTGATTATTTAAGAGGTTGTATTGCAGATGTAAAACAACTATATTGTTAACTCTTCTTGAAACAGCAGAAACTATGTCTAATCTTCCATTTTTTACTTTTATCATACTTGCACAGAGAGTTCAGTAAACATTTGTTCACTGAACAAATGAATCTAGTCAGTGGCTTCTTGACCATGGTAGTGAAAATGCTACAACACTGGGACCTATTTTTACTACCCAGTAATATATTTGATACATACTCATGTATATCTATAGATATCTCCCCCCCGTATCTTTTGTGTGTGTATATAGATATATATAATTGTTTAAATAAAAGGCCTTGAAGGACCCAATTCCACTGGATTCCTCATAGCCCCAAATCTATCTGTAAATTCATTACTGCTAGAATTGCAACTACACAATTAACTTCTGTGACCATTGACAAGTCCTCAGTTTCCTCTTTTACAAAATGACTAAAAGATCACTAAGGTAAAAAACACTTCCCACTCCAGAATATGATTCTTTCTCTCTAGTGAGAAGTCATATCTTTTTGAGAGGTATCCTATTGTTTGAACTTAGCACAAGTTTTTTCCCTAATGCAAGAATCACAAATGAAATTATTAGTATTCTACTACGGGGTTGGGGACTTGTACTTGCTCTTAAAACTCTTTCAGGACAACCATTGAGATAGGTGTCTTTTCATTTCTATTACTCACTTAGACCCTGGGACTCAACATGGTGGGTCCAGCCAGACCTCCAGAGGAGCCTGTCAGGTTTCTGTCATTCCCCTCCCCCTGCCAAAAAAAAATAAATAAATAACAGAAAAAGACTAAAATCTACCCAGTTTCCCACTTCTGGGCCCCTTCAGGGCACTTCCTCTTCGGTGCAAATGAGGCCTGTCCCTCCCAGTCTAGGTCCATAGATGCTTTGCTGGTGTGCTTGATTTTAATGACATGGTCTGCTTTCATCAGCCTTACCATTTCCCAAGTAAGGTATTTCTTGGTAGTTTGCTTTTTTTTTCTTTTAATACCTGCATATTTAATGTTATGTCTGATAGCGTCTGATTGTCCCCATGGTGAACGTGGTTTTTATGTCATTAATATGTAGATTTGGTTTGTAAAAGTGAGAGTAAACTGCCAGTATGGTACAGTACTTTGTTGGGGAGGCGGAGAGATTCTCTCTCTTTTCTCTTCTTTTTACAAGAAGAAAAAGGCTCTAAATTGAGCCCTTTGGATTATCTTGTTCTCTTTTTACATTTGAATTTCAAAATCCCCTTTAAATGAACAAATCTGAAGGTTTCCATTACGACAGCTGCCTTTGGGCATGCCCCCCACCCCCCCAGTCCCCGTGACTTTATGGCTGTGGGCACTTCTTCCTTTCAGCTCTTTGTGAATATTCTGTGTCCCTGGCCCTCTCTCAGAGACACATTGACAGTCAAACAATAACCTCTCCCTTAGTTGGTGCTCCTTGATTGCCAAAACGAGCGCTCTGCCTCTATTGCTTTACCTCTGTTAACAATCATTCTCCACGTTTCTGAAGAAAAATAAAGTCTTAACATTTAATTTCTTATTACACGATAAGTTTTGATGAACACCCAAGTATTAGATGTTGATGAGTGCTGAGGGGAAGACCCAGACAGCAGACACCAAATCTTATTTTTGGAGACTATTTACGATATAAATTTGTAGCACTTGGGGGTGGGTGAGTCTTGCACATTTGAATAAAAGAGGAACGGAGTTGTTGCCTCATCTGTGTCAGGACCTTCTCTTCTTCGGTCTGCAATGCAGTCCTGCTTTGGCTTAATTAATCCATTAAGCTCTATCTTAACCCTAGTCAGTAATGATCAAGGGGCTCACCGGAGCCATCTAGAATGGGAGAAATCAGATGGATAATGATTTTTGTGCTGATGATGTGTTCTGTCTTTTTATATAGTTGATCCTGTGAGGGACATATTTCTTTGGTGTATTCCTGCTGATGTTCTCAAGACAGATATATTACAGAGAAATAAATCAGACTGTGAGACTTTGCTAGTGTCTACTTCTTGGTGTGTAAATTTAATGTTTTAAAATTAAAGCTGTTTTTAAAAATATAGTTTTATGAATATAATATTAAACAATCAAGAGAGAGAGAAATTTGGGAAACTCTCATTTTAGTATTATTTGTTACACTCAGATGCTGCTATGGAATATTTATGTTCCTAGTCTTCTGATTCCTTCGTCTGTGAGTAAACTGTTTAAGATGGTTCCTCCTCAATCCAATTCAACAGGTGTTTAGTGATAACTATCATGTGCATAGCGGTTGACAGTTCTCAAAAAGCATGAGACTTAAATGGCTTTGTGTATCTTAAAGTAACAAAACAGGACTGTTTTCGTTTTTGTTTTTTATACTAATTTGAAATCAATACTTAAAAGTTGCAAGGCAATAAATAATCAAACTGTATTAAATACCATATTTTGCTGCCATCAAAATAATTTATAAACAACTACAATACACAATTTAAAATATATTTTTTTCTGAAATGTGTGGAAAGGTGGGTGGAGTGGTTCTTACCTTGTTTTAGAGGGTTAACAGTTGGCTGGTAATCATCTTAGAAATCTCTCTGGCATAAGTAAGGTGTAAGTTATCATTTGAATGAAGGAAAGTGGTTCTTCAGTGCACGAAGGATTATTCCATAGATGCAGGCTTATGTGGAAAAAGTTCAGAGATGGAGAGGGTGTATTCTCAGTGGAAAGAAGCCAGAAGACAAAAGCGACTTGGTGTGTGGATTAAGGTGGGCCTTAGTGGCACCGGATGCTGACAGGTTAGACAAGCAAACCTACAGGAGGCTTTCAGTGCTGGGAGTCTAGAATTCACAACTGATCTGAAGTAGGGTAGAAATTCACTGGAGGACTAAAGAGGGAGCTATGACAGTCACATTGAGAATATGTTTGGAGTGAGGAGGCAATTTTCATATCCTAGGTACAATGTTATTAGGAGCTGGCCAAGAATATTAGTGAAAAAATGTTTATTTGAGTTAACATCATAGGAAAATTTCTAGATTTGATAAGTGGCTCTATATGAGAAGCAATATATTAAAATGTGAATGTTTAGCAGAAGATTGAGGCATTGGATATGTTAGACTGTGGTTATATAGAATTTGTATAGCAGAATGATTTAAAAGCAAAGAGAGAATGCTTTTTGTTATATGGGTTTTCAGGGGCTAGCAGCCATCTAATTAGAGATGTTCTGAAGAGAAAGTGTTATCTAAGTTAACTAACTTAGTTAACCCTAACTAAAAGAGGAAGATTATGAGAAAAGATGGATGAGTGCATGAACCCCTCAAATGCATGAGGAGTATAAGAAGAAAAATCTATGGCCTTAAGATGGTTCTTTGAGGGACAGAATATTTAGGAGATACAAAAGAAAATATTGAGGAAAGAAATAAAGGGAGAAGATCGAGGGAAGATTATAAATTATAGAAGCCAGACAGAGAAAGAAGTCATTTTGAGCTTTTTAGGGTAAAAAAACAAAAAAGGACTAGATGGAACCCTGCAGGATCGTCTCAGCCAATATTCAAATTTTGTGTATTGGGAAAAGGAGACCTAGAAGACAGACATGGTCAAAGTAAGCAAAGACAATGTGTAAAAGAAATAGGACTTTAAGTGCCCCTTCACCTCTGCTATGCTGCCTCAGTGGGGGAATTGTCCAATCATCTCTTGCAAATCTTATGAGTTAAGCAAAGAACAGCTAAATTTGTAGAGGGCCTGGCTGACACAAACTGGCTTTTGTAAATCCATTGCCAAGAGTAAGGGAGAAAGTGATATTAAAATCTCTATCACTGCTTCAGCTGTAAACAGGGTGAAAGGCTGAAGAATTAGTGGTTTTGCGAATTTCAGAGCAACACCTTATTGCCTGCTAAGTATCAGAATCGCGTGCGTAAGAGGGCATTCAGATATACAGCTACACAATTATGTAATGGTTTTCAGCTTGGTCCTTAATATGGAGGGAAAACTCTAGGGGTATCTGCCAAATTAAAATAATTAAAATTGAACCTTGACTTAATTGATTAAAAAAGAAAAATAAAGACAGAAACTGAAGAATCCTTCACTCTGTCCTAAACTGAGAGGCCGGTTTGCTTTGCACCTTGACCAGCTTTCTCAGAATGACAGTAAAAGGACTTGGTCAATGCCATGGTACAAAAGATGTGTCATGCCTTGCTTACTAGATATTTTTAAATTTGCTTCTTTTCTTTAGGAAGACCTCCTAAGTTTCACCTAAGTAAAGACCACAAACTTGAGTCCATGCTAACTACAACTGTGAGATCGTTCAGGGGATGGAGGTTCTGTGCAATTGTGACATGTTGAACGGGGCTCCCCTGCATAATGTGATCCCTGTCTTTAGGAATAGCGCTTTGCTCCCATGTTAATACATTCTGGAAATTGCTCAAGAGGCAGCTTTGGCATTAGAATAGCAACTTTCAAAGCAGTGAACGTCAGCACTTCTATTTCTCCTTCTTTTTGGCGTGCATTACATGAAGCTGGAAGGACTAATTGGCTAAATGAAGGGACTCAGTGTCGCAGAGTTGAAATCCTGGCATGTAAATGGAGAGGTGGGGAGAGACTTTGCTTGCATATCTATATGGCCTCCCTTTGTGAATTATCATAATAGAAATGGTTCTGCCCCTTCTCTAGTTTCCCTGCGAGATGAGTTGGGGTGTGAAGTGCATGGCACAGAAATTCACCATGCTTTGTATCTATGATTACTTGTCTCTGTGTGCATCTTTTCCACTCCTAAATTGCATGTTTACCCAAAGTTGCTGAATAATACATTGTGTCAAAAGATGTGTCCCTGAATTAAGGTTGTTATATGACAATTATAATATGACCATGTACAGCTAACAACTGTAAAGAAAAATAAAATCAGTAAATGGCATTTTTAAAAGCAAACAAGGAAATCACTTATTTGTTTTCTAGGTGTTAGATTTACTTCCTTGACCTCTGCCAAGCATTGATAAAGACTGGTCAATAGTGGGATCAAACAGTTCACATGAGGTTGGTTCCCTATGACAGTAGTCAGCTTAGCATGTGGGATGTCTCAGTCATTGTATCATACATATACTACATATACTTTCTGTGAAAGAGTATTTCAAGATAAGCTCTACAGTTCATTTTTAACTTTTATAAAAAGCCAAAGCCTAGAACTCTTCTGGTTCACCTGTCCTGCCTTCTAGTAGCATGTTAACTAAATTGTCACAGATAAATAGGTTTCAAGTGTATTTCATAAAACTTACACTGGGACATCAGAGTATTTCATATGAGGATTTAACATCTCCTAAAGTATGTAAGAATTTTATAACTAAACCCAATCCCTCATACTTCATAAACCCCCTTTTTAAATGTTTAATCTGAGTGATAGATAAGGAACATCTATTAACACATCATCTTACTAATGACCATTATCAAATTATCTCTTAATATTTTGGGCAAACAAGGAAGGAAGGTTCTTTGGCCTTTGCTCTGAACCCTCGCTAAGCTCTTCCCATTTCCATTAACTATGGAACTTTGAATTCCAAGGTTGATATAAAACACAGGGTGAATGTAAGTCATCTACTTCTTTCTTAACTTTTATAAGCATTTTATTTGTAAAGCACATTTTATGCTTAGTTAAGTCTGTGAGAGCTGAACCTGACACACCAGAGTGATGTTCTGCAGTATAAACACTTTACAGACTAATTGTTGATCAGTGAGAAAATCATTTGAGCTCACTAGGTACCATTGTACAAACTTGTGTGGTTAAAGAGTGTCGCGTGGAAGCTTGACAGTGAAAGAGGGAGTTCGTGGCTCAACTGAAAGCTCAGTGAAGTTTAGACGTTGGTTAAACCAAATTTGAGAATGCCATATTTGATTTAAAGATTAAATATTAAAATGTTGCCCTTTGATTATGGGAGAAAAGGGCTTGCCTGGAGAAGAACATGGGTAGAGCTAGGCCCTTACTGCCAAATGATGGAAAATATCCTTTCCATGTTGCCTTCTACCCAGGAAGGATGAGGTACACTTTAACTAGTTTGCCAATCATTGGTCATGCTGCAGTAAAAGTAAAGATGACTGACCCCAAATATATATAACACCATTTTTTTCACTAGCTTATGATATAATTTCATCTCATCAATCAATAAATAAGAACACACAGGTGTCATTCTCCCCAAATGAGAAATGGAAAAATTGAGGCTCTGTAAGGTTCAGTACCTTGCTTAGTGTTACCTAAATAATCAGTGGTCACATCAAAACCAGAAGTAAGTTTGATGTCTAGAAGCTACAGAATGTAATTTTCAGGACTAAGTGGAACAAGTTATGTTCAGTTTGATTTTAATGCATTTCATACTCTGGACAACATCTTACAAATTGTCGGATTATATCCTATTTTTTCTGTAGATTTCTAGAAAGGAAATTACAATTGGGGGTGACGGGTAAATCTATTTTCTGACAGTGGTATGCCTTTGCTCTTACAATCTCATCAGCTGAATTGAGAGAAAATTCATATTCCATGTCAAATTCATGTAAGCTGGGTAATGTCTGGTTGCAATATATTCACAAAATATACTTCTTGCTGTGTGTTCATAAAGTCCTACTTCACAGCCACAAGGTTTGTTGATCTTTGACACGAGAAGTGGCAGCAATAACTCCAAAGGGGACTGTGTCCTTTGTTGTCTAAGAGTGGCTTCTAGGTGAGCTTTGAATCCCATTGTGAGAATTCCAGGAGTGTGGAACAAAATAGGAAAGCCATAGACTGAGCAGACGATGTAGTGGTCTAAGTAAAATGTAGTCAGTCTTTCATTTCTCTTCGTTGTTACCCTCTGTCATGCCTGAGTGAGACAGAAGAGCTGATTTAAATAGTGTGAGAATTCTTCTAAACTTCGTCTACTTGTGTGTTCAACAGGGCTGGAGGGAGGCTATAAAAGAAAGTCATGGAACAGAGTTACACTTGTGCTTGGTTCATGCCTTGTAGCAGATTAGTCTTTGGGGCCATTCCATGGGAGATTGCACTAAGATACGGCCAGAAACAAAGTGAGGTTGAGGGAGAGGGAGAGACAGGGTGATGTCAACCAGATGAGGGACATTGGAGGAGAGGGAATATTTTCCCTGAAAAGCTCACCACCCATGGAGAGTTAAAAAAAAAAAAAAAATGACTTTAATGTCTTATTTTTTTCCTTTACCAGGAAATTAACATTCGGAAAGTTATGTTTTTGAATGTGTCCTGATGTATGTCTAAATTAGGAGTACATTTTTATGGCTAGGTTATAAACTCATCATAATAGCGAGGGGTTAAAATGGAATGCCTTCAAAAGATAACCTATACCTACTGCAGGCTTGAAACTCGATTAGCCCAGCTATTAAAACCAGGAGGACAAACTGTTTCTTCCCTGGATTCAAAAGCTGTTAGGCTACGGCATGACCCAGTACAAAAGTTTTCTGAATCTCTCTCCACTTTACAAAACGTCGGCTCATTGCTGCCGTCTGCAGTGAAGCTGTTTACAGCTCTGTGCTAAGTGGAAAGTTCAAATCAATTATTGTCCATTAGAGTTTAGGTATAACTGATGAAATATCCCCAGAGGAGTATTGTAAATGTATCAAGACGTCCTTCCCCATTATAGAAATGGGAACGCATAGTGAATTACTTACCTTCTCTCTTACCCTTAATGCCTCTGAAAGGCTGCTGGGCAGACAGAGCTCATCTTGTCTTGCTGGGCTTTAAAGTGAGAACTTTACCATTTGGTGAACATGCGTAGTGAGCTGGCAAAAAGTGAATTTCGACTTTCTAGACTCTCCTGTGGACATAAAGGTCTAAGAAACAAAAGATAGGAAAAACCCTCAGAATTGATTAAAGCCGAAACCCACAGGTTCCCTGGTAATCAAGTTCTTTTAGAAATACAAGGTTCTTATTAACAATCAAATGAGAAAAGGTTTGACTACAAGTCTTTAGCAAATGATAGTATGGTTTAATGCCAAATAATTTGTGCTAGGGTGCTTCCTTTCGTAAAACTGGTTCTCTACCGTTCTCTATATCTGGCTTCAGCAGGACAGAAAAGGAGACCCCCACACTGCTCAAGAGCGAGAGAGAGAGAGTTCTGATTTTCCAGAATCTGTTACTCAGTTAGGGAATCTAATAGTGACTTCCACCCTGTAAAGGCCAGAGCTGAGAGGAAGAAGAGGGTCTTCTTTGCAATCTTCTATAACATGAGATGGAATAGAAGGCGTTTTACTTCCTTTTAGAGTTGTCTTTCCTTATTCCCTTTCCCTAGTTGTGCCCCAGAGCAATAGAGACCCTAAGGCTGAAATGCAGAGGGACTCATCTTGACGTGGGAAAGACTGGATAGTATTCTTCAGAGTGCTATGATTTTTCAAAACCCAGAGAAGTGTCAGACAAAGGTCAAGGAGACATCATTCTCCTGTATCAACCTTTTCTTCCTGTGTGTGCACAGGTGGGCAAGACACCTTTTTATTCGTTCAGCTCCAGTGGGTGCCCTACAGGGAAGCAGTGCAACATAATTCCAACCCAGACTGCCAGTCACAATGGGGATAAGAAGCGTCTTTAAAATGCAACACTGATTTCTTTGTGTTTCTTTAACACCAAGGGTAACTCCAAGGATGTTTCTGCTGACAGCTCTGTCCGTGGTGCTAAGTAGGAAATTGGCTGTATTTCCTCCTTGTGGTCCATACTGCTTACCCCCAGCTCTCCTGGGCTTCCCCGTATCTATCTATAGATATGCTAACTACTATACAGTAAATCTAGTTGAGATGAAAACAATGGTCCCAGGATATTTATCAACTTAGATTTTCTTTAGATCACTCAGGTAATGAGAGTTTTCATGTTACTTTGTACCTCTATCTAGGTAAGTCTGTTGCTTTTTTTTTTTTTACGTTTACCAGGAGAAGTCCATTGAGACCTATCTTTGATTACTAAACCAATACTTTTTAACCAAATTATGTACTGTAAAAACTGTCACTAACTCAAAGAGACCAATCTGGGCCATGCCACCCAGTTCCCCTCCCCTCAAGTGTACATCTACTCACATATCACCAGCTTCTAACAATTTATGATATTTAAAGATTTATCCAATTTATTTCCCACGTTCCTAATAAGGGCCATTGCCCTGGTGCACTCAGCATGCACACGGTATGTTTCTCTACTTTCGGGTTTCATTTATTCTTTGTGGTATATCAGTTGTTTTGGCAACATAGATTGTATAATTGTTTTCTCTTGGTGTTTTAGGAGAATTATTTCATATACTAAGTGTGAGACTGAAACTTAGTGATTAAAGTCTAAATCCTGTAAAATAATTAAAATTATACAAAGAGAGTAGCCTTCAAATTTGTTCTGTGTCTTAATAACAAAATGCCAAAGAACTGTACAAGTCCCTATCTTTCTTCATTGGGAGTACAGCATCTGGGTTCTACACTTGAAAAGCAGCCTCAATGTGATAGCATTAAATATATACCCACAGTACCAAATGTGTGTTTAGAGTTATTTTCCTGCCCCATTACTCTGTGTTTAGTCAGTCCTTTCTCAAATCTGCTTCCCTGTTCTGAAACCCATTTTGTTTGCCCTCTTCTGACTACCAGCCAGCACACCCATAGACTGCTAATATGCTTGCTCAGATTTAAGGAGCAGTCCTGGTTTTCAAGTTTCTTGTCGCCATTATTTGTGTTCCAAATTATCTTACTGTGTCTGTATTAATGTTCTGTTTCTGAAAGTAAACTCCATGTATTTCAAGGCAGCACAGTTTCTTTCTTATATTTTCCAGGGGACTGGTGTTTTTAATGTCATGTGAGGACAACATTACACAATGGATCTTTGGCAGGGATACACAGAAATGAATACCGTGTGCGAACAAACATTAAATGGCAGTCTTAATTACAGAGTTTGATTCTGTTGTTTTTAATGCCCTTCAATTTTATAATTTGATGGAAAATGCATCAACACAGCTATTTTCTTTCTACCCTAAATGATTAAAGATTGATATACCCCCAAACCAGTAGCTTGTTAGATCTGGTTAATCAGGTAGGTCTTACATTTCATCCACTAGAGGGCAGTAGGGATACACATCCACACCAACCAATATGTGCAACATATGGTCGATGTGGAAACATAGTAGCCATAGCTTTCGTGTGTATGAAAAATTCCCATTACAGTGTTGCTTCACTTATAATTATATTGAAAGTAAACACTAATTCACAGACGGACTACGCATATTTTATTTCAACATACCCCACTAGTGTTTCGTCTATTCTACTTTAAAATGCCCTGAGTAATGAAACTTCTACTACTTCCCTTGGGAAACTGTATCAAAACCCAACTGTTCTCCCTGCTTGATTTTTTGTTTTAATATACTCAAGATCTATTAGTCTTTCTTCTAGTTCATTTAGAACTCTATTGAAATCTGTTCCATTTTTTCCTTATAATAAGGCTAGTTTCATTCTGAAAAGCAAATGTTTATTGCAAGCCTATTGTGTGTCAGACATCACTAAGTGAATGTCTGGCCACAACTGACAAGGGTTGTAATACAGAATTTGAATAAATTTGCATGACTCAGAAAGCTAAAGGAGAAACTCTCCCAGGTCAAATGTCAGAAGAAAAGTTGGTCTCAGTTCTAAAATGAGTAATAACCATAAGACTGTCACAGCTTGGGGAAATGTTTAGTTGTACTTAGATTTCTGTATTGAAATTCAAAGGGTATCAGGAATGCATGGTACCATCAGATAACACCTAAAGAATTGTGAGGTATGCAGCTAACACATCAGTGGGTTCCTGCCAAGCAAATGACCTGGAAATTTACTAATCAAGGTTGATCCTTCTTCCTTTCACAGCTGATGGTCAGATTAGCCTAGAAGTTTCAGAATCTATACTGAGAATCATTATATGCATTTATGAAGGATAGGAAATGGGTTTGTAAATTTCCCAAGGTAAGCGTACCTTGATTGTGTTGCATTGTCTATTTTCTATCATCGACTTTTTGGGTCCAATCTTGGTCACTACACACACTACACAATGGGAAAGCGATCCAAGTTCATGTGCAATACTCTGGTTTGCATCATTAGTTTCTTGGCATATACTTTGATTATTAAGTATCTGAAGGGGAGGGTAGAAGAAATCCAAGCCAAGAAAGTTCCTTTAAGGCTAGAACTCACAATTACACAGTTGTTTAAAAATCCTTTTTTCCTTTACATTAAAGACAGAGCAAGATTTTTTGCTCTATTGAGTATATTCATCTGGAAGGATTTCCATAAGGCTGTCCTGATCACTAAGAGCAATTCCCAGATAGACGTGTATGCAAACAAGAACTGTTCAGACTCCAAGAGCAAAAATTGAACACTGCAGAAATTCCAGAAATGATACTGCCTTTTATATTAACATCCTTTGAGCCTCTGTAGGAAGTAACTTATTCTCCAGAGTTTTTGAAATAAAGCACTTTCTTTTGCCAATTAAGAGCACAAGAATGTGGTTTTGTAGACTGTGGTTTCATTTTCTTGAGGAAAATAGTAGGGATGGTTACAGAATCTTCATGGAAGTCTACACAATACCATAACCCAGGCTTTCTATCACAAAGCTTAGATTTGAAATTTATGTCACCTGTAATAAAGTCCACACAAGTATTTTATGTGGCAGTAATTAAATGCAAATGTGCAACAGCCATTTTTGTGTTTTTGTTTGTTTCAAAATACCAGAGGTGATTAGGCCATATTATGAACTAATTACTTACTTAATTTATTTAAGTTGAAACGAGTTTTTGAGTTATACAAGGGCCAGAAACAAGAACTCGTTAATCCATTCTGCACATCACTGAAAGGAACAAAACAAAGAAGTTAATGCCTTTATTTTATTATGTTACAACACACTAATATTTTGAACACTGATGAGGACCCAAGTGGTCAAAACATCTGTATTTGGTAAGAAAATAAAACAAACTCTTTTTTTCCACCACTATTTGGTCCTTTCAGTGGTGTGCTGAAATTCAGAATGAATCACCCAAGGTATTAAAATGGTGTGTCCTTTTTAGTACATTTTCCTATGGAGTTTAAAAGATTCTTCAAACATATTTGAAAATAGTAAATAAATAACCTACAAAACTCAGTATTTTCTTAAATTTGGAAGTAAACCACATTCATTCCTGGACTTAGGACTCTATACACCAAGTTTCGAACCAGAGCATATTTTGGTATTTTGATGGTTGAGTTATAACCCCCTGAAAAAAGGGACTGATTATGTGCAGTAAGGACAGCTGCCCATGGAGCTGCAACTGAGCCGCTAAAATAAAGCTAGTGTTTACCTGTCGCTGCTGACCAGGAGATGTGAGACTCGGTAGATGTGTTCGGTAGGCCCTAAGAGAAACTCTGTCAGCACTCTGCGATTGAGTTTCACCATCTGTGTCTATACTTAGCCAGCTTCTAGAAGGGGAGAAACTGGGGGATACAATGCACTCATGGAAGCAAAACCAAAACGAAACAAAACTCTGTATGTTGCAAGCAAATTGAAAATGTCAGAGAATATTTATGATCCCAGGTTACTTGTTCTCATGTTTGATTCTTTATCTTCCAGGTTCTAATCTATTTAGTTAGTTTTTTTTTTTTTAAGTATTGCTAAGGAATTGAAGTTACCATGTGTCTGACCACAATGATCAGGTGGTTGATGTTATTAAGTGTCTCAATTTATATTTTCATATGTTCTTTTATGACATGATTCTCATTATCTAAAGCAAAATTCTGGCATGTGATTGCCATCTAAATCACTGGGTATACCACACGTGGGCAAACTCTATGCTCAACTATAATATTTACAAAGAGGTAGTGGCTCAATCTGTAATACTGGTTAAGTCATTTCCCACCCCTGTAGGAGATGGGGTGACTGCAATGGAAGCAGACTTCTGTTTTTCCATGTGAAAAGTGGAGAGGAAAAAATATCTGTAGTTTTCATATCCCAACTGAATGTTGTAAGGATTTGATGAGCTATGTATGCAATCTTAAAATCAGGGAATTCTCTCAGGATTGGTTATCTCTTTTCGGAACAAGCTACTGGCAAGAACACTCTCAGGTGATTCCAAAAGTCTGAATAGTAAGATTGTTCTTGTAGCACAATCACTATATGGTGATAGCAGTCAGTAAGACCCATGTTTTAAGTTATTTAGCCCAGGAGTTCAGATGCATTGCTATCAAGCCCTATGCTCTCTCTTGGCCCCACTCCATTTAAACATAAGTTAGAATCCTTGACTATGAAATAGAGTTTTTCTGTATTCCAAGACATTTATTCATTGAACAAATATTTATTGAGCAAGTACTATGTGCAAAGTATTATACCAGGCCATCTGATTTATATGAGAACTGAATCTAATGTTAACCCTATGAAACATATGTTCTAACCAAGTAAGCCAGCCAAACAAGACGCACGAAATCAGAACTTTAGATTTGAAACTTTCAGGTGAAGGCATTTAGGCCTAGTCAGTGTAGTGATTTTGCACCACTCAACACATCAAGTTTGTATCAAGAGCTAGAACCAGAGTTCAAAACTGCTGGTCATCACTTGAAGATGACTTCCATCCCTATATGCCCCTTCATCAAGTTTTTCTTTGAATCTAGACAGTCATTTCTGACATTTTTCTCTTTTTCTCTTTCTTCTTTGGCACTGATAGTTCCTTTAGTTCAGTTAAACAATGACACAGATTTGCCAGGTTCAGCAGTGCCACATCCCTATGCCTTGTTTGCAGCAAGATTGTCACATTGGTGTTGAGGGAATGTAAGGAAATTCTGCTTAGGGGATTATTTTGACCTTGTCCTAATGATATCAAACCACATTGATTTTTCATTAGCCAGTGAGAGTCACTATTTGGTCACTATTTGGGTGGTCCCTAGCCAAGGGAACATTTGCAAAAGCTATGAGTTGCCAGTGTTACAGAAACCCATTACATCTGTGGCTAAAATCCTGGGCGGGGGCAGGGGGATGGGTGGCAGAGAAAGGGGGAGCAAAAATATACAAAACGAAAGGGAAGAGAACCCCAGAGAAAGGACTATAGATGACTTTGCTTTTATCTACACTTTTAATAAAACTCATAAATAGCTCCTATTCACATGTAAACATATATAATAATTTTATATAAAATACGTAGTATTTTATATACTGTCATATAGCATTTTATATTTTATATATTTCATAATTATATTTTATATAATTTTATATAAAATGTGTAGTATTTTATGTATTTGTTGTTTCATATAAAAATAACTGTTCCCATCTTACAAGGACAGAAATTAAGATACAGGTATTTTGTATTACATTTCAAGGCCACAAATAATTTTGAAAGGTTTGTTACTTTTGTTATGAGGGACACAGAGCTCCTAAGATATATTATCACAGCCTTTAGGCTAGCAACAGTCTTGCATTACACAATCTCCTATTACTAAACTTAAATTTTCTTCAAAATGTGGAAAAACAAAGCTCATTCAGATTAAATCAGAGTCTGGGAAAGTAAACTCTGGATTCTCCTCTAATGTTTCTTCTCCTCATTGTGCTTCTCTCCCAACCCAGCTATTTCTTGTGTTTCTCAACTTCCATTTTGATATCCCATGCAACATAAGAGTTACCAAAGCAAGGAAGTTGTTGGAATTCATCATATTCACTCACTTCTTAGATATTACTTCTATTATAGTACATGAGTTTAGATTAGGAAAACTAAGAATGAGTAGTTGATAGAGAAGAGTTTCTGTTAATGTACATTATAGTCTGAGGTACTCTATAATAATCCATAGCAGCATATGTAAAAGCCATATGCCTTTTACCTTCTCGTGATCTGTTTGCTTCTTTCGTTCCCTCTTAATGAGAGCTGGAGATATCTTTAATGTAAAGCCATAGATGTGCACGTGATTTGATGACAAGAAGCCACTGCACACACAGTTTAGATATCAAGGGAAATTAAGAGCAAGACTTCATATCGCTTTAACAGGTTAAATTAGTCATCTTAAGCTGTTAATGCATCAGGCTACTGGGGCAGAAAACAGCAGCAGTGTGGTAGCAGAGCTTTGGAAGCAGGTAATCCTAAATTCAAATCCCAGATCCGCCATTTACCAGTTGTGTGACCTTTGTTAATTTACTTTTCGTCTCTGAACTTCTCTGATCCTTACTTCTCTCATCTATAATATGGAGATGATAACAGTTGCTATAGAGAAGGAGTGGCATAATACAACTTAGGTAATATGACATGTGTGACTGCAGGTTCAAGAATTAGTGCACATTCTTGCCCCAGCAGGCTTAATATCAGCGCTGTAGTTAGTCCCTACTTTCTTATAAGCATATGATTATAAGAAAAGCCCCTCTGGTTCAGGCCCATGGTCCTTTCAGCTCAGCATTCATTTTCTGATCACAGGGACAGGAAACTGTTATATAAGACACAATTGTCCTTGTTGCTAACTTCAAGAATTAGAGTTATTTTCCTCCAGATAGCCTAGTTTCTCTGAATAACCCACTATGGACTTATTATCCATGAATTTAGCTAAACCTTTGTGATACTATTTATGTCATCGACCTTTAATGAATTTTATAAGTTGATTGCCTACTGTGTAAAGTAGTTCTTCAGTTTGTCATAAATTGTTTCTTTTGAAAAGTAGTAAGATGACTTCCAGTTCATATATACTAGAATTTGAAAAAGAAATCCATAGTCACTTTCCTAGGCCTTTTGTTTGTTTATAGACATTTACCATATCCTTGCCTGGATTTTATCATTATAAATAGAAATCTTCATCTTATATCACGATTGTTTTAATTAATACTGAACTTTCTCCTTTTTATTTATTTATTTTTTGAAGTACTTCAGAAAGTGTCCCACACATGGGTTGCCGTTATCTTTTACTAGAACTCATCGTAATTTAACTCTTCCCTTCCTCTGTCAGAATTACACTCTGCTCTGGGCTCAAAACAGAATGATCTTAATGTGACTGCAATTGTATTTAAGCCAAAGTTCAGCTTAGAAACAGCTGGCAAAATGTTCAACAAACTGGACCAAAGAGGAAGAATCATAACAAAAAAGATGTGATTCCGTTTGTAGCAAAGTGAGAAACTTGTCTTAAGGAAAAACTAGAGACTGAAGTTTTTGCTCATTTTGGAGATCCTAAAGAAGAAGCAGAAGGCGATGTTTTCCGAGCCAATTTGTTCCACTAAAAGTGACCAGAGCTAAGTCTAGGTTGGGTTGGCTGCCCTAGGTTGCAGTTAGAGGTTGGGGCTACTATTTTGACAATGGCAGCAGAAATCTGTGACCAAAAAAAGCCTAAAACTGCTTGCCTCTGTGTTAGCATTGGTAGCATGAAGTAAGATTTGAACTTTAAATGACTCATTATGAGTGGGTGGCAACCTACTGTGGAGGCAGTCTGTGAACCCAAGGTCAGCATCCCGGTGAGAAATCCCTTCAGGTATGAGTGAACGATACACCCAGTCACACTGAGCCGGGAGATCCTGGTCCTCTTCAGCTTTGTCAGAGCATTCCCTGCTTTGTTTCCAATCCTGTTTCTGAGGATATTTGGCACACTGCTTGGTCCGCACTTGACACCACTGTCTTCAGAAAATAAATGTCTTACATTTGTACAGTGCTTTATAGAACACTTTCACATAGATTATCTCAATTGATCCTCACAACTCTATGGTAACTGTTCATGTTCCCATTTTATGGATGAGGAAAACTGACTGAATTGCTTGTGCAAATGGTGTTAGTAAGTTGTAGAGCATGTCACCACCACAAAGATAGCCAGGTCATTTCTGGACATCTTCCTAAAAATATACCTTCTTTCATTTTTCCCTGAATGTATTGCATTATACTTGCTTGTACTGAAGTTGCTCTGACCTCTTGTGGATGACAGCAAGCCTCATGAGATCATCCGGCAGACTTTGCCTTTTAATACCCCGAATACTAATAACACAATGTTCTACAACTTCCATATCATGTGGAGAATGTTCCGTAAGCCTAGCACCAACCTTGTATCTGGACATTCAGTCTGAGAAGACGTCATTTATTCCCAACTTTTCTTCTTTTTATAAACTTTCTTTCCATATTAAAATCATCCTTCCACTCCTTAATTTAAATGTGCCTCAATATTATTTTAACAAACTCAGTGGCGTCTCTGTACCTTACACCTTTCTGTACCCCTCCCTCCCTCCTGAGGGAAGAATCCCTGAATGATCCTAGTAAGTTCTGAAAAGCCTTAGCGGGGTAGATAATGGGTAAAGATCATTGTATTTCAGCTCCCTGATCCATTACACCCCTGCCTTTCACCAGCATGCAGAGCGTTGTGTTTTTTTCTAACAGAATAAATTAAATATGAAAGAGAAGGACTAATGTAATTCAAATAAACATGTTAATGACCCCATTTTTCCATTTGGTAACTAGACCGGATGTGGTGGAATGCCAGTTTTTTACTGAGCCTGTAATTTAAAACTTTCAACAAGGACACTTTTTTTCCCTTTTATTTCCATCCTCCATTCCCACCCGCTTTTATTCTTACAGACACTCCTTACTGTCCAATTAGTTTTGGAACATGAAAACTGTCCTCACTGCTGCCTGGAGCTATGGGGGACCTGGGATGGTTTCTCTCTGTGGGATGGCTTGTGAGACTCCAGTTTTACTGGTGATGACCCTGCCAGAGCTCTGTGCTGTTGAAGGGTGTGGGGAAGGAGGTGACTGGTGCATCCTGCACCTCCTCTGCACCCCGACTTTGCATATTTTTGGTGTTTTGCATGTACACGTTTGCTGTTCTAGGCAGCACTTCAGCATGCAGATTTGGGAATAGAAGAGCTCTTCGTTTGCTTTTAACCCTGTAAGTAGCCATCCATCCCAGCTACATTTTTTATGGGTCAAAGCCATGTTTTAAGAGCTTGTTATCATCCAAACTAAAACCCTCACTAACTCGATGTGTCCCCAGATGACCCCCTAGTTTATTTCTTCCCTTCCCTCCACTAAGTCAGTTGTCTCCCTATGCACCTCGGGAGTAGCCATTTTCCACAGCAGCCCCCACCCCTCCTCCAGAAAATGGGCGGCTCAAAATGGAGCCCTTCCTCTCCTCCAGACCTCAAATCTGCCACCTGTCTGCTCCATTCATCATTAGTTAGCTATGGAGCCTGATTTTTCTCCAAACTGTATGTATTTAATCCCTGATTTCTTCCTCACCCCCACAATGTGACATCCTTTCAGCATTTTACCAGCTGGAACCAGCGCTCTCTTGTATCTTTTACTGTGGTCACTTGCTAGAGTTTGACGGAAAACTTTTTGATGTGAACACATTTCAGTTTTTTTCCAATTTACACTGGAGAGAGGAATGAAGGGGAGAGGGGACTCTGGCCCTGTTACTTCCTGTTTGTTTTTGTTCTGGAGAATGCAGACCATCTGTGTCTCTCTCAGAAGCTGTTCTTCTACAGCCACCGTGCTGAGGCTGATACTTAATTTCTTAGTTTTTCCCTCGTTTCTCTCTAATTTCCTTTTCCTCACCCAAAAACACCTAAGCCCCTCATTAAATCTTTCTTCCTCAATTTTCTTATCTTAATAGTACCTCTGGATACGGTTCTGTCCCCATTAATGCCAGAATTTCAAATTAAGTAAATGATAATTGGAGAGAGAAAACAGGAGAGAATGGAACAAGGAATCAGTAAGCAAACGGAAAAAAAAGTGGGTTGACTTTTTAAACATGGAGTTTGCTGATTCTCACAGCCAGTTCCCATGTCCTGGCATCCATTGTTCAGCTGATGTCTCACCTGTTAGATGGACCTTGTCTTTTTCGGGAGAAACATCTGCCAGATGTTGGATCTCTCTCTGAGTTGCCCGAGAAAGTCCCTCCCTAATTTATTTTTCCTGCCACACAGACTTTGATAAAGGTTATACTTTCTCATAATAATCAAGATGGTTATTTTCCAGAACTAGTAGAGATATTCTCTCTCTTCTGAGAGCTGCCCGATGAATCCCAACATATAGTCACCCTATATAAAAGTCCTATATTCTTTCTGTTTCTTTTACATGCAATTTCACTAAACAAAGTCTCTAAACAACTAGATCCTCTTTCAGTAGATAACTATAACTTATGAAATTTTAAGTTTTTCATAAGAAGCATCTTTCTGAGACGCATCTTCATTTCAGATGTCATTGCAATTTAGGACAGAATATTTTCCTCATTTGTGTTTTTTGAAAAACATAGCTTTGATTTGTTTTAAAATTTATTCTTAAGGTCAGAATTAAAAAGCTAAATGAATTCCAGGCGTCAAACTCCAGAATTATATTTCAGCTGGTTCAAGCCTAAAATGTGCTATATCAACTGTTTACAGGGAAAGTGCCCAGTAGTTGTGGCCTTCGTGGAGGGCTTTTTGGAGCTCTCGCCTGTCCCCCACCCCCTTCCTTCAGCCGCTTCTGTTTGTTCCTGCTGTAGTGCCTTCAGCCATGAACATACCGTTTAATCAGTGGTGTATTAAAATGGACCTGGTGCAGTCAGCAATAGCTAGGCCAAAATCGATTGGCTATTTTTAAAAGGAAAAAAAGAAGATAGAAAATTGCTCTTTTAATCTAGGTAAATCAAATCGTGCCTGCTTGCTTTCCACCTGTAGCTAAGGGTAGGCAAGAGCATTCTGATTGATGACAGTGTTTCTTTGTGCTTCTTTATTCATGCTTATCCACTTGGGGTAAAAGCACCAGGGTATCTTCAGAACTGAGTTTTCACATTCACGTGAGAAAGCTTGTGCTCTTTTTCTCTCAGAAAAAAAAAAAAAAAAAAAAAAATCTTCCCTTTTGCCCCCTCTTAGAAGATTTGAATAAAAGCAGAATACGTTCAACCTTTTCTGCCTTTTTGGTTTTTTCCTGCCGTGAAATCATATCTGACTGTGACATCACAGTGTGTTGCTTTGGGCAGCTTTGTGATGTATGAAGGCGAGGACCTTAATTGGGTTAACAGAGCACACCAGGAGCGGACGGCGGACGAGCGCTGCTCTCCCACTAGGCAGTTCTCTGCTCCAGGCAGTGTGAAAGAACCAGAGACCAGCTAGAGAGGAGCTCCTTCTCCCAGGGATTTTTAACTCTGAGGCTTTGTCGTCTTCTAGTGTATTACTAACCAATGAAAGTAATTTTTAAAAGAAAAAGTATATAAATGTGCTTTGTTTTTAAACTGCAAAACATTGGGGGTGGGGGTGGAATATGCTGGCAGGTTTGTTCTATAGCATTGATTTGTGACCAACAAAGGAAATGTCTACTTGTGAGACACAAATCAATGCAACCAGACTGCGAAAGTACAAACAGAGATGTGAGAAAATTATTCAATCGTTAGTCTTCTATGGAATTTAAAAACATTGAATCTTTCGATTGTTCCAATACAAAAAAAAAAAAAAAAGTGAATCACTAGAAGAAAGGAAGGGAGGGTATAAGGACTGTTTCTAATTTCGTCAAAGGTTTTCTCTCGTGATTGTGGAAAGGTCCGGCAAGGCTATAAGATTCCTAAAACGTTAGCAATGTTGTGAATGATTTTCAGAAGTCATTAACCATGTCCTCAGATGCTGTTGATAGCAAAGTTGTGGAAAACTGGTAGAAGACAAGTTTATACCCGAACTTCTGCTTTAGTCTGCAGCAACCTTGGCTGCTGTAAAGCTGAAGTTTCTTACAAACTCTCTGTATCCAGAAATAATCCATAACAAGCAAACTCAGTACTTACATAGTATTTTTTATCATATAAGCATACTACAGAAATTAACAAATAGATTACGTGGGTAAAAACGCAACTCTAGAAAGCTAAAGGTGTTTATTTTGTAAAACTTCATCAGTTCAAATAAACTGGGAGACAGACAACTAGAATGAGCTGAAAACGTGATCATGGAATATTTCCATGTAGTTTGAACTGAGATTTCTAAGTTTTACAAGTAGAGTTTCATCAGCACTAACTTCAAAATAAATAAGAATTGTCAGTAATTTATCAGATGTGTATATGTTAAAGTAGTTAAAGACGTTTTCCACCCCTCATATGGGTTACATCTGGTTTCCCCCATCCTTCCTCCCAACAGTTTTAAGGTTATTAGTTTGCTTAGAAATCCCATTTTCAGAGCTAATAAAAAGGTAAATTTCAACACAATCCTTATCCTGTCACAGATTGTGAATTATTCTGACTTCTCCTTTTGGAGAAAAGGAACAAAGATGATCAGACGTTACTTCTCTGAACACTGAAAATTAACGTAAATAGCTTCACAGTTGTTAATGTTTTCCCAGTGTCTAGTCAGGCCAGAGTTCCCATTAGCAGTCCAGGGACATTTTCTAACTTGACTATATATTTCTGCCTCCATCACTATGATGAAGTCAGTTACCAAGACTCTCTCACCTTATCCTAAAACTGTGCTATTTCTTTACTTCCCAATTGTCATCATGTTAGTTACATTGCCGGAGGAAATCAAGGGAGTGAAATACAATGGATCAGAGACCTATCAAGTAAAGTAATCAAGAATGGATTTCTGGACAATCTCGTTTAAAATAAGAACCCTTGCAATAAAAGTGCATAAATGTCTCACTCTGTGTTACACAATAATACCTCAAAGTCCAATTTCTGGTAGTTCAGATCTCTGAATTACCACTCTGAACAAAGAAATAACTAAAGACCTTCAGGTGTCCAAATGAGTTTCCCCCAAGTCTCCTACCAAACCCTGCGTTCAAGCAGTATTGTCTCTATAGCTCTTATTTATTTGATTTTCTGATCCAAAGCACATTAGAAAATACATTTAGCATAGAGGATTTAGAGGAGATGGGTCTGAAAAACTGGGACAGTGACGCCAGTCAGCTATGGCAGTGGATAGTAGGCTATAGCTCAGTCTGTGGCCGTTAGGCTGAGCCAAGGGACGAGGCTGGTTCTCACCACAAGTAAGAAAAGTGTATTACTGAAAAACAGGAACGATGAATATTCACAAGGATGACCCTGTATCATAGAAAAAAAATTATATCAACTTACCGTGTTTAAGAAAACAAAGATATTTAAAAGTTTTCTACGAAAAACATGTTTAGAATATATTTTATTGCTTAAAGAGGCAAATTTATGTCATTAAAAAACATTTTAAAATACATGGAACATTTTATTCCTCAATGTAGCTTGCTTGCTTTTCATCCTTTTTCAGTTTGAAAAAATGTAGGGATTGTTTTGTAGTACTGACTCTAAAAACCTGTCTAGCCAAAACTACTAAGTACGAACACCTTAGAAGGAAGGATGTTTATTCTTGAATATTTTGAGTCCAGGTCTCTTAAAATAAAGATGTTCTTTTTCATTGATCTTAGTTATATAATGTATGTTGTCATCTGGAGTAAGGCGCAGTTGCTCATATTTAGCTGGTTTACTTTGTAATGCGTCATTATAAGTGACCGAAAACATGGTACAGGAAGTTGTTTGTGTGTTTTCTCATTGCTTATGCAACTTCCAAGCAGAAAATGTTCTTGAGACCAGATGGTAAAGAACAGTCAACTGCAAGTTCTATTCTCCAGATGTATTGATGTTTCATGTCTTCCTGAAGCCAGTTCAAATACACTTGTAAATTCAAGTCTTAATTTCAGTAACTCTTTCACTTCTGCTAGATCCTAAATGATAAAGCAATAGGCTAGAATATTTAATAACAGGATCTCTGAAGCCTGCTGTACTATAGAGTGGCAATGCCATGGTCATATAATTCAGTCAGATAAAAGTTCATTACATCAGCTTTTGGACATATTTGGTCACTGTGCTACAATGACAGCTAAGTGTTTACAGTACCAAACGTCTTTTCAACTTTATCCTTTCCAAGAGTGCACTTTGTTAAGACAATTTTAAAAAATAACATTTACCCAGTGTTTCTACTTGGCATGTAGGAATTTTTTTTTTTTTTTTAATCTGCTCAGCAATTTGGAAGTTTGCTTGGAACACAGATGAGTTAAGATAAAAAGCTGTTTTTTAAAAAAAATGCCTCTAGTAAGTAAAAATGAAGATACTATATCTGAATGAATGTGAAAAGTTGTCCCTTTGTATATTTTTAAAGCTTCCTAAACTATCCCCAGTTCTCAGCCAAATGCAGCCTACCCAGATTGTCTTTAGGAAAGTAGCAATTCACAGAGATTTGCAGTTAGCCATGTATCAAACTGCACTCTCTTTAGTCCCTGCTTACAGCTCCACCATTTTAGAATATGGTGAGATATGCCAGAGCCCTACCATCTGTTTAATGGGCTAATTATGTTTACCACATGCCTACTTCACAGGAATACCATGAGCGAGGTTGCCAAACATCATACAAATATATATGTTTGTATATATTGATATATAAATATACACGTAAATAAAATTGTATACATATATAAAAGCATTCAGCATTTCTGAGTTTTACTCCATCTTTTACTCTCAAGAGACATCATGGCCCATCCCTTAAACCCAGCCAGGTGTTGTCAGAGTTTGTGAGGCTGTCGATGATAGAACCGTCAGACTGAGAGGGATCCTCTAACTGAGAGATTTGGAGGAAGTGAAACTCAAATTGTATACACATTCCTATGTCTTTGCCTATTTATCTATGCCCCATGCTCTCTGTACTAAAATTTAGACATTTTAGCTTCATAATTAATGCACTTTATGATACTGTATGTTGCTATATCCAGTGACTAAACTTCTTTTAAGAAACAGGATCTCTTCTCCTGTATGGAAAAAAAAAGAAGTAGTAGTAGTCAGACTGTTTTAACACAATTCCCACAATTCCTCCTGTACATGGCTACAACTTTTCTCTTACATACCACAGCTTCTATATTGGGCTTGTTCTTAAAGCTAGGATTTTTTTTTCCTCTTATGAGGACACTGCAACCCTTGACAGTCTTTTCTCTGGTATTCTCTGAGTGCTTCCTAGATACGTGATCTCAGTGACTCCAGTTATCACAAGGACTGATTTTCACTTGCTATCCATGAAAATTATCGCTGGGTCAAACTAAGTTGGGTCAAACTAAGTTGCTTCCTGGAAATGGGGCTTATGCTCCTTGTGAGTTGTGTCCAGAGGGAATTCTGAGCAGTAAAGGGAGGCAAACTGAGGGCATTCTAGGTGAAGGGAATTAAACCAGCAAAGAATCAGGGCACAGATGGAAAAGAGCGAGTCATGGGTAACCAGAGTGCCTAGTCAGGATATGATATAAGCTCCGGGTATTGGGTTTTCTGTGTAGCTCCTTTGTTTATGTAAAGCTAGCTCGGCAGGCTCTGGGCCTTCTTGGCTTTGAGGATGCACTGACCTGAGAGCTATGGGAAAAAGTAGCCATGTCTGTACACCAGACTATAAAGCCAATATGTAGCATTGTCTTTGAAAATGAAAAGCAATAATGTGAAACTATCATTGATATAAGATTTTATTTAGTCTTTTCTAAGATACCAGGGTATTTTTAAAACCTGTTTTCTTCCCCTCAGCATTAGGATGTTTTCTTATACTGGTTCAACTGAAGTAAATTATTCAAACGGAGCTGTTTTGTTTTATTTGTTTGTTTTTGTTTTTGCAGCTTTATGCTTACCAGGGACTTCATAAACAAGTTGGAAGAGAAAAAATAACCAGGACATAAATATAGAAATAACCCAATCACATAAGCTTTCATGAGCATGGGTGGGGGCCTTGTGGGAAGGATGAAGAAAAATCTTTATTAGCACCAGAATGATCGTGATTACCTTAGGCATAAGTCTGATTTGAGAAGAGACATTGATATACAAAGAAAGGAAGGATTATTCCCCTCTGATTTGTCCACGTGTACAATGAAAAATAGCTTCAGTATTTACTATTTGACTTCTTGAGTCCAGAAACCTAATACTGCAAACTGCATCGGCACAGAGCAAGAGAAAGCAAGTATTTACCAAAGCAAGAGGAAAGAGGAATTGTTCTTCCATCTCTTCTTACTTTAGAATCATCAAATGTTATTACTGGAAAGAATCTTAAAAACCATCTAATCCAACACTCCCACATTATATATAAGAAAAATGAGACTCGGGAGAAGTTTCATGACTTGCCCAAGATCACACAACAGATTACAAACATGCCTGGGGACCCACATATGATAGATACATGCCCTTCTTCAGTTTCACCGTAATCATTTTAGAGAATTAATTGACTTATCCCACCAATGTTGCTTTGTATATCTTGATTATCAACTGGCTTCTCAATTTTTTTGAAGTGAACTTTACTTTTTAATAACTGCCAGATTCTATAGCTGATTCTAAAAATTAAAATGTGTTCTCAGACATATCCTGAGTGTTGTACAGATATGGAGAAGCTCACTAGATCAACATGTATGCCTCCTTATTTTATATGAATCCTGTAATACCTATAAACGTGGCCTGATCATATGAGACTTGAAGTATCTAGAGTTCCAGATATTTGTTGGAGCATATAAATAGGTGAGAGCAGATTTACTCATTTACCCACTCTAAGTCCCTGAGACGTTCCTAAACTGCTGTGCCAGTTATTCCCACTGCCATCGATATCACCAATTCCAACTATTACCAATGCGGCCCATTTCTACAGACTGATTTCTTATTAGGTTCAAAACCAGCTGTACTTGGTGTTTTACTGATATTTTGTTCAGTGTTAGAGGAGAAAGAACGTGGTGAGACTCTGGCATAGCCCAGCTCTCTTCTGTGAAGAGCGAGTCCCTCACTGACAATAGACAGTCAATAAGTGGTTGTCTAAAGGGGTCGAAAAAAGCATCCACCATTTCTCTATTTCAAAAAAAAAATGAATCATTTGAAAATATTGACTACAAGTTTCTGATGCAATGCTGTGTGGTTCGTTGGGCCACATATGGTTATGATGATCTGCATGTCAGCTACAATCCGGAAATACTCTCATTGTTACAATGCAAAATAATATAATCTTCCACTTTTACATTTTAAATGTGTTTGGCCCACCAAGTCCTTGCTTAGGTGCCAAACACCACTGTGAAGGAACTGTCTGACATAGTACTCTGAGATTTCAGGTGAGTATAATCATCTCCCAGATGCATAGAATAAGCCTGGGTTTTGAGGCAAAGAGAAGAGGCAAACCTCCTGCTCTTCCAGAAGTCCGAACCATTCAGCAATATATTCACAGTAGCTAGGGGGAAAAGCCTTTGTGAAGAAAACTGCTGTGTCTCATGGCTGTTTTTATTAAAACATTTAGTCCACCAGTTTTCCAACTCTAAGAACAATTTAATTCACAAAGCACATGAAATAAGCAGAAAAATCTAGTCCCCACAGCCATGTTCCACCTCTGTGATCCTTGTCGTGAGTTAGGGTGATTTAGTCATCAAGATCCCTGCTGTTCTGTGTTTGTATATTTGTGAGGAAAACCTAGAATTCATCCCCTTTAGAAGCTGTGTCCATATGGCATGCAGCAAAGACTATTAGAGAACAGTAGTAGGAGTTTTGTTATCAAATCCAGCCAGATTTGCAGATAGGAATAATGGGAAATCAGTATTTTTCCTTCCTCTTCCTCTCTCTTTTCCTTTTTAGTCTTTTTCTTTCTCCTATTTGCTGCTTCAATTCAGTTCTCTTTTGTTTATGGATTTGGAGAGTACACCAAAAGCAAAGAAGCCAAGCAAATCCTGTTTGGAGGAAGCACAGCCATTTTGACATGTAACCATCTCATCATTCCTTTTTATATGCTTAAACAATTGAAGAGCATGTAGAATAGCCAGGTGCTGGTCCTCAAAGTGGGTGTGCCCTAAGACATTCTTTGGTTTGAACTAGTCTAGTCCACTGTTTCATGTTACTGAACGATCAAAACAGAGAAGAAAGTTTTTCTTTTCTGGTTCTAGACCAAATGACTGGCAGGATGTAATCACCATCTGTAATTTTCTGTGAAGTCCTTCCCCAGTCCAATTTACATGACATGTACAGCTACTTCGCTCTGAGAATGCAAACTCAAAACATACAGCCTTTAAGTGATTTTTCCTAGGATGGGCAAGGTGAAGCAGTGAGGAAATGGACGTATATATGTTATACATTTACATTATTTTTCCTCATAAACTTTTAAACTTACTATCCAGCATTTATATTTTTTCTCAAATTGGTAGTTTCTCAAATTTTTTCTCAAATTTTTCTCAAATTGGTAGTTTAAAGAAAAACCTACCTTTGTGATTTTTCAAAAGTCATTTTTCAGCCTCTCCTATTATATTTTTTTTCAGTAGTCACCTTAGTGGGTAGCTGAGTGGGGATCAGGTACAAAAAGACCTCATCATGTATTACAAGCCAGAGAGTGTACTCATGGGAAAAATGTAAGTCCTCAGATGGAAAGTCATCTCCATCAAAGAAAGTGGCTCGGGCAACAGTGCCTGACATAACATAGTCTGCATGGTGAAACATTGCAGCCATGTTTTCAGTTGCTTTTCACTCTCTGGAATTTTATGCAATGATTGCAGCCAAGAACCTTTGTAATATCATTCTCTGGTCAAACAAAAAAGAGAGGAAAAAAAAAATCCTTTGAAAATTGAAGCTAGTTGATGCAAGCTAGTAGACAATCCAGTGAAATTTTCATCTCACTCTGTTTTTAGGGCTTGGGGTTTTTATGCAATATAAGTGTGGTAGAGAAGGTGTCTGTCTGGTGTGGTTTGGGATACTTTGCTGTTTCAAATACTTTAAAGAAGAATTCTTGTTTTCTACAGTTTATTAAACTAGCTGAGTTAAATATATTGGTTATCAGATCCCATGATGCATGATTATTGAATATATTTTAAAATACAAAAAATTCAGTTGTGCTGTCCCCTTTCTCCTTCTGTCTCCTCCCTGTCTGTCTCTCTGCTGTGAAGCACTGGGAGTGTGTGTGTGTGTGTGTGTGTGTGTGTGTGTGTGTGTGTGTATGTGTGTCTGGGAGGTAGACTGATTCCCTACCTGGAAATGGCTTTCTATTATTAGACGTTCAGTTACCAGGGGTTATGTAAGACAATTGAAGCTCTGTTTTTTAACAGAGACATGATTCATGCTGCTTGTAGTAACAGTAACCACCTCCAAACGAGACAGAAACCAGACACAGACAAAGGCTGGAGAAATCAATGCCGACTCGGTACAGCCATTCTCCTGATACCCTCTGCCTTTCAATCAGAGCACTTAGGTTATCGGGAGAGGAGGCTCCTGCTAACTCTGGATCTTTTTTTGTCTCTTGGGGCTTCCAGGTGAAATCATGTGGGCTGGAGCTGTGTACAGGAGAAAATGGGTCCTCAGGAACAGTGACGTCTGACCTCCTTCCCTAGGGTCCCCCAGTGTTTCAGACACACCTGGAGGAACAGTGGTTGTCACCTGTGCTATGGCTCAGAACTCACTGTGGCTTCTACTCAGAAAGGTTGGAACTTGAGCATTTGGCTCACCCACTCAAGTAACTTTCCTCAAGTGATTCTCTGCAGCGTGCTGGGAGAGGAGAGAATGGAGTGGGATTTGAGCTGCTGCCAGTGCTTTATTATAGCTTCTTCTAAAACCTGAATGGAAGTGGACTGGCTGTCAGTTCCCACACACATTCGGGACCCTTTCCTAAATCTTCCAGACGACATTGATTCAATACTCCACACTATACAAAGCACTTCCACATGGATCAGCTTATTTTAGCCTCACAACTTTATAAGATAGGCAAAGCATACGTTATTGTCAATACCATTTTGCAAGAGAGAGATTTTACAGCTTACAAGTATCATGCCATTCATTGATTCCTTGCTCATGACTTTATAAGTGAGAACATTAAGATTCACAAAAGTTAGTGACTTGACCGTGGTCACACGGCTAGTTCTTACCAGATCCAGGAGGACAAGGCAGATCTTCTGATTCTCCATCTAGTGCTCTACCCCCGATTTGCTACAAAACTTGTTGGCAACCATGGCATTTTGGAGGGGAAAAAAGCATTTTCTGCTGAAAACCTTGGTTTTAGATTAAGTTCTACTACTCATTAGCTAGCCAGCTTAAACTGCCTTTTCCTTCCTCTTCACCCCATCCACCTCAATCTCCTCATCTATGCAACTCATGATAGGGAGAACTCATTTTTAGAGTGTTCATGATAGTACCACATAATCTTTAACATGTCTAAGTCAATATATATAAAGCATTGCCAATAGTATCTCCCTGCCCCCACCAAGAGTGAAATCCAGCAAAGAGATCCAGAGATCTCAGACTTCACCCAGAACATAAAAGAAAACTATTTATTTTTACTACAAAAAGAAGAAACTCAGATACTTTATTGCAGAAACCAGAAACTGTCCATGGCTCTCTGAAAACAGCAGTCTTACCCCAGTGACCTGTTACACACCCAGTAGGCAGGCCACCCTTCATTTTCACTCTCAAATGTGTAAATTGCCCAGAAAGACAATTCTTAAGTATTGACATGACAGGAAAACATCTAGGCCATTTAGCTTCACCCACCCAATAATCTCCTGCAATAAAAATTCCAATTTAAAAATACTTATTGATCACTACTAATAATCAACACTCTGATACACTGTTATGAATTTTAACTAAAGACTGAGACAGAATTTTCTGTTTATGAAATTTTACCATTATCCTGCTATTTAACATGTTACACAATACAATGTATACCTATTTTAAGATAAACATAAGTAAACATTCTTGTTTATAAAATAGTTTTTTATTAAATTTTTTGTTTGTATGCCGCTTTATATCCAGGAAGGTAGCAAAATACTCCACAGGTTATACTCCAATAAAATGCATTTTTTCTTCTGCGAAAATATGAAAGTCATTCGTTCCTGCAGTTTTAAGAAAGAAAGCTATACTTTTTTCTCTCACATAATAAAACTCCCCAACTAAGCATCAAGAGACCAAATTTCTAGTCCTAGACCCATTAAAAATTCACTATTAGGAAACCTGCTAAGTCCCAACTTCAGATAACATCTAATCTGAAAAACTCAGAGCCCCTTAACATCTAGTTATTACACACTAGCCTGAGACAACCTGCTCTGTGCTGTTGTGTGTTGTGTCAATAAAAGAGCTTTATGGGAAAGATGGAATTCATTGTTTGGGGTTTTATGTTGTGCCAGTCGTTGCCAAGCTGCCTTGAATTCACCAATGTAATGTGTCTCCAGACTGATTCAAAGAGATAGAATTTGGAATGTGACTAGAAGGCAGCAGCAGATTCTGTAAATAGTTGCTACACATTCTGTATACCAGGCACAACAGTACGCAGTGGAACCTTAGACAGTACTTACCCTGACTTCCTTATGTAGGAAAATATCCTTTTTCTTTTCATCAAGTTACCAAAATTTAATGATTATGAATGGTAATTCTACCATTGGCATGTTCCAGTGATCCCTTTCATGGATCTCTTGATGTTCCTAGATTATTTTAACCTTATCCCCATTTGGTGTTAACTAATGCAAATTCTTACTTTTACCTAAGAACAGAGCTGCCTTTGCTCTTCTATATCTAGCCTTTATCCAAATCCTTAGATACACATGGTATCATCTGCAGGGCAATGGCAGTGATAGCGGGTGGTGTTTCTTCCCAGTATTGTGATGGAACACTTCACCTGGGCTGTTAGCATCTTAAACTATCCCAATCGCTACAGAAATTGTGTTTTAAACCATCATGCCTTAATGCCATCTATTTCTGTTTATGTTAACCGATAACATGGTTATAACATCCTACTATGCTTAAAACTACAGTATATGCTGAGGTCTCTGTAGTGTATAAAGCAAGGTTCCTGCCCAAGAGGATTTACACCCTCGCTAATAATATAGCAAACCGTCAGTAAACCACAACCATTTATTGAAGTACTTAAAAAGTGGCAGAAAACATTATGGGCTGAGGCAGTCTTCACAAGGGAAAATTTCATAAAGGATATATTTTTATATTTGGACCTTGAAGGAGAAGAAAGTCCTATATAATTTTTTGAAAGGTGATAAAGGTATTCCAAGCAGTCAAACTGGTATCTACAGTAGCTCAGAGATACAAATGTGCTTAGTCTTTCTGACACCCTATAAGTTAACTAATTCAGACCATGTGGAGTATTGATGGAAAGGAAATCTGAGAGGACTCATTTGATAGGGAGTCAGTGAATTTCCGAGCCCAGGCTTAAGAGTTTGGAACCAGGGAAAATCCCTTAAAACATCTTTTCCCTAAGCATATTCTGAGGTTAAGTAAGTGTTCCATTAAAAAGGGGGATGGGGCAGTTTGTAATACAGTAAGCCTGGACAAAGATTAGGCTTCCAGCACCTTTAATATGCTATGTACACTTTCGAAAATAGAATATATAGGATTCAGTGTTTCCTAAACTTATTTGACCAAGGAATTTTTTTGAGATGCATCTTGAAATTCCAGTATGAAACACACTTTAAGATATACCATCTGAAAATATTTTTGAAAGACAGGAGTTGAATGCAGGACCAAAAAAACTATGTTGTGATGATGAATCTAGTACTGTTAGAAATGGATATGCTATCAGCTACAGAGAAAGTATCCCTGATGAAACCAAAGGAAGATAAACAGAAGTAGAAGGAATAACCTTCAAGATATGAAGGGAACATGGGAAAAGATACATGCTGAGGAAATAAAATAATGAAAATTCAGAGATATTAGAGGAGATGAGAGCTAATACACCTACTACACTGCATGCTGTAGATCCTTTTATTAAAGTAGGATGCTAGCTTATCAACTGAAAAAGAGAATGGAGAATAGGACTTCATAAAAGTAGAACAAACTAAGAAAAACTGCCATAGGTTGTACCTGGAAACAGTGGGCAGAAGCCTAGATCCAGGTGGCATGCATATGTAGCCTTTTGTTCTGAGAATGGGATGATATGGATTCATGATTGATGAATGTAAAAGGAGGCACTGCACATAGAAGGTTAGAGAAGAAAGGATATCTGCAGGGTTACTGAGGGCAGTGTTGAAATGGTTGATCATGGGGCCAGTTTTTCCAGATCAAACTGGACAAATACATCTGATAGGGCCAACTGGGGCCTACTAATGAACCAGCTGAAAACGTAGGTTCCTTGGGTTTCTGGGAAAGTGAGTTCACTAGCTGGGTGTGGAACATTCGACGTCAAATGTGAAGCTTCAAAAGAATAATTTAGAAGGAGTTTGAGAGCTGAGAAAAGGGGTGGTTAAGTCTGTTGAAAAGAAGTGGTAATGAGTTTTTGGATTAAAGTATTAATATAGGGAGGGAAAACATAAATCAAGTGTAGAAGGTTTTGAGAAATTTCAAAAAACATTCAAGAAGGCATGAGAGGGCCATGAAGAAGAACCTAGCCTAAGCCAATGGTGAGGACCACAAATGAAGAGGAGTGGAGCAAAGGCAGATCCGTGGTTTGGTGATTGTGAGCCCAGTGTAGGTTAAGCTCTAGAACATGTGGTGAGAACCTGGCTCTTAACTCTACTTTGCTACTCTCTGCCTTCATGACTGATGGCCAATAACTGTACCTTTCCTAAGTATCAGTTTCACCTCCTTTGTCTATAAAATAGGAATATAATCCCCAACTTCAAAGAGTAATTGTTAGAAAATAAAGTTATCTGTGAAAAGGCACAATGCCTGCCACACAGTAAGCATTTAGTCAGTAATAGCCAAAGTTACTATTGAAGTGATGGGAGCAGGAAAAGGGAAATGATGTTCACTTTGGGAACAGTGACAGAGTGTGTTATCTGGAGTAATGCCACTGTGATGTTTCTCTGTACCTTTTTTCCATTTACCAGAAACTATAATGGTTAATCCAGAACACATACTTACTGCAAGAGGTAAGGTATAGGAAACTCTGATAATACCAAATAAAATACTGTGTCATAAATCATGCTCATGTTAGAATTCTTATTACAGAGTTTAAAACGATCTTATTGACATGACCTGTGGCAGGCTTTCTGGACAAGAAGGTTCCAGCATCCGGTGACATAATAGAGGGGTTCCCATCACCAGGCCAGATTCATTAAAACCAGAAATTCATGATTGTGTGTGTGTGTGTGTGTGTGTGTGTGTGTGTGTGTGTACATGTACTCTGATCCAAAAGATCTCTTATTTTAAACAAGAATCAACTGTATCTGTGATACAGCTAAGGCTCATGGCATCGGATGTGCAACTTACATTAACAGAGTTTATGAACTGTCAAAGAGGAATCAAGAGGTCTCTATGGAGAAAATTAACATAGATTTAATGTGACAAACAGTGGGATTGTGATTCCATCTTGTGTTGGCAGGGCTATCCCAGGGGTCTTCAAGCCATCAGAGGTATGTCCTATGGACATGGGTATTAACTAGTGATTAATTAAGGAACTGAAATCTAAAAAGTAAAATAGTTATCACAGCATCAGTAAGCTGAAGATGGTGTTCCTGATTAGTTTATCTGGCCATGATGTCTTTGGTGCCTTATTCATTAAATGGTTTTCTCACCAGTTTCCAGAGAGGTGGGATTGGTTATGTAGACTTGGGAATTTGTTTCAGGTAATTAGGTAAAAAGTTAAAAGTCAAATAGACCTCCTTAACAGGTGTAATGGTTTAACAGGTTGATGAGCTACTTAATTCCCACATCTTCCTTCTCAGGGGACTGTTAGAGTTTTAAGGGACCTTAAAAATCATAAAACCAACCTCCTCTTTTTACAGATAGAAAAGCTGAGCCACCTAGAGGTTAAGTGTCCCATCTGAGGTCATCAGCTAGTCCTGATTTCACTTTCTCTTTTCTTATCTTACACTTTATAACTCTTCCTTTTTTTTCAAACATTGTATCCCCCACAGTGACCTCTCTGCTAATTATTTCTTAGATGTATCCTTTTTATGAAATTTGCTGTGCCTCAAATTATGATAGTGGGCCTTTGCCAGTTAGTAACCCATCCCCACTAACTCACCACTACATTTGGGGCAAAGAAACGAGGGAAGTGGAACAATTTTAAATTTACTATGATCTTTGAGACAGCTTTATCTTCACTTGGGAATTGCTGTTAGACAATTAAGGTTAGTAAAGCTCATTGAATTTCTCAGAGGGAAGGTGTTATTTGAATTACTACCAGATAATTATTGTTAAAAATAACAATAATGTAAAAAAATAGGAACTTTGCATGTTAGAGACATTATCGTTTTGAATTTCCAGAGAGAGGGGAAACCCCGTGGGGATCTAAAAACAATTTTTTGACAATGTGCTCTATGCTAGAAACTCCTTGAATTCTGTGTAATGCCTGATGACCTGACAAACTGGCCCAGAATCAGAAGCCAGTCAGCTGGCTATGTGAACTGTTAGCCAAGTTATTTGGCTTGAACTGCTCCTTCAAAAACAACCCTAGGAGAAAGCGGAGTGTCAGGCCAAAGACCTGCGGTCCCAGACCAGTAGCATCAGCATCACCTGGGAGATTGTCAGAAATGCAGGATCGCAAGCTCCACCCCAGATATGCTGAATCAGAAGTCCTGGGTGATTCATTTGTTCATTAGTGTTTGAGAAGACTGATAGAAGACATTCTCATCTTCAGTTAGAAAGGGGGGGGCGGGGAAGGGACTATACTTATTGATAGTTTTCTGAAATATTTCCTTCTCCTGGAGTCTGTGCTCCCAGATATTTCCAGTGGCTCTGAACCATCATGAAAATAAGCATCTTCCTTGTGCTGTGATCACAGTGGGAACTAGAAATGTGTCCCGTGTCCAAGCTGCATTGGAACAGTTGTTATACAGTGAAAAGAGCACAGATTTAGAATCAGAGAGATCTGGGTTTGGATTCTGGTCTCACCATCCAGTAGCTTTTTAAACTTGGACCTGTTACATAAACTCATTAAATCTCACTTTTTCTTATCTGTAAAATGGGTATACTAAAACATACACCATGGCATTGCTATGAGGGTTAAACAAGAACATACTCATTTATAAAAATGCCTGGTGTAGTCCCTAATAAAATGTAGACATCCAATAAATGCTAGTTGTTATTGTTACTATTACCTTTCTTGTAAACTTTAATCATGAACTTCCCATCTATAATTTTAGAATGATTTGGTGTGATTTCCTAGGAATGGGACAGGCCATACTCAAAGTTGACATCTGCAGAAAGTTCCTTACAGTGATATGTGGCCGTGTATTCCGTAACAGCTCTGCTCTCTAAGGGCTTTCAAGACAGATCTGCAGAAATGTCAACCATGAAACGGGCTGAAGAGAAGTGACCTACTGTCTGTTCGCCTCTGACACCATCAAGAAACTTGCCAGCTGGGTTCCAAGAGCAGATTCTTTACTACAGTGATGATGTAAGAGGCAGAGACAACAGCTGGATTTTCAGGTTCTAGGGAGAATTTGTGGCATCAGCAGCCCCTCAAAATTATCTTTTGACTTAAAAACCAAGTACACTGGATGTGAAAGTCATTAAAAGAGAATACATGTGAAACCCCATGAAGTCATTCTCTGTGAGTCTTTTTTAGAGTGTAACCACCCTTTAAGCAATGAAACATGACACACCATGCAGTGGTTCTGATTAATAGACGCTCAGGTGTGTACTAAGGCAAAAGGGGAAAAAAGAGGGAGCTAGGTGACAATTTGCCAAAAAATGAAAGTAAGATTATAGCAGCAGGATGTGGGGCTGAGAAAGAAGGATTTAATTAAAGGACAGACATATTATGGTTGTATTAATTATAAAATGCACAATTTAAATCAAATGTTAGATATATTTAAAATGTACATTTATATAATTACACAAAGGATTTGTAAATTTGCCAGATAATTTTTCACTGCAATGTACTATTGATGAGTGATTTCCTTTATCATTTTAATGTAGTTGCCAGGGGGTAAAAGTAGAAGGAAGTTCTATCTGGTGAAGTGTCGATAATCTGTCCAGCCTTACGACGGGTTGGAAAGAACAATGAAGAGCTCTTGAGCCCATTTTGCTGTTTGTGTGGCTGCTGGGGTGATGCTGTTTAATGGATGTCTCAATGCATAGCATGGCTCCACCATACTGGCCAAAAAGAGTTTGATTAATACTACCAAGGTTTTCCTCTGGTGAGTAACAGTGAGTCAAGCGCTCACCTGGGAGATGCAGATGAAGTCTTGTAGTATTGGAGCTAACATTTAAGAGCTGAGCTTTTCTGGCCAAGTAATAATTATTGAGATTCCCTGGAAAAGTCTGTTTTCCTCACCTAGGTAAACACTATTATCCCCACAGCATGTTTTGTTGGGCTTTTCATCTTTGGGTGAGAGAAAATGATTCTGTTTGAGGATAAGGATAGAGAAGAGAAACAACTAATGTTTCTTCTACTACAAGAGAACAAGGCAAGAAAATTTGAACAGACTCGGAGGCAACTGTCTATGCATTTCTATAAGTAAAGTAGTAATATAAGGAAAAACAAGTAAACATTTAAACAAACCTGGAGAATGAGTACTAGGCTAAGGTAGGTAGAAAAAGAAGTGTTAATGTGGCATAACAGCAGATTGCCAATAGTTTGTTTCTATAAAGTAATGAATTTAACCATAGAATGACTGCATGTTTTCACCAAGAACTCCAGCTGAACCCACAGCTTTTCCAAAGCATGAGAAATGTCTTTATTCTTATTTTCAGCCTAAGTTTATCACCCCAGGGGTATTTTTAACATTTTATTTGTTTTTCGTTTTTGTGGGTACATAGTAGGTGTATATACTTCCGGGGTACATGAGATGTTTTGATAGAGGCACACATGTGAACTAATCACATCATGGAGAATGGGGTATCCATCCTCTTAAGCATTTGTCTTTTGTGTTACAAACAATTCATTTACCTTCTGGTAGTTATTTAAAAATGTACGATTAAGTTATTATTGACTATAGTCATTCTGTTGTGCTATCAAATAGTAGGTCGTATGCATTCTATTTTTTGTACCCGTTAACCATCCACACCTCCTCCCCGGTGGTGTTGACTGTATTGTCATTATTATTTCTGCTGGTAATGTTAGAAAAGTTTGCTTCCTTGTTTTTTAAATCCACCATCATTTTTTAGACATTATTTCACTATAAAAGATATTTATTAGTTCAGTTTGTTGAAGCAAATAAATGAAGCAAGTTTGTTATTTTTTGGAACACAATGTATTTTTGCAGGTTACACACCCCAACCTCCCTCTCTCTGGTCTTGTCATTATTGATGATCTGCTGGGCCTATTGGTGCCAAGTAAGCACTGATAAATATTAGTCTGTGGCCTTTTATGTCTGTTATCCTTGCCCAGCCCTAACAAGGATGTGACCTTGAGCAAGTCAGTTCCCTTAATCTCTTCATCTGAAAAATGAGGGGGTTGAAGTAGATGAGTTTTGAGGTCTTTTCAATTTAGTTCCCATTTCTATGACTCAAGGCAAGAGTGTTTATTCTTTTTAAATTCGTTTCAGCAGATTATCAGCCTAGTGCAAACTTAACGTGCAAGAAATCATGGCCCACTATAGGGTACTCAGAGTAAAAATTGCCTCAGCTTTCAAAGAGCTTATGAAGAGGGAAGACAAATTACACAAATAACCATTCGAATTGGTAGCATATGCAAAGGGAGTAGTACAGAATGTGCTCATAATATTTAAGAAAGGCAATCTCCTTTGTGAAATGCTTCATAAGTGAGGTGGCATTTGGATGGCCCTTGAAGAAGCTACATGTAGACCTTGAAAGAAGGGAAGAAATACTATGAACATGGTGGGGAAGAGTAGGACTACTGGAGTGTAGAATGGAGTGTAGAGATAAGAGTAAGAAACTGGATTAGGCTACACTGTAGCAGCTTTGAATACCAAACTGAGAAGTTTGAATCTAATCCAATAAGCAAGGAGGACTGTAAGCAAAGAAGTGATATGTTTAGAAGGGCACTTTAGAAAAATTAATGCAATGTTTGTGTGAAGGATGGATAAGAGGTAAAGAAAAACTGGAAAAAGTGAAACCAGTCAGGAGTCTTTCATAGATGTCCTCACGGTCGTTAGCAAAGGGAGAAATAGGGGTTGGTATAGAAAACAGGTATTGATTCAGGAATCACAATCAGAATAAAATCCATAGGATTTGGCAGCTAATTGGATATGGGAAGGAAAAAAAAAACAGAAGAATTAAAGATGACTCCCCAGCTGTAGGCCCGTGTAACTGGATGAAGAGAATACCAATGGCAGGAAATGGGACGTCTAGAGAAGAAACAGATTTTAAAGGAAAGACAATGAATTCAGTTCTAAACTTTCTGAATTAGAAAAGCCTGTGTAGATTTGATGGAGATGTGAGCTTCTCAAAGTTAGAGACCCTGTTTTATTCATCCAGGTGCCTCGTAGATACTATATAAACACTGAATGAATGGACAAAGGAACAAATGAACCAATAACCAGCTGTTATTTAGAATGTGGGTGTGCAGCTCTGTAGAAAAGCTAGAACTAAAGATAGCAATGTGGATGCTCTCCATGGAGAAGTGATTGTTAAGGTCAAGGAGGGCTGGGGAAGACAAAGCCTGAGGAGAGAATCTAGAGGAATGTCTACATTTAGAGAACAGAAGGAAGAAAAGAAACCAGTGAAGAAGGCAGAATAGCAGACTGAGGTGTAGGAAAAAAATTAGGGTAATTCAGTGTCCTCAGGGTTAGAGGCTATGGAAGAAAATAGAGCATTTGCAGTGAAGGACAGAGGAAATGTTCAGAACATGCCCAGATCAATGAGTGTCACTACAATAGGTTAAGAACTAAGCAATAAAGAGAGAGAGACTGAAGTGGAATCAGGAATATCAGAAATGTGGTAAAAGTATACAGTGGAACACTATGCAGCCTTCAAAAAGAAGGAAATCTTGTCATTTGCAAAAACATGGATGAATCCAGAGGTCGTCCATGATATATGGGGGGAAAATACGCTCTTTTTGTACTAGAAAAGCCAGGCACAGAAAAACAAATACTCACTTATATGGGGAATCTAAAAAAGCTTAATTTATAGAAGTAAAGATTAGAATGGTGGCTGCCAGAGGCTGAGGAGACATCAGCCAAAGGACACAAAATTTCAGTTAGGAGGAATAACTCCAGAGATGTACTATATATCCTCATGACTATCGTTAATAAGAATGTAGTATATATTACTGAGAGTAGGTTTTGAAGTGTTCTCACTGTGAAAAAATTATAAATACATGAGGTAATTCTTTTTTTTTTTTTTTTTTGAGACGGAGTCTTGCTCTGTTGTCAGGCTGGAGTGCAGTGACGCGATCTTGGCTCACTGCAACCTCCGCCTCCCGGGTTTAAGTGATTCCCCTGCCTCAGCCTCCTGAGTAGCTGGGACTACAGGCGTGCACCGTCACGCCTGGCTAATTTTTTGTATTTTAGTAGAGACAGGGTTTCACCATGTTGGCCGGGATGGTCTCGATCTCCTGACCTCGTGATCCACCCACCTCAGCCTCCCAAAGTGCTGGGATTACAGGCATGAGCCAGCACACCCAGCCGGTAATGCATATTTTAATTAGTTTGATTTAGCCATTCAACTATGTATACATGTATCAAAACATCATGTTTTAGACCATAAATATATACAATTTTTATGTGTGAATAAAAAATATAGTAAATGAAAAAAAAGAAAAGGATACTAGAAGAATCAAGAATCAACTGTGACGAGGTTGAAGGACACTGTTTCTACTTCCTTCCCCCACTTTCACCCACAACTCAGCTTCTAAGTCAGAACCACAAAATCAGCTCCGCCCACACTGACAGGGTACTGTTGATGTCCCACGCTGCACAGGCAGTTAGGTGAAAGCACTGAAAATGGAGCCTGGACAACATCCTCTCCATTCTCCCTTCCCTAACTTGCCATTTTCTGGTACAAAGATGTAGAACCAACCAACCAACCTTTCACTGAAGTCCCAAAGTTCGTTCTTATCAAAATAAATAATTGCCATCACCATCACCTGTTCACTTAACTACATTATTTTTGTGTTTTGTCTGATCTAGATGCAGCCGCTCTCTGTTCCCTGCCCCAATGAACATCTGCACTAGGCCCAAGCCTTGGAGTAATTTACCTGAAGAGTGACACCATTTATTTTGAAACTACTGTGAGTACATTATGTCTCCAATAAAACGCTTCTTAGTTCACTTTGTTTAATTAAATACACACACACACACACAGAGAAAATTGTGAAAGCAGGCAGAATTTTAGATGGCTTCATTTCTTGGATCAGCAGGGTAACCAGACTCAGTCCTGAGGTGCCCACAGCGGTTCTCAACTTCCCGGCTGCAGTGCACACCATGTGCAGCATCATTCCCTCCCCTCCTGGGCAGGTGGCTGTGCCGAGCTGTGTCTAAGCACACCTTGCAGGGACTGGTGCTGTTCTGCCTGGTCATCTGTGCCTCTACCTATGATGGTAGCAGCTCCTCCTAATCTGTTTGCTTCTCATCATCCTTCTGTGCCACTGTTGAATCTCACGGTAGCTTGTCATTTCATGCCACCCTGGTCAAATCTGTGACCAGCAGCTTTGCTTGCTTTAATTTACCTGTTGTTTGAGCTGCAGCCCATGCTGTTGTCTCCTTGTTGCCCTTCCCTTGGAGCTCTGGGCTCCTTCCACCACATCTCTAAGCTGCTGTATCCAGCTCACCTCTGCTCTCTGGATGTATGGGTCTGTGTAGTTGATTTAGTTCCTGCTATGCAAGGCATTTATGTAGGATAAGTACAGACCTTGCAAGGAAAGGTACAGAAATAATTTGGGGTAGGAGATATGATACCTATGGGAAAATACTAACGAAAGATCGAAAATACTAATGAAAATACTAAAATAACAGATGAATATATGCTATTTTCCACTAGAAAAGCCAGACATTTGAATTATTTAGAAGTTCTGCATGCAAAATAACTTAATTATACATTTTAAAACAATAACTAGTTATATTCACAAGTTTTCCTATATGTTATGAGGCAGGTAATGGGATGGTGTTTTACAGACTTCTATGTTACTGGAAAACGCTAAAGCTGGGAGACTAACATCCCTCTTAGGCTTCAGGTAGGATGTTTACATTTGTCTTTCTATGTCTTTAGCTATTCTGGCAGAAATCGAACCCAAAGGGATGAAGCCAGAGTTTTGTTTTATTTTGTGTTACTCTTTTACCTTTAATGCTTCCAGTCAACTGAATCATAATTGATGGTAGCTGATGTGTAGGTGATAGACAGGCCTGCCTTTCCAGGAGGGGAATGTGTTCTGTAGTGCGAATAGGACTGGGGTACTGGGGACTAAAGACATGACAGAAGATCAAACGTAGTTTCTTCAGTCCACACCCACACAAGGAACTTACTTATATATGCCTTCATTGATCCTTAAGTTCAAGTGCAAGGAATATCTCAGAAATTCCCACATCTGGATAGTTTTCTGAGTTTTTCTTCATCACAGAGTAACTATGCTGGTACAGATAACACAGACTTACTATGATGCAGACGGGTTTCAAAGTTTCTATATCCTTTAAGAGGGAAAAGAGTTCTTATCACTCTTACCTTCCTGTGCTACAGAGAACCCAGATCCAGACCTAGAAATCAGGACCTGATGTTGCCTACAAATTACAGAGAAGTCTACAAGTGAGCATTTATGTCTGTCATAGGAAGTATTTCATCTGTGCAGAATGCCAGTGCCTGCTTTCACTTCTCATGGGCCCTAGGGAATGGGCAGATTGGGTTATAATCTTTGTAGTCTTTGCTATTCAGAAACTTGGCTTTCTAATGTATAAAAGAGAAATAATAATAAAACTTGCAGAGACTTGCTAGGTGCAAAAATCAATAAAGAGGATAAAAAATTAAAATGTGAACCATTTGCAGAAGTATATCTCTTCTGGTGGGTTGACAATGCTTTGGGCCTAGTCTCAAGGCTTGGAAGTGGGTTGGGGAGGCATATATTAAATTTTAACACCTACCCACCCCCCATACCACCTGCACAATAATGCTCAGTGGCCCTGCCTACTTAACCAGATCACTGTGATAATTCAGTGACATGGTGTCTATATATAAAGTCTGTCTTGGCAGAGGTGAGTATATTTACTCAGTCATCTAAAATTTGCTGAGCATATACTATGTGCCAGACACTGTTCTAGGAACTAGGTATATGGCAGCAAGCAAAACAAACAAAAATCCCTGCTCAGCTGAGCTTACATTCTCTTTTCTTGATCTATGAATGGCAATTCAACATAATAGGTACATGTAAGCTAAGAGAGAACTGATTTTATTTTGTTCTGTCCTTCTTCCAGAAAGTATAATTGAAAGTATAAGAGAGAACACATGTGTTGATTAGTCTTGTCACCCCATTCTACCCCCGCAAAAAAAAATGCAGAACCATTCGTTGCCCCGATGTGTGACCCAGAAGACTGGCCTTCTGGACTCCATTACTCAGGCTCTCTTGTCCTTGGACTTCCCTTTGAATTTGGCCAAAAGGCAACATCAGCAGGAGATGTGAAAGTGGGAGAAGAGATAGGTCAGGGAATGTATTAGTTCAGCCCTCCTTCCCAACTCCAATTCTGGCTGGACTCAGAATTCATCACCATTTTGCTTGCCCCTTCAGTTTAAATGGTTTAAAGCTTTCCACTACTGCTAGTACCTGGCAGTCTCCACTATTGCTAGTACCTGGTGCTATCTCCCTTGAGGTCCCTGAACTTCATCTTCACCTCCAAATACACTTTTTTCATTAAACCCTCTTTAGCAAATTTTTCATGTGCCATCTGTTTTTGCCAGGATCCTGACTGATACAGTTAGGAGGAAATTATACTGAAAAAAATTGTAAATCAGCCCTGCCAAGGTTAAAAAAAAAAAGATTGAGAAAATAAAATGTGTTTAATCACAAAAATATCTTAAATTGATATGAGGACATCAGACCAGGTAGAGAAATGATAAATTGTAAGAAAACATGATAAGCCAGAGTCCCATTGGTTGGTCTCAATGAATAGACCATAGTGCTCAGGCTTGATGGGCTTCTATAGGCTAAGTGCAGCTTGCTCAACCCTCAGCTTCAAGGACCTCATGGTATAGCATAGCCACAGCAATGACAAACATGTGAGCAGAAAGGAGATGTCAGGAGGTATACAGTGAGATCAAAGTGTTGAGGAAGAGATTGCTTGTCCTAACATTGTTTCTGCCTTTGCTACAATAGCAATCCATTTGCCCCTGCCCAAAATCTAGATGTCTAAACAGATTACTGAAATGAGGGAAGGAAATGTCTTCTTTTTTCTTTCTTTCTTTTTTTTATTTTTTATTTTTTGCTCTGTCACCAGGCTGGAATGCAGTGGCACGCTCTCGGCTCACTGCAGCCTCTGCACTCCCAGGTTCATGTAATTCTCCTGCCTCAGCCTCCTGAGTAGTTGGGACTACAGGCACATGCCACCATGCGCAGCTAATTTTTGTATTTTTAGTAGAGATGGGGTTTCACGATATTGGCCAGGATGGTCTCAATCACTTGACCTCATGATCTGCCCGCCTCGACTTCCCAAAGTGCTGGGATTACAGGCATGAGCTACCACACCCGGCCTGGAAATGTCTTCTTAAAACTAACATTATGAAAGTCACAGAACTAACAATCCCTATGAGAGGAACTACCATTATTGAGCCCTTACCATGTGCCAGCACAAGGCAAATCACTTTACATGGCTTATCTCATGTGTTCCTCACAATAACCCTAAGTGGTAGGTATTGTTATTCCCATCTTACAGATGAGGAAAATGAGGCTCAGAGATGCGGAGTAATCTACCTAGGGCATACAGCTAAGAGGTAGTGGAGCACAGTTCCGCTACCACCCTTGTTGGGGTGGTTTGTTGCCACCTACCCTTTCTCTCCTGCCCAGATACTAAGCCTATTTAATGCATTGCTGGGGAAAAGAGTAGGGAAATGGTTACGACTCCAGCAAGATTAGGGGAGGCATCACTGGTCTAAATTATCATGAGCCAATAGGAGGTTCCAACTAATTTTTTCCTATCTGATAAGTAACAGACACATTACTTATCAGATAGGAAAAGACCAAGCTGATAAGTAAAAGACACATTAACGTGCAGGAAAGGGTGGGAGCCCAGTGAAGAGAGAAAATTGGGATAGGGTGAAAGAAGAGAGCGCTCTCCTCTCAACACCCTGGAGACTGCTAAGAGCTCACACAGATAAAATATTTATTTTTCCATATGTTGCAGAAAGCATTGCCATCACTGTATGTGTGCAATATGTGCAAAAGAGTGTGAAATATATACATCAAATGCCGCCGATCTGGTTAATTTCCATGCATTTAACATGCTTAATACCTACCATATCATCAATATGTTTTAATGCATATTTCTTTCCACATACAATATGGTCTAGTTAGGAAAGAGCCAACATCCTCCACAGCCTTACTCACTGCTATGTTTCAGCCTAAAACTTCTTACTGGGGCCAGCACAATGAGAGTTAAAAACCAGAAGGCTCTGCTGGCTAACTCAGCCGCCACTCTCCTTAGAACACACTCCCAGTTCTTGAAGCAGCCTTTTCTCATAACAGAAATGTTTGCAGTGAGGAGATGAAAATGTTTTTGTTCTCTTTGGACAATTGAGAGATGTTCAGTCAGAATGTCAGAACTGACCGTTGAAAGGCGGGTGCCTGCGGCCACGCTTTTTTTTTTTTTTTTTTTCTTTTTTTGAATGCAGAGCTCCACCAGTGTGGCGGGAGGAAGTGCACAATGATTGGTCTGTTTCTCTGTGGAAGTGTTCAGGGTACACCCAGTTTTACTTTGCATATATTTACGAAACATCTGCCCTTTTCTTATTCTTAAGTCCTTCCCTGCCACCAGCCCCCTTTCCCTTTTTCCCTGGTTTCTTTCTTTGTTGTTGTTGGCTTGTCTAACTTTTTCATTGGAGCTTTCATTTTCCGGTTGAGGAGCGACTTCATCAGAGTGTATAATTTTAATAGAGAGAGAGAGAGGAGGAAGGGGGTGGGAGGGGAGAGAGAGAGAGAGAGAGAGGAGAATGAGAATGAGAACTGAAAAGAGAGACTGAGAGGCCAGAGCCTGGCAAATCAACCTTTGGCATGGTGACCAGGAGGAAGGTTCTGGTCGGGAGTTTGCCTCTCTGAAATCCGCTGGAGTCAGCCAGTGTGCTGCTGCCCTCTACAGGCTCCAGGGAATAGTGCATCGCCACAGAGGCTTGAAAAGACTTGCCCTCAGATGTGCCATGTTTATAATTCTTTTTACAGAGCCTCAAAATTTATTTTCAACTAATTATGACAGGACTTATTCTTTCCTCCTTAATAAACTATGAACTGCAAAAATGGGGTCAATTCACAGCACCTGTGCATGTCTAGGCATAAACGAGTGCTATATTTTAGGGTTTCTCAGCTCCAGAAAAAGGAGTCCAGAGAACCATTAGAAAGGGTGAGATAGGACATGAATTGCTTCTGAGGATGGTGAGCAGTTCTCCGTTATCTGGACAGTTGGGAAACAGCCCAGTGGTATAAGGGTAAGTAAAGTGATTTAAGACAAATAAGGGGGTAAGCCAAAAAGGTTGAGTTTTTAACATTTCCTGTTTATGGAGGTAGCTCCAATGCCTCTGTGCTATGAATATTCTCCCAAAGTGATCATTGAGGCAACAGGAGGATGTGGTACAAGATGTCAGTCAGGAAGCAAGAGCGAATCTAGGGAAGGAAACAAGGGCATTGATATGAAGAACAATATAATTTTTGCAGTGTTAAAAATAAAAGAGCAATATATTGGTGGTTTTGCTGTGTCTTTATGTTTGAAAGAAAGCTTTCTTAATTTTCTGAAGTACACATCTGAAAGTATCCTAGGCCCTGTCTACGAATATCAAAAATAAACATTTTTTTCTGCTAGGTGACATATGTCATTACTGTTTTGTCACTATATTTAAATGAATCGTGAGGGCCAGCCTAGCCTTACTGAGCAAAATAGTCCTGCTCTTATTAAATGCCCCTCATAGACTGAAAGCAAAAGCAGCCAATCAGGTAGTTTTGCTACCTTGCTGCATAAAAAGTAGGAAACTTCATTGAGATTCAGACTATGACTATTCTTAAAATACACTTTAATTTCAGCTTCCTTTCATTCTGTCCACAATCAATTACTGAATGACAGCTTTGTCTAAGCTACACTGCTTAATAGTATAGACAAGGCAGTAAACTCTGGGAGGGAAGGAACCAGGCCTGTTTTATTCTTTAGCCCATGTTGGCACATCATGGGGACATCATAAATATTTGTAAAATGAATATGTAAATGAATGAATGACAAGAGAGAAGGAAGAAGAAAAGAATAGATGAACACAAGGAATACAAAAATAAGACATTTCCTTACCTTCAGAGAGCTTACGGTCTCACAAGAGGGATATGCACATAAATAGCCATTATTGAAATAAAATTGAGTGAGTGAAATAAGATTAAGAAAAAAAAAAGAGCATAGGCGTTTCAGAGAAAGACCTAGGGAGGAATTCAGTGTTTGGAATGAAGTCCTATCTGGCAGAGAGGAATCAAGACAGTTACAAGATGAAGACAGCATTTAATAAGTATGAAGGATAATAAGTATGATTTCAACAGGGCAGCGATGAAATACGGGATATTCAAAGCAAGAGAAAATTTGAGCAAAGATGTAGACCCCAGAATGTAGACTCCCAGGATGTTCTGGAGGATATTCAAGAAATCTGAGGGTCCAGTATGGCCAATATATAGGACACATGAGAAAAGTTAGAGGAGATACGGAACCAACCTTGAGTGGCAGGCTAATGTAGTCATCTTAGATTTAGTGAATGCAAAGAAACAGGACTAGAAGAGTGAAGGAGGATGGAGAGGCAGTTAGTAAACAATCGGCTAGATAAAAAGCAGTAAGGTGATTGCATTGAAATTGGAATGGAAACACAGATGTGAAAAAAAATACGAAGGAAGCAGAACTTTAAGAACTTATTGATGAATTGACTTTAAGGCAGAGGAAGGTGTATAATGATGCTGAGGTTTCCAACCTGGTGGTAGACAACAGTGATAGAGATATGGACCTCAGAGAAAGCATTGGTTATAGTAAAGGAGTTGGGCTTTAGCAACTTCGATCTCGGCTACATCTTTAGACTGAAAACCAGAATACCAGCTCCTTCAGGGTCCATGTAGACACTCAAGATTTGGGGGTTACTCCCATAGTCACCATTCAAAAAACAATTGATAAGGTCTTATAATTTGTTGCTTCTCTTCTATTGGCTTCCTCCATACTGAAAACGATGTCTGAAAGCCTCTCCTCTATTCTAATCTTTATCATGCTATCTCTGCCTCCTGCCCTCTGAAGAAACAGATTTTATTTCACAACCTGTTGGACTGAAAACACAGCATACTAATCATAACACCATATTCTGCGAGGGCAGATTTAACTACCCAGCACAACAAATTTAAATACAAAATATTCTGCATAACAAGTCCATTACCATGCTCATAGAAACAAGGGAAACATGGAAACAAATCTACTTACAACAAATTCTGTACCATACATAGTCTTCTACAAATAAAAGAAATGCTTTTTCTGGTCACTGTCCACATAATGATAGAAAAAGACACAAATCCAAGGGAATTGGAGAAATGTTCAGAAACTATTAATAATAATCCAGTTTGGCTGTGGTCTAGGGTACCAGTAGTATAAGCTAAGTATTTGTTAATTTCATATCAGTTGCATTGTCCTCGGGAGAGGAGACCTGAGCTGACTGATAGCTGTGCTGTTTTACTTCCTATTCCTGACCCCATATAACAATTAGTAACAATTACTTTCTAATTCCCTTCACCCTTCTCTTCCTCATGTCCCAAACACACAGTCGTACCCTAAACTCCAGGACGATGTACCAAATCAAAAATCTTAGACGTAGGATGAACAAAGAGTTGGAGTAGAAAAATCTCTGCGTGACACCTTCCCTCTTCAGCTACTAGAATCTAAGCTCTTCTTTTCACTTTCCACTTGCTACTCTAACAGAAACCTCCCATCACTACCCCCTCGTCTGTACAGGCTGCAAATTTAAATTGTGATTTGAAATTTATTTAAGATAAAATCTAAGTAAGAGCAAGAAAGTTGAATGTTCCATAATGTATTCCATGAGTAGAAATTTAAAGTTGGAAGGAACCTTTAAGGCCTTCTAATCCAAGCCCTTTATTTTACAGATGAGGAAACTGAAGCCCAGAGAGGTGAAGTGAGGTGCCCAAGGCCACACAGCAAGTTAGAGGCACAGCTAGTACCGTAGCTCAAGTCTCCTGACTCCCAGTCCAGTGCTCCTCCCATTACTCCACGAGTCCTGTCTCTAAGCTTCCTGACAAATGCTAGAACGGTAAAACTTCCACTAGTATTTTTCCAGACCATGTTAAAACTCCTAAGGGGGGAAGAGGGATGCTTTCTTGGATAATGTCAGCCATACGTAGCTCAAGCTGTCTAAAGTTCTGGGACAGGGTCTTTTTATGCAGCCAACAGAGTCCAAATGTGGTGCTGTTTGCTTGGCCCATATGCTTTCATGTGTTCCCAGTTAGGCCATTACTGGAGGGAAAAAAAACAAGAATCAGCTTGTTTTAAAACAAGGGACATACTGGACTCCCTCCCATCCCCCTTCAGAAAAAAAAAATCAAGTTATCTTTAACAGATTCTAAAAATGCCTTTTCCCAAATATGCAGTCAGTTCCTTCAAAGGGCCCTTTGTTTATTTTCAGGAAGAAACCCAAGACAGCTGAAAACCAGAAGGCATCTGAGGAGAATGAGATTACTCAGCCGGGTGGATCCAGCGCCAAGCCGGGCCTTCCCTGCCTGAACTTTGAAGCTGTTTTGTCTCCAGACCCAGCCCTCATCCACTCAACACATTCACTGACAAACTCTCACACTCACACCGGGTCATCTGATTGTGAGTACACCACTAAGGTGATGGTGTCTTCGCAGTGCGGAGTAGTGCTTCTCCCCTGGGTTCTGGCTTTTTTACTTTCAGAGCAAGCCCTTTGCATTTGGTCTTCTCAGGCAGCCAAAAGTAATGTGCCACCATTTTCATTCAGCCAACATCTCTATGTTTTCAAAGCTAGAGTATATTTAAAAGCCAGGTGACATGCCATTTGGCCTTAAAAGGCTAATTAATTACATAAACCACGTTCTTTTCATAGCACTAACTTAGAAAAAGAAGTTTTGTTGCTGGTATTCATTTATTCTTGATCTGGATAATGGCACTTCCATAATTACTAAATTGAACAACCAAACATGGACCTCAGAAGGCCAGTTAGACACAAGGAAACATCCATTTTGAAATTACATAACACAAGTCAGATTTGCATTAGTTATTGGAGTCTCATGTAGCTTGGCTGAATTTCTGTCTTTCCAGTTTTTAATTTATTTTGAAGTGGTTAAAGGATAGCATAAATTTACAGAAGAAAAGAGAATGGCTTCCAAGAATTCAGAAGCCACCCAGACTTCACACAGCCAATGAGAATCCAGGTTAAAAATATTTTTTAATTAAAAAAACTGCCTAAGGGCTAAATTTGGAAATGGGCAGCTTAATGAGATCGTCGCTATTGAAATCACTTCTTTGCTGTTTATTTTTGCCATCTTCCCACTAATCTGGGAGTCACTTCTTCTAGTTCTATTTTAAGCAAGTTGATAAATCACGTTTAGGAGATTTTTTTCTTTTTCTGAAATGTAACCCAATACTTCAGAGAAAAAGAAACATGTGTGTTGACAATGGAAAGGAATGAAATAACTTTGGAGTCGAATCCAAAAGAATACTCCTTTTAGTCTTAAGATGCCCAACAACTCTTCTGAACTGATCTCCATAAAGGATGTCTGGTAACATGCAAGTAACTGGCATATTCTTCTTTAAAATGAGTAACATAAGACCCACAGAGTTTTATTTCAAAAATAAAATTTTGTCCACAAAGACAAAAATTATTAGGAAATGAGATTCTAAATATTTTATTGTTATTTTTCTGATAGAACAAATATAACATTCTGCCAAGAAGGCAAGAGACAGATTGGTCTAGGAGATTCCGTTCTCCACTTGCTTCATCATGATAATCTCCAAAGAGAGGGAAATGACCTGGGGGCAGTGTTGGGGTGAAGAGAGCTTGTTCTACTTAAGGTTGGGCTAAGACCATATTCTAACTGTCACTAGAAAATGAAAAGGGAAGTAACATGAGTCAAATCTCTGTGGCCTATGTGATTTGAACAGTCGAAGTTGCGGCTTCTGTAGAGAAACCAGGGGGCAGAAGCAGGGACTGTGTCCTGAGGACCGTCCTAATCGTCACATCCTTGGACCTTCTTGCCTGGCAATCTCCAGCGTAATAGTAATGACAAAAAGAATTGGAAAGTACCATGGCACAGTGCCCAATAGGCATGTGCACACTGTCCCTTCCCACCAGGAAAATCGCCTGTTCCTGTGGTGAAGGGCCTGGAGTTTCTACATGCAAGTCTTCATTACCTGGCTTTCTGCCGCACATTATGGGTGTGGATTACATAGAATTGCCTTAGCCCAGAAATCTTCTGTTGCAGCAAAAATGAATGTTTTGCTGAATAGAAAAAGCACTGGGCTTCACTTACTGTGCTTTATCAATAAGCATCCTCTGGCCAGGCCTTAGCATTGGCATGAACTAAGTTTAAGGAACAGCGCGAGTGTGGTGTCACCATACATCTACTTGGTGGCCCTGGGGAAGCCAATGGATGTGAGCTCAGTTGGAAGAACAAACCAGGAGGAGAAACTTGATCTCCAGCTGTTTTTAGACAGTTTGATTTTGCCATTAAGATGTGTAAGTCTTCTCTGTTCCAACCTGTTGTTTAAATTGATTATACTTTTCTCCAAATATATTTGGATTGTAGTTTGTCCTGATTTGAGCCTACACTTAGAAGAAAATTGTTTTTAGGAAAGATTCACAGAAATCTGTCCATTTGGAGATTGCTTGAGAGAAGACAGGAAAAAGGTTTATTTTAAGCTGTTAAAATTTTTGGATGCTCTTCTTGCATTCAAGAGGATTTTTTTTTTTTTTTTACTTTCAAATGTCATTCTTACCATAGATTAATTTAAAAGCCTAATTTCTTTAAGGTAAAATATTCAGTTCCTATTTAGAACTAACAGATTTGGGGCATTTAAAAATAGTGCCCTTGACTTGTTAGTCTCTTTAACTTCAGAAACATTCCACCAGTGTGTAGTGTTCCAAGCTTTCACAAGTGCCTGAATTTTTATAGCACCTTTTTATTTGTCATGTGTTTAGCAAAATTATTCTTAGTCATGTTTTAATGCCCATTTCCTGTCAGTATGATCCTTCCCAATTTACAGATGAGAAAACTGAGAAAATGGACACCCAGGTAGATGAAAGACTCGCTTGTGGTTAACTCATTTGGGTACTGACGAGTGTTTATGGATTTACTCTCATTGTGAGAGCATTTCTTATTGGAATTCTCTGTTCTGAGCCCAAAGATGGCATTCCTGGCTCTGAACAGGCATCTTGAAAATGTGCAACTACTCATATTGGTGACTGGGTTGTAAAACATGATGGATAAAGCATCCCCAGAAAAGAAAAGTCAGCTCTGCGTGTGAACTGACATGGTTGGGTAACCCACCATCTTTTTTGCATATGAAGGACACGGGCTGTGTTTTCCAGCAAAGATGACAAGTCTGACCCCCTAAATTCTCAGTTGGCTATTTGACTTCCTGAGCCTCTTCAAATTTGGCAAAAGATCCCAGTAGTATTCAAAACAAGAAGAAATATAGTTGAGATATGCTTTCTGTTGTGAGATGATGAGGTTAATATTGGTGCTAAAATGTATGTTGCTTTGCAGTGCACCTACTAACACAATTTCCTTTTAACAGTATTCCCCCATTACCCCCTAGCTTATCATCTCTTCACCATTGCTAAAAATCTAATGGTAAGCAAATTCACATGGTGATAATGGAAGGCATTAAGATGAGTTATGGAATCTGAAAGGTAAAAAACACCCTAGGTGTTTGATAAAGCAGTTCCCCACTAAACAGGCTGAGTATGAGCTGAGCCAAGTGCTCCCTTTAAATGCTTAAGCAGAACTAAACCAAGTCAGTAAAGCAGACGAAGCTCTCCATATGAAAAACCTTTCTTGACAGCTATCAAGCTGTAGCACATCACAGTCATATACATGTGATAGACGCGACCAGAACTTTTACTTGCATATTTCTTCCATTTTGTTTTCCCCCAAATAAGGCTCCCATTGAAAGAAGTGATTTTCCTCCCTGTGGCCGTCCTCCCTACTTCTGCTGTAGATCCACCTATTCTGATGTCTGTCTTTTGTTGCAAGCTGATATCCGTGGTGACTCACCTTCCCATGTTTTACACCGGCCTCATCAGACTGTCTCATTTTTTGTGTCCTTGCCAAGATGCACTTACGCTTGAACAGTTTTTATTTATTTTTCATTGAACCTTTACACATTTCCAAACTGTTGTGTGGGTGGGTTTAACTTTAGCTCTGTAGCATCACTCTGCTGGGGCTGGACACTCACAGAGGCCAGTGGGCTCTTCCTTTTCCAACTCTTGGCATCCGCCTTCCTTGGCCTCCCCCTCCCAACCATTTGCTTCACCCACCCGAGTCTCTGTGATTAAAATTTTTAGTAAATTTGGCTCATTTTGAACTTTTAAGCAATTTTTTAGAGAACAAAACAGAGGATTTTTATGGCAAACTCCATTAATGCCACATTAAGGCTGACATTTTAATTACCCCAAAGTCAGGAAATGCAAAGTTCAGGTTCCCACAGCAACAGAAACTGTCCCCTTGAGTGCTGGCATCACAGCAGATTCTTTCATTCCCTGATTACACAACACTGGGTGTGGGGACATTGTTTTTATCCACGTATGTGGAAGGGAGCGCAGCTTTTATCCTTTGATTTTTTCCTGTAACTACAGTTGAGGATATGGGTCTTTAGCTTCCCTCCCAAAACCATCTATACGTATTATCCTGAAACGGAAGACTATTATAGCTCTACATGTGCACACGGACAGAATTAAAGTTGCTGTGGGAACATTAGCTCTGATTTCCGGACTTCCGTGCCAGTCACATTTAAACCATAATGTTGTAATTTTTGGCATGTAATAAATGTGCATTTCATGTACACAGACAGAAAGAAGCATAAAATGTATTTTAAAGAGCAATTAATTACTAACTTTGTGATTAAAAAACATTTGGTGCATGTTCCTTCCCATTTAGCATCAGCTGCTGGTCTTAGCCAGGCCTAATAGATGACATACTGTGTCTCATCCTGTAACTCAGATGTACTTACTGTATGTTCCCGTTCTTCCAGATAATTAATTCCCTTAGTAAAACTGTAGGGGGAAAACAAAATGGAAGGAATATGCGAGCATGTAAATAGGGTAAGGGATATTTTGAAGGAAATTATTCATTTCTGCGAATAAACCTTTTAGTCCCTGATAACGAGCCAGAAATCTGCTAAGTGGGTGTAGACAAAGGTTTCTGGCCACCTTACAGCATCTGGTTCGGGGCCATAAGAACAACTTGAAAGCAGATTTCCTCTTGAATTCCAGGCATGCCCACTGGGGGAGTGATTTTACTCTGTAAAAACTTACAGGCATAAGGCTTAAAAAGTTGTTTTACTCTATAACAACTTTTTAGTCTATGCTGTATTCAAACTGGAAAGTAAAAGTTATAGGAAATCAGGTAAGATGAGGACTTTGCTAAAGAACCTCTGACTTAAACAGTAATTTTGTTTCTTCCTTTACATTTAAATCTGGTTTACCCATTTGTGTTAGAGAAGGAAGTGTTTCAAAATAACTGTTTGAACGGGTTGGTGAGTGAAAGGAGTTAGTAGCAATACTCTATGGTGCCGTGTTTAAAAGTGCAAATGCTTGAGTATATATTTGAAACCAAATGAGATAAAAAACTTTTCTAAAAGGATGTATAGCTTAAACTCTAGGTAAGGCTTTAAGGGAGACACGCTCAATGAAGAACCTCTTGCTATCTGTTCATTCTGTCTCCTGCTGCGTATTTCTTTTTGTTCAGTTTGGTTGCGTATAATATTTAACCTTTTAGAAACATACTTCAGTTTTACAGGGCTCTGATTTGCTTTTACTTGGGCTGTCTCTATGTGTGAATGTATGTCTGTATGAGTGAAAACTGCTCAAGCAAGTTTGAAGGTCTCTTTGGCAAATTTGACTGCATGTTCAGAAAGTTTCCAATCGGAAAGCTGATTCAGTGTAAAACCTTCCAAAAACTTCCTGAGGCACCTGTTCACATGAAAAGATTGGATTTCTGTTGGAGGTGCTCAGAAGGCAGTGTTTATAACTGAAGATCTCTGTTTGGTGTGCCAAAAAATGAAAAACATTTTGGCCCCAGAAAACCTCCATAAATGTTCAAAATGTATAATCAAACAAAAGCTTCATTTGGATTCAAATGCATGTATCTCAGCAGATGTGTCTAAACTAACTGGAATCCCACAGGAGCAGCTGAACTGGATTTTGGTATGTCTTGATAACTGAAAGAGTTATTCTTAGACTTTGGAAGGACAAAAATGGTCCATCTGTGAAGAACCGTAATAGAGACATGGCAAAAAACAGCATCCTCTGAAAGAGTTTATTTATGGAATTTAGGACAAGTTGGACAATCCTGAAAACATTTTAGGGTCACACTAATTTGCAGAGAAAATATAGCCAAAATGGAATGGAATAACAACCACAGACAGTCACTATCCAATGGCTTGTTATTAATTTTCTAATAAATTCCGTATCAGTTAGGCAGTAATAGAGCATCTTTGGTAAAACTAAGTGCTCTCGTTGCCCCCAGAGTGTTCTGCATTCTGCTTTATTCTATGTCCTGTAAGGAATTATAGATTTATCTTTTCATTTAAACTGTTTTTCCGCCATTTCATTGCCAAGTAATCTGTTAAATGTGGATTTCATGTCATCAAAGATAGTCTTTCCCTTTTTAAAAAGTCACCTTTCTGCCTCTTAGTTCATTGATATATAAGTCTTCGGAATTTTTTCGTTACCTTTTATACTCTTTATTTAGAGATTTTAGTGCTTAGTTCAGCACTTACACATTGGAAGGCCAGTTTTTTTTTTTTTATTTGCTCTAATTTCACAGAGTTTCCACTTTGTATATTTGGGGATACACTTATTTTTAAAAAGCACAGGTCTTGAAACTTTGTATCTAAATCTACCTCTATCTTTAAAATTGGCCCTCTTTTTACAAAACTTGTTATTTCCCTACAATATCAATTTAACTGGATTTCTCCAATAGTCACTTAATGCAGTAATTTCTGGTAGTCATTCATTCATTCCTTTAGTCATTAATTCAGTCATTGATCAAACGTTATCAGATCCTCCTTCTGCACCAAGTCCTCAGCTAAGATTAGGGATGAAGATAGGAATAAGACCCCATCCCCACACTTTGGAACACAACGGGGTAAATACAAATGCAGAATTAAAGTGTTCCAGTATGCACAAAATGCTACAGAGAGCCTGTTGCAGTGGAAAGAGCTCCACACCAAAAATGACATTAAACTGGATCATAAAGGAGTGGGCATTTGTAAAGTAGAAGGCAGAAGTAATGGCATTCCAGGCAGAAGGAACAGAAAGAAGCAAAACCATAGAGGCACAAAGAGAGCGCAGAGTTTTCGGAAAACAGAGCAGTTCAGTTATGACACTGAGGCCTTCTTATTCTTTGCCTCATATTAATCATGGGAAAATTTGTTTTTGGGTAACATTGTCTGTTGTTATAATTCAGCTCAGCTAAATCCTATGTCCATTTTAGAGACATTTGCTTTCCAAATATATAATAAAGAAAGACACTTACTTATTTTCTAATAGGTAAAAGCACCCTTCCTTCCACATAGCCAGTCGAAGTAAGAAAGTATTCCGAGGGGGCCGGGCGTGGTGGCTCACACCTGTAATCCCTGCACTTTGGGAGACCAAGGTGGGCAGATCATGAGGTCAAGAGATCGAGACCATCCTGACCAAAAGGTGAAACCCTGTCTCTACTAAAAATAGAAAAATTAGCTTGGTGTGGTGGCACATGCCTCTAGTCCCAGCTACTTGGGAAGCTAAGGTAGAATTGCTTGAACCCGGGAGGTGGAGGTTGCAGTGAGCTGAGATCGCGCCACTGCACTCTAGCCTGGTGACAGAGCAAGACTCCGTCTCAAGAAAAAAAAAAGTATTCTGAAGGTCTTAATGACGATTTTGATCAGTAAATCACAAAATAAATTTTCTTTTTCTTTTTCTTTTTTATTTAAACAGGGTCTAGCTCTGTTGCCCAGGCTGGAGTACAGTGGTGCAATCTCAGCTCACTGCCACTTCTGCCTCCCGGGCTCAAGCAGTCCTCCCACCCAGCCTCCTCAGTAGCTGGGAACACAGATGCGCGCCACCACATCCAGCTGGTTTTGGGGGGTTGGTTGGTTTGTTTGTTTTGTAGAGATGAGGTTTTATCATGTTGCCCAGGTTGCTCTCGAATCCTGAGCTCAAGCGATCCATCTGCCTCGGCCTGCCAGAGTGCTGGGATTATAGGCATGAGCCACCACACCTGGCTCAGAATAACTAATTATTGAGAGAAGTTCTTTCATGGAGCCAGAGTCACCTACAGGTGTCATGCTGGAACTGTGTCATCGACTTGTGGCCCCTCCAGACTCTTAACAGTCTGTCCTCTTATGAAATCCTCCCAGGTCCCTTGGCAAGTCTGGTCTCAATGCCCATTGGCTCAAGTTACACTGTGTCATATTGCTCTCCCAAACAGTGCATAGATATGATTGTCTGCATGTAATTGTTAGGGCCCACCGCTAATTTTCACGGTTCTGTTCTTCATCTTGCCATCTCATCCCATGCAGGAATACATCTTTAATTCTTATCTACAGCTGCTAGTGACAGTTTTGTGTGTGCTTCCTCTGCTCATGGCAAATTTCATTATATAAAATTAGTGCTTCTCCATATCTGTGAAGACTTCTCACATCCTTAGTTACAATAAAAGAGGCCACATGCACTACTGCCCTTAGAGTTGGAATATTTACGATTGAGAGCAGTCATGAGGATTCTTCAAGGACTTCTTGCTTTAAGGAAATTTCAAGTCGGATCTTTCTACCAGTCACCTCACACTAGGTACCATAATCATGTACCTTATTATTTCATCAGCAGAATGCTTTTTTTTGTGGGGGGGGGGGGGCAGTTTCTTTTTTGCTTTTCTTCTGCCTCTGAATCATTTGTTCTCTCTGAGGAATGTGTACCAGTTGTAACTTTTTATCAGCGCTGCAAGATTAAAGGTTACCTGGTCTATACCCACTATTGTACACATGAGAAAACTGAGGCCCAAATAATGCAAGTGTCGTAACAAAAGTTTCCCAGCATAATGAGTGACAGAGTCAGAAACAGAACCCTGCTCTTTCTCCCACCATTTATGCTGCCGGTTACTAAGTCTGCTTCTGGAAAAACTTATGTTTTCTGAACAGAAGAGAGTCAGCACTATTCATCCATCAATATAGTGGTTGCTTTCAATGTGGAGGACCACAGGCTAAGTATTGTGCAGGATGCAGTTTTATAAACTGGAGCCCTAGGCTCAGAGACTTAGAGTCTTGTAGAGAAGATCAAAGAACATTCACAAACAACTTCCATGCAGAGTGGTTAAAGATATGTCCCCATACACACAGACCCACCGGAGCATTGATTCCCTCACTCAGTGAGTATGTATAGAATATATCTTTTGTGCCTGTCACTACAGTGAGTTCTGTGAGGACACAAAGGTAGAGAAAAACAGACACCGCCACCAAGAATCTTAAAACAATACATGTCCTCACATCACGAGCATCTGAGAATTTAGAAAGTTTGTAAAGTATATTTTAATCCAGGTAACAGTAATATCTAGTTAGGTTTATTAGAGATGGCTCCTTTTGAGCTCTTTTGAAAGACTGGAAATGAAGCATTAGGACTAGGTATGAGGGGTTTGCACTCTGCTGCAGAGCTGTGGAAGGGTATTAAGTGGGGCCTGCCATGAGCAAAACTTTGGGAAGATTTAATTTGGCAGCCTGGTTGTGAGAAGGAGCAACTGGAGGAAGGAGAGGGTCCAGACAGCACTGTCAGTGTTTCATACTATTGGTGACCTGAAGGGGGCGGTAACAGGAGGAATGGGGAGGATCCAGGTGCAACAGATTTTGTGGATGAGGGTAGACAGCTCTGGGAGCTGAGTGTTAGTTACAACAAAGGCAGTTATCAAAGATAACTCCAAGATATCAAGGAAAGATGAAAAGCATTTAAAGGAATCGAATAGAGTTCCATTTTGTATAGTGCTGAGTATGAGCTACCACAGGTGTTCCCAGTGGAGACAACTAACACTGAGTCACAAACAGGGTCCTGGGGCACAGCAGGAATGCTTGAGATTAGGACTAGCAAACCCTTTGGCCAAAAGGCCACACTATAAGCCATAGATATGGGAGTAAACGTCACAAGGTCTTTGTTGAGAGAAAAAGGGAAAGCAAAACCTTGGGAAATATTTACATGAGTGATAAGCAAGAGAATGAAGAATGCATAAATAGAGGAAAAGAAAAGAGGGGTCTAAGAGATAGGAGAAAAACCAGGATAGTGCAGAGAGAACATCAGAGAGGGGAAGGAAGGGTCAGCGGTCAGTATCAGGTGGCACAGATACCAACGAGGGGGAGAGAGCTAGGAAAAGATTACCTTGGGTTTTAGGATTACTAGCCTCCTGTTTGTTGTCAAGAAAGCAGAATCAGATGTGTCACAAAAAATACCATAAAGAGGAGTTCAAGAGCAAACATAGGATAAATGGAAAAGCAACTATTACAAAGTACTTTTTAAAAAAGTTTTAATGTTTTAAAAAGAAAGAATGAATAAGTAACTCAAAAGTGGAGTAATGAATATTTTTATGATACAAGAATTCCTAGCCCATTATAGACTGAGAAAAACCAGTGTTAAGGGAGACTCAGCAATTAAATAGGCAAAGTGAGAGGGAATTAGATCTTCCATTTCACAGGGCAATTGGAATGGTAAATATATGCGAAAGGAATTTGAAGGCACTACCTAAGCCCAGTGAAGCAGTAATTATATTATACTGGTTCTTTCTCTACTTCTCAACATTGCTTTCTCTTCTTTTTATTGAGAAACAATGTTTTGCAAGAATTACTACTTCACAAATATTCACTCAGTTCCTTACCCTCAGTAATCTCTGAACACTAAGCAGAGGATAGTTGTCATATACTTTGAACATTTAAATTATCCTAACAATTTTTAAAACAATTTTTAAAAACAATGGTTTTTAAAATGACAAAGCGTAATTCTTTAAAAGCCATGTTCTGTGTACTACTTTCATGATATGCCCAATTCCGATAACTCTGTAATTACTAATAACAAACCTATGTGGTGTTCTCAAGTCCTCCTTCATTGTCATGAGACATCCTCAAATTCATTATTTGTAGGTGGGGGGTGGGTTTCAATTTGTTTACTTAAAGTATGCTGCTTTCTGTGATGGTCCAAGACGTTCCAAAGACCAATCCCACCTGTTCACAAAGTATCTGATACACTTTTACTTTAGAATGGTGATCTGGAACCAACCGAATCAAATGATACTTTGTTCTACTATTAAATTACCTGTAAAACTAAATAAGGAGATTATTTTGTCACTACTGAAAATTATATAAACAATCACATGGAAGAATTTTGCACATGAGTCTTTATAATTTCACAAGGCCAAATGAATTTATAGTTGATGTCAAAATCAACCTTGAGTTTTTTCCTTTCCTCTCCAGTTCTAAAAATGAGTTTCCTCCTACTTATTTATTCTCACTGGTTTTAGCTGGGTTAGGTTATCAGTTTTATACAAAGATATTAGACTAAAGAGTACAGAATTTTTAAGAAAGCTGAGTGTGGCATGTAGAATACTACACAAAGAATTTCAAGAAGCAATAATTGAATTAACTTTGTCATTAAATTTTTTACTGTAATCACTTTCTTTCCTATATAATCACTGATTATCTTTTTGCCTCATATCTTAACCAGATATTTAGATGTAAAGGAGATAATGAGAGAAAAGTGCATATAAGTTTGAACTACAAAAGATAACTCTGTGTCTAATGGAAAAGACACATGCAAATTCTGAACTAAAACTTTTAGAAGTTAACCCCAGGGGAAAGGATACATGTCATTTTCTCAGGGAAATACTATAGGTCTTTACATGTAGGCCTGAATGGAATTTTTCCAGTTTTTAGAAAATGCTCAGAAATCTAGCCCATTCCATTTTATTCCTGACCTAAAGGTCCCAGATGGGTGACTAGATCCTGGGATTCCTGAAGTGGCCTAAGTAGTCCTGGGTTGACGTGCTAACAGGCACTGCAAAGCAGGCCTGGTTTCACTGGGCAGTGATACGGGCAAAGCGTGCCCCCACTCCCAGCCCTGCTCCAGAGCAGGAGTTCTTGACCTGAAGGTCTTGGACTCCACTGGTACCATGACTAGGCCTTTCTTTTAGAGCTTCATATTCTTTCCTGTGTGTTGTTCTGGGACACAGGTTTAAAGATTTTGTTACACTGGGGTCAGAGAACTAAAAGAAGGAAAAAGCCAGTTCCCCAGGACATATCCTAATCAGAATCTGCATCCTCAAACCTGGCCCCCCAGAGTGAACTAAGAAGCAAGGAGGAGAGGTCCCTGTGAACAACCCAATGCAGAATGGCTCCTGATGGCCTCCGACATGCCTTCAGGGCAGGGGCAGGTATGAGAACAGAACTAAAGCTATTTCTTGAACATGTTGATAATGGACTAAGATTGGGGCTATGTGTTGTTTTCCAATATTCGGAAAATATTTTCTAACCCCCATGGTCTAGTTATTTGCTCTTTTTAACGTGAACTTTAGCCTATGAATACATTTTATGTGCCTTTAATTAACCTCCCTATGTTTCCATTTCCTCATGTGCATAATTGCATAATGAGAATAAAAATAGTATCCATCTCATAGGGTTAGGAAGGATTCGATGCAAAACTATATATAAAGCCCTTAAAGCAGTACCAGAAAAACAGCCAGCCCTCCAGGAATTTGAGTGTCAGCTACAGTTTTAAGTGTTTGAAAATAGTAATATGAACTAAAATTGATGCAACCTAACTGAGAGTTGTTGCAGGTCCCTATCCTTTCCCCCTGAGAGTGACTGAGGCTGAAAAGCCCTAGATTGGTGGGAGGAGATTGTGTGTAGAACAGTTACCTCCTTCACTTCAAGAAAAGCCGGTGCCCCTTTTCTTATCCCTTCTTGGATTCAGGCCTGAGTAGACTGGGATACTTCTCCATTATCTTTTTGCCTTCTTTTATTCCCCTATTTGTATTTTTTTTTCCTAAAACTGAAAGAGGACTAATATGCATAATCTTATTCTTACGAAACACCCCATTTACAGACAAGGAAACTGGGGCTGAAAGAAGTGTCAAATCTCTCTGAATGTTGTCCTCTTGGTATAGGGAAGGGTTAGAGTATTATTAACATTATAGCATTACATTCTACTGTTAACCTATTAAGTTCCTTCTTGTCTTCAAGTGCATTCTAGTCAATGAGAGATTTTCAGGCTGTGCATGTTGGCTCACACCTGTAATCTCAACACTTTGGGAGGCCAATGTGGATTTATTGCTTGAGCCCAGGAGTTCAAGACCAGCCTCAGCAACATAGTGAAACCCCGTCTCTACAAAACAATTAGTGGGGCATATTGGTGTACACTTGTAGTCCAGCTACTTCGTAGGTTGAGGTGGGAGGATCACCTGAGCCCAGGAAGTCAAGGCTACAGTGAGCCATGATCATCCCACTGCATTCCACTCTAGGTGACAGAGTGACACCTTGTCTCAAAAAAAATAAAAAAAGAAGAGAGAGTTTCAAATTAGAGGAAATGGATTTGTGTGCTGTCTTACCTCAGAATACATTATAGGATCTGCACATTTTCCTGTGTACACCCATCTGCAATCTGTCCATTCACCTTAGGTGCCCTTTCACCGTAGCTCTTTCCAACCGGGATGCCCGAAGAGGGCAAAACATCAGATCCTTAGAATGTGCAAACTTCTGTGCTACTGTATCAGAGAGCCCTTTGCAAAGACAAATACTTACAAGTAAAGAAATGCATCTTTTATTTTTTTGAAAGTCAGTCGGCTTGATGGCTTGAGAGTTGTCTGAAATAATTTAAAATAGAGGTAAACTTACAAGAGTAAATGAGTTTCACTTCCGAGGAGGATTGCTTGTAATCACCCTGCTTACTTACCTTCTTCTATTCTGAAGCAGTCTGCAGTAGTTGGGAAAAGTATAATCTTAAGAAATTCAGTAACAGTCACTGGCTCATTATACCTGGTAAGTTTTCCCCGTCCCGTGGTGCCCACAGTTTTTGGTAATGCGTGGAGATAATTTCGGATGTTTGCTTCTCTTAACTCCTGAGCACTTCTGCTTCACTGTAGAATTCCAGAGACACATGGATATGGAACTTGATCTACAAGCCTCCTAGTAATAGTTGCAGATTAGATTGAAAGCCAAACTAGACTGTACACAAGTCTGTATAAATCCCAAAATAGAGCTTTAAAATAATAACTTACTGAGTCATGATTTCTGCATCTCATATGCAGTATTCCTTAAATCACATGTTGATGGCTAATCAACAAAATCCAAAGACGCAAATTAGATGGTACAATATTTACAGAGAAAATATATGTGTAGTTTGAAAAGCAAGGATTCTCAGGGTTACAGTCCCACCCCCATTTCCCCCAGAAATGATAGCAGTTGCAATCTGAACTCTCAACATTGTAGCCAAGAAAGCAATGAATATAACAATGGAAAGAGAAAGATTTAAGATAGAACTTCTTAGTTAAAGGAGTCTGGACCTTCAAGAAATATGTTTAAGAAAGATGCAGAAGAAATACTAGGTAAGATGAATTATTCCTTTTCCTCAAATAACATTCTAGCAGTGTACTTGTTAAATGTTTTGGCCAGGTGACAGAATTCAGGAGGGCAGAATCTTGTTTACCTTGTCCGCTGCTGAATCCCTAGCACCCAGCAAAGTGCTAACACAGAGTAGGGGTAGGTGCTTAGCAAATGTTTGTTGAATGAATACATGAATGTGGTAGAGAGAATGAAGCGAAAAGAATGGTGTAGTGCATTTGGAAGCATTCCGCCCGTTTGTGAAAATACAGGTACTAATTTTTTACTGGATGATTTTTTTTCATTCAGCAGGCCTACAAAACAGTGTATCACAAATACCCTCTGCTTTTTATGCTGGAGAAACAGAAAAGCTTTCTTTTGAATGTAGGCTGCTACATGTTTTAATTCTAATAGCAATATGGCAGGTCAACTTTGTGGTATAATCTGGTGCCTGTTTTTGATAGATATCATAGAAATAGATACTTATTTTCAAGATGCTCAAACAGATGATTAGGCAAAAGCTCTAGCAAACCTTGAAACAACAAAAAGGAAAGGTTTTCCCACTCCCACCTCCTGTTGCTGTAACATCCTGCACAGTTTTCTGCAACCCCACATCCTCCTCCTTGTTTCATCCTTTTCCTGGGTCTAATCTTTGTCTAGGGAATACAGCATGTGACTGTCAGTCTAGCAAGGAGACAGTTCTTGAGAAATCCACCCCCCACACACTGTGTTCCCAAGCTCCTCTTACGGGAATGGCATGATTTGATCAGCAGCAGGCAGAGCTGGCCCAGGGAAACAAGAGCTTGGCATAGGAATCTTAGTGCCCTCCTGCTGGAAGGGCCCTCAAGAGAGTTGCTTCATGCCCACCCTCCCTCAACTGGCTGGACAGTAGAAGGATGTGTAGGAAAACAAATTCCTGGCTGAATGAATAGAGGATTAAATGAATGAGAGATGAGTTCACTCCTCCAGAAGTCCCCGCCATCCCACTTGAATAGAAAGGCTAACTTTGAAGCCACTCTGTTCTCCATGGCACTATTTTGTGTATACTCAGCTTTGGAATATGGTTGCCATCTGCTCCCAGTGCTTAGGACTAAGGAAGTTTTGGGGTGGGTAGGAGGAGGCTGGGAGGGAAGAAAAGAGACACTTAAAATGAGCTAATGATCTCCTTTGTGTTAGAGTCTAGGTTTCAGAACATCAGTCCTGTACTTCAAGAACAAAACACCAGTGTGTCTTAGACCACACCAGGCGCCAGCACATCAGATAAAGCCTGTGCTGTGTGGTGTTCAGCCACCGAGCCTGGAGAAGTTCTAAAAGTGAAATTGCAGGTGCACACTGAGGAAACTAAAAGGAGAAAAGGCCAAGGGTAAAAATACAGTCAGGAGGGCTCTGCAGATACGTATCTGTGGGGTTACAGTCGTTGAAAAATGAGTCTACTAATTAATGAGTTGTATAATACTATAAAAGCAAGGAATTGAAGGATCTTTAGAAGAAATGAGACACTTTTCCATACACTCTGAGTATATTGTGAGCCTTTAGTATAATCTCAGGGGTGAAAGTGACCTGGCTATTGTGTATTGCTGTAGATTTAACTGTTGATTAAGTGTTAGAGATCTCCGTACTAGAGGCATGCATAGTGGTCCCTTAAAAACAGGAAAGGCTGTTAAGCTCGGCTAGTAAGACAATCAAACATCTCTGAAAGGCAGCGATAACTCATAGAGCTTCCTAGCTTCCCTGGTGTTGTTTGTATAAATTGTTGGGAGTTTTTTGTTTGTTTGTTTGAGACAGAAGCTCACTCTGTTGCCTAGGCTGGAGTGCAATGACATGATCTCAGCTCACTGCAACCTTCACCTCCAGGGTTCAAGTGATTCTCCTGCCTCAGCCTCCTGACTAGCTCGAATTACAGGCATGCGCCACCATGCCCAGCTGATTTTGTATTTTAGAAGAGACGAGGTTTCACCATGTTGGCTAGGCTGGTCTCAAGCTCCTATACTTAAGTGATTCACCTACCTCAGCCTCTCAAAGTGCTGGGATTACAGGTGTGAGCCACCATGCCTCGTCAAATTGTTGGTTTTAACACAAAATCATATTGATAATTTATGTACTGAAATAACATGCCAGAGAATAATAATTAAGCTGGGGATGTGTGCTAGTGAAAAAAATATTACAGTGAAGTTTATTTTGGGAAAGGATTAGCTAATTGGCTAGGTATGACATTTGAAGGCCTTGTATTGTTATATATTCAATAGTAGGCCTGTATCTTGAATTGGAGGAAGGCAGAAATTCTTTTTGCCGTGCAAGGGAAGAACCTCATCAATGATGTATATAAGTATAAATTTAAGAGACAATGACAATCCTAGAAATGCAAAATACCACTTTAGGGAGCTCTAAGTGATTGCTGAGCAGTGTGTCACACTCAGTGCCTGCAAGCAGCAAATCAGTACATGTTTGTTGGCTGTGTGAGCTCTGGCCTTGACTCCTGTCTTCCAGCGGGAACCAGTCATACACAACGGTGACTCAGCCACAGTTAGGATATTAGTAATGCCCTAAATCTATCTCATGTACAGTTTCTCTTCCTAGAAACCTTATGTGCCTCATACTCTATTTGTCCCTACAACATCCCTGTGAAGCATACACACCTTCACTTTACAGGTGGGATAACAGGTTCACGAAGGAATAATTTAATTCTTTGTCTTCAAATGTGAAATATTTGATAATCAGTATACTGACCCAGCTCATTGTAATGTTTTTCACATTATTTCAGGTTTCCTAGGCAAAGGACGTATTTTATCTTTCTCATTATTATTTTTAATTGGTTTTCAGAAAAGGTGAGATAAAAACAGAATCTAACAAATATCCCATGGAGATATTTGGTGTTCTCTTTTCTTTCAAGAATAAATTAAGACCTTCTCTGCTCCTCTCTGCTGGCTCTCTCGGCAGATAGTCAAAATCCCATGCCAATTTTCAAATGAATAAGGGCTCATTCTAATAGCTGATCACAGTCCCCTCTGTTGAGGAAACAGCCTTTTAAATTCATGTCTGGACCCTGAATAAGTTACTCTTGGTTATAAACTTTAACAGTTTGACCTGAAGGTTTTTGAACTGTACTAATATATAACCTGGTTGTGAGTTCAGCAATAAATTTATCCCCAGTATGTGAAGGGCCAAAGAGAAAACTAGTGTCTTTTATTCTCTCCAGTGACCTTCACTAAATATTGCATATTTACTTTGTAAATGAGGACACCCAGTGGCCACCAAGAGAAAATATTCTGAACAATCCTTGACACTACTGTTAATGTACATATAAATACCCTGTTATCAATGCTGATTGATAGGTATCTCTGTAACATCTGTTACCAAGCAGGTTAGCTTCCCTCACTTAGGCAAAAGTGATCGGAGTTTGGCCCGATCATTTTTCTATCACATCATAGATTGGTTATCTCTTCTTATTTTTTGTTACGAAGTATGGCTTAGCTTTGGGTTCTGAATCCTCTGTTGACAGGGGGACCCAGTGAGCTGTCTCTCTGGGGAAATGGAATCAAGAAGATAGAGACAGCATGCCATGTGTCAGAAATCACAAATGAATGAGCAGAGTTTGTGGGCAACTCAGTGAACACATAAAACAATTGCTTGGACTTTAAATTCATATTGAAAATAGAACTGTGGGTAGGTAGAGAAATAAAGGACAAGAAGAAGAGCATTACACAGAACTTCAGGGGTGGGAAAGCCCTCTCGGAACCATATCACATAGACATATCTCAGAGTAAATCTGCAGCCTGAGATTCCCAGTTATCGTCAATATGTTTGTGAAGTGTAGTGAAGAGTTGACCAAACAAGCAGTCACATAGAACCCACACATTATAAAGAAACATGCTGGGCACAACGAGTGAACCAGTTATATATTTGTAGTTGTCATTGTAGTTGTGGTTACAACAAGACAAGATACTAGCCTTTGGGAGGCTTAGAGTCTTAGAGAGATAAGACAGACACAAATGAAAAAAGAAAGAGAAGAGACAATAATATATTGGTAAGAACTAACTTAGGTGCTACATGTACAGGAAGTTCAGGTGAACTTCCCCAACACTTCTCAACATTCAGGTACAAAAAATTCCCTTATTTTTCTAAAGAAAATTGAACCTGAGGCCCCTGTCACCAAATTAGCAAGAAATACAGCCAAGTTTTGGGGCTCCCTTCTCATCCCTAGATTGGTACAAGACTCATGAAATCTAATTCCCTAGTCCATGATGGTCTCCATCATTGACATTGCTTGACTACCCCACAAAGATGCCATTGAGCCTGATCCTTCTGACTGCCAGCACTACTGCACTAGCTGGCTTTACAGATGCCCTCCACAGTGGTCCTTGCTGTTGACCATTGGCCCAGCCCTCAGATGATCACTGCTCCTCTCAAAGCAGTGCCTTTTTATGTCCAGCCTCCAGAAGTGTGCCAAGCAGTTCCCCCAACTGGAGCTGTATGCAAGTAGAGACCTTGCTACCTTCCCCATTTGAGGGAAAGTTGATTGTTTTTCTCTCCAGTAGTGCTATCCAATTCTCTAACTCCAAAGCATCAATCAACCTCACTCTCCTTACCCCAGAAGGGGCCCAGGTTAATAATTCATTTTAGAGAACAGAGATTAGTAAAGAAAACTCTTTGTTTTAAGGTTTCTTCTTTAGGGGTTAATGAGCTCTGAAACCACAACTCCCTCAGGCAAAGGAGCCTATAAAGTATACAAAAACCTGGCGTTCTTTCCTACAGGTGGAGGAAGGGGGAGCTACCTTCTCATTAGGAAACTTTTCTTATTCGGTGAGAACAAGCCAAAAATTAATGTCTCAGTTTATTACCTCACCAACCAGTGGAAACCAAGAAAAGAGAATTCAGGTTGAACTCTAGTAATCACAGAAGGCTTCACAGAGAAGGAAGAAGTTTGAATAAGGTTCATGGAAATGGTAAGACTTGGTGAGGAGAGAAACCACAATAACTGAAGAACTGTGGAAAAATTCAGCAGAAGAGAAGTAAAAATGAATGTAATCCACACACAGGAAAGCAAAATGGCCAACCTTTTGGATTAGCGCAGAGATTTTATTTTAGAGAAAATCAAATCCAACCAAATCAGTGAAGTGAGATCAGATAATTTGAATGTTAGCTATAGCTATAGGAGACTTCTATAGCTCAATGACTTTTTTGATAATATGTAAATAATATAATAAATATTATACAAAAGAATATATAAAGATATCATAAAGATAAAATGCCTACTTGTGATTAAAATAGTTACAAATAATGCCTTCTACTTTACATATTTACCAGAACCACCCAAGGTTTTGAGTTCTATCTGACAGCACTTATTCTTCATCTCAGTATAAGCTAAAAAGGAACTTATGCCCTATTCTTTCTTTTTAAGGATTTCCTGTGCCTGGTTCTATAATGGATCACCCGAGGTACGCAGATGAATTTCAGCTACTCTGTGAACCTAGCCCATACAAATCACTTCAGTGCTTCCATTTTAACCAGTCATCCAACAAAACAGATTTACCTTTTTCCTTGGCTTTTCCCTGTTGCTTTGGGATAGAAGGTCTTTACTCCTCAGTAAAATTATCTATCATGGCTCAAGTCCATAGAGAAATCGGCAGGGTGCAGTGACTCATGCCTGTAATCCCAGCACTTTGGGAGGCAGATCATGAGATAAGGAGTTTGAGACCAGCCTGACCAAAATAGTGAAACCCCATCTCTACTTTAAAAAAAAAAAAAAAAAAAAAAAAAAACAACCCAGGCGTGGTAGCATGCACCTGTAATCCCAGCTACTCAAGAGGCTGAAGCAGGAGAATTGCTTGAACCTGGGAGGCAGAGGTTGCATTGAGCTGAGATTGTGCCTCTGACTCTGTCTCAAAAAAAAAAAAAAAAAAAAAAAAAAAGAGAGAGAAATCTTGCATTCCCCTCCTACCAACAAACAGAGATACTCTTGAAAAACAGTGGTCTCATTGGAAGCAACTTTTTTTATTTTTCAGAAAGACCCAAGCAAAGAGAACATTTGAGCATGAATTCGAAGACCTGCTTCAAAAGTAGTTTCAGAATGCCACAGCAACAGAGGACTAAAGGAAGTTCTATGAATTGGGAATTTGATGATATTTTTTGTCAGAACACTTTTTTTTTAATGACACTATTGAGTTCTGTTTTCTCACTCATTTAAGTCCAGACAAAAGTTTTCCCAAAGTCAAAAAAGTAGTTTTTTACCTAACTATAATTCATCAGCGTGTGATGATCTTCTTTAAAGAAATGCCATACCTGGGAGTTATACTGAATCTTTGAACTCACCAAATTTATAAATCTGTTTTTTTCTATAAAATAAGTATATGATGATGTAGAGACCACAAGAACAGATTATTAAGTAAGAAGATGCTGGTTTTCATATATTCAATTTTTAAATTTATGATTTCTTTTTAAGCAAAAGACCTAACTTATTAACTGTACAATTGAATATACAGATCCTTCTTTAAGGTCTATTCAAAGCCAAGTTCAAACAGCACAACTTTGTGAATGTAAGTAGATCCCTTGGTTCATTTTTGTATCCCACCCACGGATATAGCATCTCTGTATTTTTGTTCCCCAGATTTAGTGAACAAAGGAAAAGGTTACAATAGGGCAGTAGCTAAATTTGTAAGAAAAGCGCTTTAGAGATAGAAAAAATGAAACTCCTAAAAGGTATCTCAAAAGGTTTACAATATAAGAGGATTTAAAGGCATCAACCTCAGATTTCATTGACTTTTCTCCTTAGTCCCAGCAGGTCTTCTCCCCCTCATTTCATTTCAACTTTGGAATGAGGGCATAAGTGTCTTTCAGAATGTTGTCTGGAATTATGTATCCAATTCCTTTATTCACAGAGTAAAACTTAATTTTCACAAACTGTATTGTAGTGTAAACTTCAACAGTTTACCTCATTACAGTCATTGGAATCGGGTGCTCAAAGTATAAAAATTCATAAAGCATATAGCCTTATAATACTCAAGACTGAAGTTTTAAGTTATGGTTGGAATTGGTTTCCATAAAGTGGATGCTCAATTACTTGTTGATTGATTGATTATGCCGTCACCTCATAAGTAAGGGATTTAAGGTGGCTTAAAATAATATTCAATTGTTAATAAATATGTAGGAAATATGTTTCTATATAACTACAAAAAAAAATCAGAGTAGAGGTAAAATAAAGAATTGATAATATAATGAGGGTGGTGAAAATTTTACATAGAAAAGCGTACCATGAGGTCCTACATAGTTGCTAAAAGGGGGCCTAAATTTGTATTCTGAGCTCCCTGGTAAACAGAGCCAAGAGGGGGTAAACATGATCAGTTATGATATTCACAGGCTCCACAAAGAAAAGCAAAACACAGCTTTTCGTGAGCACTGAGGTCTGGGAGAAGTTGATTGATTAATATATGTCTCCAACATCAAAGATCCTTATGGATAAATTTCTTTCATTGATTTAGATTTCAGATCATTTGTGTCCTTATGGTTCCATTTACAGTGGAGTATTCTCAGTAAATGTTTCACTAATGAATTGGTGAAAATTCAAGTGACCCCAAAAGCAACTTCATTCATAAGTCAGTTGTATTTACAGTTTTACAGTATGGGCAGGCATGCCCTCATCCTTTCTTAGAGATTAACAGCAGACTTAACATAAAAAGGCAAGCCGAAGACCTGGGCTAACCAAGGGAAACTGTGAGACCTCTAAGGCCAAATAAAAAGACTTTTCTGGAATTACTTTCTCCTTTGGACCTGTAAAATCCCACTAGTAATGTAAATCTATTCTCAGCCTTAGATAAAGTACAAAGCTCTTATTTTTTGGTGGAGTGAAGAGAGGAAAAAGAAGTCAGGAATGGGAGATAAGTCAAGATTTGGGGATGGGCCTGAAAATCACAGGGCAAATGTTTTTGTAGTTCTCAATTTTGCCTCCTTGTTCCCCATACTTCAGGCTTAGTAAAACTTAGTGGTTTAACAGCAAAAAGGAAGAAAGGGAAGGAGGAAAAAAGTCTTGCAAGTAAACTATTTTTTTGGCTGATTAGATGTGTATATTGAGTTTATATTTATTTTTTATTCAAATTATACCACAATATCTAATTTTTAACAGTCAAAGGGTGTTAAAGGGTGTTTTCTAATTCTTCTGTGGATTTGTCTTAACTGTCAAAAGGTTTCTACTCTGAGTAAGACAAAGTTTGCTAAATAATAGTTAGCTTCAACAGTTGTAAACGATATGGCTGCCATAATCCAGATTTCTGCTAGTATTAGTAGTTATCTATATTTCTGTCTTCCCTTTCAATCTTTTTAAAAAATCTTTCTCTTCTGAAAAGTAACTTTTCTCATTTTGGCTAAGATTGTTTGCTTTCTTACACAAAATAGCATCAGCTCAACTTAAGTAAAGGGAAAAGATTCGTTCAACAGACCTTATGCATCAGAGAGTAACGCAATCACAAAGTTTACATCAGTTTTAGAAGCTTTGACTATGGAAAGTAGTTACAAGTATTTTCAAGAGGGATGCCTGAATCTCAATCCACAGCTCTTAATTTGGGGAAAACACAGACCCCTTTGAGATTTTGATGAAAGCCACTGATCTTATTCCTATAAAAGTATAAACATGTCCATTCATGAAAACTATACATACCCCCTAAAACCCAAACATAAAACCAAGGACCTTTAAATACTTTTAAGTATTCTCTAGAAATGTTCTATGAATGAATAAAAATTCAGGTAATATTAAAGACATACCCAATTACAGTATTGGGATCATAAATAGAATGGTGGTGTAAATACTGTAAACAAGTTAGCAATTTTTAATGTCTTTGTCTAGATAAAATAATAAGTAGTGACTAAAAAAGCACATCCAGCTAGTCCCCAACTTTCATAGGTAGCCATTCCTGCAAATATGTTTGAAAGTCAAATTTCTGCAAGTGTAAAGTCAAATTTTTTCTAACTTCAACAACTGATGTATGTTTTATGTGAAGAATTCTGTTACCAATGGCTAAAAAATGTGCTGAAATCCCTGATGGGTCCTCCAGACTGGGCTTAGACAATCTAGAAGATAGAGGAGAACCCTCATTGGGAGATGGCCCAAAACATCCCCCTTTTCACCCAAGAATGGGTAAGTAAAACTGTACAGCTCTCCCTGCCCTAGGCTGATGACCCTCCCTAGTCTCACTACTGAGGTCATAACAGCTGGGATATGCTAGGTATATGGAGCCAGGGTAGGAGAAAGAGATCTTATCTGCCTGCCACCTTCCACGTGTGTATGTGATTTCTTCAGTGCTCCCAGCCACCGTCCCAAGACGGTGATGATACTAGTGAGATAGAAAGAGAGAGCAGGGTGGTTCAGAGTCATTTGCTCTGGATGGAACCTGTGAGCGAGAAACTATGATACCTCCTCTAGTGCAGGGATTCAGCAGGACTCCCTTGGCATATATGAGGAGGTAAAGTAGATGTAACTGAGGTCTTACCCCAGGCAGGGGGTTTGGAGAATAAGGGAGCTCAGTCACCAAAATACATCCCCCCTTTCTCCAGAGATGACTAACTCTTTCCTAGTGTGACTAACTTGGCAAGCTGTACCCTGTTTCATGTGCGGACCCACTAACCTCATCTGGCGCCCCAAATTGAAAGCTCAAAGGCCTTCTGGCCCTGCCACTTGACTTAGGCTTATTAACTGGACCGAAATTTATATTGGTTTTCATTTGAGAGATGGTATTTCCTTCCAAGTCCAGAGATTTCAAATCCCCATCCCCCTCTATAGCATCTTACCCTCGCACCAGTCTCATTTTATATATCCTTTTGCTCTCCTGATTGAGAAAGGACTGGATTTCACACCTAATTAAAAGAGATTGTATTGCCTGCTGTTTCCTTTCTTGCTCATTTTCTCTTGTGAGCAGGCAGCTTTTTATTCTCATGCTAAGTCCTATCCCTGGACCCCTGCAGCTTAAGGGACAGGCAGGAGCAAGGTTCCTGCAAAACAGAGAGTCAGGCCCTCTATCCCCAATTCCCCACAGGCAGATTTTCCCTTCGGTACTCACCCCTGCTTTAGCCCCTTCTGTGTTGTGCTCTCGCAGAACAGTCACTTAGAATACATGATGACGTTCATTACTGCAATTCCTTCCCTGTTTCTAGGGAATGCCATCACAGGCTGACTCTATATTTTTACTCTAGTGAAAAGGAGGTAAGTTATTATTTTAAAACAGAGAACTATTTTTATCACTTTTTCATTTTGCCATCAGTTTTGTGTTCATAACACTGTGCATTTTTTATTTCGGGTGGGGAAGAATCCCCAAATACACATAATCACATAATCTATGTAAAGTTTTGTAATTTTGTACAGTTGATAGGGAGGGTTGGGGTTTGGGTGTTTTTTTTTTTTTTTTTTTTTTTTGAATAGCCCAAATGCCTATTCAGTGCCAATCTAGGAAAGAATAGAGTTAGCATTTTCACACCATTCCTTCCTATACACTCCCTGAATAACCATCTAATCAAGATTTGTTTTCAATGGGGGACAAATCTTCTACAGTAGAGTATTTCAGATTTATTCCATTGGAATCTATACATTAATGTCCATTGGATGAAAAGGACATGCTCACAAAAGCCTGGACTTTGCCTTGCTGTGGCAGAAACTTTTTCCCACTGTATTAGTGTTAAAAATAAAAGAAAGCCTGGGAAAGGAATTGCCTCAGCATTGTGTGCTGGAGGAATGAGGAGCGCTTGAATGGGGAGGCAGGGTCCCCCTTCGCATCTGTACTCATATCAGCAAAAACGATTCAGCTTTTCATGACTGTTCACTGCAGTGTGGGGCCAGTGTACTCAGGGAGATATTTAAGAATTGTGTCTATAAAATTCAACCAGGCATGTCAGGTCAGGTTGTGTACCTGTGCAGGTTTAGGTTTGTCTCTGTGGTTTTTAATGAAGTTGGTGGCAATATTATCGCAGAAGTCTTAACTCAGACTATTTAGTGGATAACTTGATTGTGTAGATGAACTAAATTTGCAATCCAGTCCGGTCAGTTTGCATTTTTCTTATGAAATTGTGTGTGTGTGTGATTATGTATGTTCATTTCTCATCTCTGAAGGCAACCTTCATCATTACTTTCAGAGTCTTCTTTTTTCTGCTGAGAATTAAGGTAACTCTCGATCTTTGGGCACCTCAAGTTTCATTCCTCAGCAATCCACTGTTATGCAGTGGAAAAAGCATTAAGAGGCATAGGATCTAATCCCAACACTGCCATGTGCCACTGTGTAAAACTTTGGGCAAGTCATTTAGACATTTTGAGAGCCTCAACTTTCTCTTATATGAAATAGTAATAATAAGACTTGTCCTGAAGGGCTGGGCACAGTGGCTCATGCCTGTAATCCCAGCACTTTGGGAGGCCGAGGCAGGCAGATCACCTGAGGCCAGGACTTCGAGACCAGCCTGGCCGACATGATGAAAACCCATCTACTAAAAATACAAAAATTAGCCGGGTGTTGTGGTGGCACACGCCTGTAATCCCAGCTACTCAAGAGGCTGAGGCACAAGAATAGCTTAAACCCAGGTGCTGAACGTTGCAGTGAGCCGAGATTGTGCCACTGCACTCCAGCCTGGGCAACAGAGCAAGACTCTGTCAAAAAAAAAAAAAAAAAAAAAAACCGTCCGAAACACATATAGGCTTGCTATAAGGGGTAAATGAGATGTTACATGTAAAAGAGTTGTATACACTGTCAGATACTACGTGTATACTAATTATTGTGATAATTGTGATAGAGCTACTTCCCAGAATTATCTGAAAGAAAACTCTGTCATATATGACGTCTCTAGTGTTATTGTTGTAACCAATGCTGTCAGCAAATGTGTGTGTAAAGAGTGTTTTCACTTGTATAGAAAAAATGTAACAAATCCATCCTACACAGAGATGATCACAGACACAACCAGTTTTACTGCCTGTTGTTTTACTTAAATGAAAGAGACCTTGGTTATAGTAAAATTGTATATAGAAAATTCTACATCATAGTGCCAGTTAGTTGTCTTACTTCTTGCACTGTGATGTCAAAAAAAATAAGTTATATAAGTTGGACAACTGAGGCTATGTCGAAGCATGACAGCCTAGAAACATGAAAGCCATGGTAAATCACGGATAGGTATAGAAGCAGCTGGAGGTAGTGGTGAACAAAGCCTTTCATACAGCTTTACAACAGAGCCGTGGACCCCTAAGGGCCAGACCTCAGTCGGGGGCAAACTATGCAATATAATGAAGCAGTGAAGAGGGTGAACTGTAGAGCCAGACAGCCTGGGTTTAAATGCCAGTCTACCAGCAATTGCCTGTGCGTACTTGAGCAAGTTTCTTAGTTTCTCTGGCCTCAGTTTCCTCATCTGTAAACTGGGAATAATATCTACTCCCCATGGTTGCTGCAAGATTAAACGAAATCATATACATAAAGCAGTTAGAACCGTAACCCCTAAAAAATGTTCTCTTGTGATTACTATCGTGGTATGTATGTAGATTGAACTCAGCAAGAACTTGAAATTTGGTCATCTGCTGATTGAGTTCCTGAACAGACCTTCCTGGGTTATTTGTGCCCTTCTTTGGGGCCGTATTTTGTATTAACATGGTTACAGGGGATTTACCTTAATTCTTTAATCTGGCAAAGAGAACTTGTCTTATATAAGTAAAAACGATGGAATCTGTAGCCTAATACAATATTTTAGGCACATAACAGACCTGATAGAGTCAAAACAAGAAAGAATGCTCTTACACAAATTAGTGCAAATTGTATTATTGAACATTTATTAAGTTAAGCTCATACCATGTGAGGGTGATTGAGTGAAGCAAGGTAGAAAAGCTCATTGAACTGAGTTTCCTGAACAAGTCTTCTGTCAGAGTTTGAGGAGGTAGGCCTTCTTCCTGTCTGCAGGCTGTTACCTCTCAGGTGGCTTCTCACAAGATGGAAAGATTTGGGTCACAAGCCAACAGTCAGTGCTTGGGCCATTTGGTTTTGAAAGCCCACTTACTTCACTTTCTCAAGCTGATTGTTCAGTTGTAAAGGCCAGAGTGGGGAATCTGATTGAAGAATTATTTGCCGGGGAATTCTCTAGAGCCATTTGAGAGGTGACCTAGAAAAATAGAAAAGCCCTAAGATCTGCTGTGGCCACCTGTTTTCTTTCTCATTCTGAATCCAAATCTTATCAATATTATCCCTTGTCATACAGCCTATGTTATAGGGGTGGCACTGGGTCAGGCTATCCGCAGCCTCCACATAGCTGTTGCCTTCCTCCTGGGAGCTGTTTAATACTTCCCTGTGGCAAGTACATAAAGCACCCTATTACCCAAGGAGATCATATATCCCACTTCTGGTTTACTCCTGCTATCCTGGCCTAATTATTAACAATGCTCCCTTTCACTCTTGAAAGTGCCCTGCTTGAATAATAAATATGATCGCCAATGTACTCTAGTCTCCTGGGTCAGTACTGCCATCTCTGACCTTTTTAACACTCCTTCTTCATTAAGCCTCAGAAAATTCAGAAAACCTTCCATATCACATGCAACCACCCTAGAAAGTGCTCAGACAGGTTGTCAGAGATGACAAGAAGAATGAGTAGATACAGAAAGCAGCCATGGAGTGCCCCTTTAGCAAGCAGATTGCTTTCTGTAGCCCATCCATCATCCGGAAAGCATGGTCATGACTGTTTGGTAGACGTCTCAGTCTGGGTTGAATGTTCCGCGAATTTTTGCATACATGGTGTGGGTTTTGATAATATGCCATATGACTTAATAGGAAGGGGGTTTATTTGTTAACTATGAATATGGTCACTGTGTATGAATAAAATGAGGGACTTGGATAAGTTGAGGGAAATGTAAACTTTCTCAAAAAATCTGGGCTTAGGCCTGTCTAAAGTGAAGGCAAAGTAAATAAATGCATAAATAAAAATAAAGTGGAGGTATAATGTGCCATAAGAACAAGTCTTCCATTTGCCTTTCAGTTCTTTGCTGAAGCTATAGAAATAACAGGCAAACAAACCATCTGGTTATTAGGCCACTCTAACTCAGCCAAAGCTCTGGGCAATTAACATGGATACCCAAAATGGCTGCGGCGCTAAGGCAGGAATTGGAGAAAAATTCAAGGTCTTTTTCCCTCAGGCCATCGTACCTACAGCTTGTATACCGCAGCCTGTCCATCTCCCCGCTTGCGTATGTAAGGGGAGTGCTTCTAGGAGCCATGAGCATTACTCACCTGAAACCTAGGTGTTAGGAATGCAGCCAGCTAGATCTGACCCATGCCTGTTTTGTGTCTGCGTTGACATGCTGCAGGTGACATCAGTTGCAAGGGGATGACCGAGCGCATTCACAGCATCAACCTTCACAACTTCAGCAATTCCGTGCTCGAGACCCTCAACGAGCAGCGCAACCGTGGCCACTTCTGTGACGTAACGGTGCGCATCCACGGGAGCATGCTGCGCGCACACCGCTGCGTGCTGGCAGCCGGCAGCCCTTTCTTCCAGGACAAACTGCTGCTTGGCTACAGCGACATCGAGATCCCGTCGGTGGTGTCAGTGCAGTCAGTGCAAAAGCTCATTGACTTCATGTACAGCGGCGTGCTACGGGTCTCGCAGTCGGAAGCTCTGCAGATCCTCACGGCCGCCAGCATCCTGCAGATCAAAACAGTCATCGACGAGTGCACGCGCATCGTGTCACAGAACGTGGGCGATGTGTTCCCGGGGATCCAAGACTCGGGCCAGGACACGCCGCGGGGCACTCCCGAGTCAGGCACGTCAGGGCAAAGCAGCGACACGGAGTCGGGCTACCTGCAGAGCCACCCACAGCACAGCGTGGACAGGATCTACTCGGCACTCTACGCGTGCTCCATGCAGAATGGCAGCGGGGAGCGCTCTTTTTACAGCGGTGCGGTGGTCAGCCACCACGAGACTGCACTCGGCCTGCCCCGCGACCACCACATGGAAGACCCCAGCTGGATCACACGCATCCATGAGCGCTCACAGCAGATGGAGCGCTACCTGTCCACCACCCCCGAGACCACGCACTGCCGCAAGCAGCCCCGGCCTGTGCGCATCCAGACCCTAGTGGGCAACATCCACATCAAGCAGGAGATGGAGGACGATTACGACTACTACGGGCAGCAAAGGGTGCAGATCCTGGAGCGCAACGAATCCGAGGAGTGCACGGAAGACACAGACCAGGCCGAGGGCACCGAGAGTGAGCCCAAAGGTGAAAGCTTCGACTCGGGCGTCAGCTCCTCCATAGGCACCGAGCCTGACTCGGTGGAGCAGCAGTTTGGGCCTGGGGCGGCGCGGGACGGCCAGGCTGAACCCGCCCAACCTGAGCAGGCTGCAGAAGCCCCTGCCGAGGGTGGCCCGCAGCCAAACCAGCTAGAAACAGGTGCTTCCTCTCCGGAGAGAAGCAATGAAGTGGAGATGGACAACACTGTTATCACTGTCAGCAACAGCTCCGACAAGAGCGTCCTGCAACAGCCTTCGGTCAACACGTCCATCGGGCAGCCATTGCCAAGTACCCAGCTCTACTTACGCCAGACAGAAACCCTCACCAGCAACCTGAGGATGCCTCTGACCTTGACCAGCAACACACAGGTCATTGGCACAGCTGGCAACACCTACCTGCCAGCCCTCTTCACTACCCAGCCCGCGGGCAGTGGCCCCAAGCCTTTCCTCTTCAGCCTGCCACAGCCCCTGGCAGGCCAGCAGACCCAGTTTGTGACAGTATCCCAGCCCGGCCTGTCGACCTTTACTGCACAGCTGCCAGCGCCACAGCCCCTGGCCTCATCCGCAGGCCACAGCACAGCCAGTGGGCAAGGCGAAAAAAAGCCTTATGAGTGCACTCTCTGCAACAAGACTTTCACCGCCAAACAGAACTACGTCAAGCACATGTTCGTACACACAGGTGAGTGCCACCCCACCTGGAGGCCTGGCAGCAGGGGCTGAGGGGGCTGTGGGAAGGCAAAGTAAGAGAGCAGGTAGAAGGGAAGGTTTGGGATCATCTTTCAGATTTTAAACAGACCCCACCACAATCCTCTTCTAGAAGCCCCAACTGTGTTCCTCCCATCATAAGAACAAAGCACCCTGCCACCAAGAGACACCATCACAGAAATCCTTTATGGAGAAGGGATGTCCTAGGGATGTCCAGACCGCAGAAGAGAAGACTCGGGGCATCATATAAGCCATATTCAAGTATTTGTGTTTCAGAGGCAGCATATTGTAGTCAGGAAGAGCTGGAGCTCCAGAGCCACATGGCCTGGCTTTAAATTCAGCCTTAGCCACTACTAAACCTTGTCACCTTGGAACAATTACTTAACTTTTCTGTACTTCAGTTTCCTTGCATATAAAATAAGAATAAGCATCATACACCTTCCTTATAGTGCTGTTTTGAGAATAAATTACTACATGTGAAGTCTTTAGGGTAGTTCCTAGCACATAATAAGTGCTCTATAAGTGGTAGCTATTATTAAGATGGTTAAGAGGAGCAGACGTCCAGTTTGTATAGTTTGGCTCCAAAAGGTAGAACTAGACCAGTGATTAGATGCTATCAAGAGATTCTTTCCACAAAAGAAAGATTTTGTTAACAATCAGACCTGTTCTAATATCAGATAGACTGCCTTTATATGGAGTGAGTTTCTGTAATTAGAGGCATTCAAGGAGAAAACGGATGAACATTTTTAGGGATTTTGTACACAGGATTCAGTCATCAAGATGGGCAAGATTGTGTTTCATCCCTGGATTCTGTGATTCCAGAGCTAAGATCTCCTGATCTCTCAGCCAGTCCTTTTTCTTAGCTCCATAATGGGACAGAGATATGGAATTCCCATAGAATTGGCCATTGGCCATTCCATGGATGTGCCTCCATATAAGTGAGTACCTAAACGATTGTGATTTCACCTAGATTCTCTTGGACCTAAGAATACCTGCAACACTGATGATCATTATATTTGAAATCCTTTTTTTTTTTTTTTTTTTTTTGTGAGACAAGGTCTCGCTCTGTCACCCAGGCTGGAGTGCAGTAGCATGATCTCGGATCACTGCAGCCTCAACCTCCCGGACTGAAGCAGTCCTCCCACTTCAGCCTCCCAAGTAGCTGGGTCTACAGGCACATGCCACCACGGCCATTTAACTTTTTTATTTTTTGTAGAGACAGGGTTTCACCATGTTGCCCAAGCTGGTCTCAAACTCCTGAGCTCAAGCCATCTGCCTGCCTTAACCTCCCAAAGTTCTGAGATTACAGGCACGAGCCACTGTACCTGACCTCCGAATACCCTTATTAAATGACACATAATTTACCAGGGAAAAGTTACATACTCGAATTCTGATACATGAAAACAAATTAGTTTCTCAAAACAACCTTGTTTCTCAGGTCAAGTAGTAGGAATCCAAGAGACAGGACATAAAACAGCAAAGTTTAGATTGGGGACTGAAGGGAAAGAAAGCAACAGAGATGGAGACAAGGCATCAAACATGGAATTGTACAACTCAAATAGAACATTACTTAAGATAAACTTTGCCTTCTTTACAGTGTAAGTCAGGACATTATGTAAATTAATGTGCGTATTTTTATGAGAATCAGTTTTTAAAGATCACTGTATTCACACTTCCAAATAAACAAAGTGACTCACTACTGAATTTAGGAAGAAATTTGGGTAGTGGTAAGTCGCTATGTGTATTTATAGGGATAAATGTGAATGTGCTAATGACCTGAGGTCATTCACAATAAATTTTCCATATGGTTTAGGTATCACCATTATTAGGTGAAGTAATCAAATAGTAATGTTTTTATTTTGTAGCAACGTATTATTTATAGAGTGTTAATCACATAGTTTATATCCTTTCCTCCCCCGGATAGCTGATTTATAAGCCAGTAAATTAAGGAACTTGGGGGGAGGGGTATAGGAAGGACCATTTGAAAGTATCTCCTTAGCCAAACTTGACTTTGCTGGTCTTGGATCCATAAACATATCTACTCTCCCCTCTGTACGTCTCTTCAAGTAGACCTATCAGATACAAAGTTAACACATCCCGTTAGATCACATACTAAGGTAAGTCTTTAAATTTGCAACATAAAATTTTCAGTGTACTACCAAAAAATATCTTCTTGATGTATAAATACATTTCTCCAATGGATTCACCAAAGATTCTGTGGTTAGCTGAGATAACTAGATTTGGACGTGAGAAAACCAACAAAGGATTTGTGCACTCAGACATTATAGATGCAAAAGCTATAGGTAGAGTCATTTTATAAATCTGAGTTATGCTTAAAGTGTGAACTTCAGTTTTCTAGTAAATTATGAACATCCTCAGTAAATTATGAATGTTATTGTAATGGTATGTATAATATAGCCCCACCTGAAAATAATAATGTGCATATATCAATCAGGCCCCTAATTTAAAAGAAGTAATGCTCTTCCCTTTCATTCCAGAATTATTTGGCAGTGCCAGTTCGGAAATCCTATCGGTCTTTCAAGACTTTTGTCTAATTGAAGGATCCCCTAACCTAACAAAGTTTTAGAACAATTGGTCTAGATTTTCAAAAAGCAAGACAGCCGGGACATGTGGAAATAATTCAAGACCTGGGTTCATTGTAGCTCACATTTCTAAATGTGAGCTTTTCAATTTCTGGGGAAAACATAAAAAAATGGAACCTCAAAACTTTACAAGAGCCCAGTGGAAGTGATAAAAATTCAAAGCAAAAAGTCCAAATGTTAGTATAAAAAGGTTCTAGGGAGCATGGGGATACTTGTAAGAGTAGGGTTGGACTCTGTGTTCCCACCCATACTCTAACTAAAAAGAATCCTAAAAAGAAAGAATAGCTTGACAAAGTTAAAAAGAAAGACATTTGTGTTCTCTCCATCACAGCTACTATGCAAACCAATAGACCTGCAGAGTAACTGTCTTAGCAATTCAGTAACTCCAAAGTTTAATATAGATGGTAGTTGCTTTCAACAACTGCAGAGATAAATTGTGTGTGATGGAACACACCAATAGTCCCAGATACTCAGGAGGCTGAGGCGGGAAGATTGCTTGAGCCCAGGAGTTTTGAGGCCAACCTGGTACCCATCTCTTTAAAAAAAAAAAAAAAAAAAAAAAAATTCTGAATCAATTCTAAGATTCTGAGTCCAGTTAAAATCTTGTACTGCTCTATGTTAATGATCCACATTCATGAAAGAGTGTTTGGGGCCAGGCATGGTGGCTCACGCCTGTAATCCCAGCACTTTGGGAGGTAAAGGTGGGAGGATCACTTGAGCCCAGGAGTTTGAGACCAGCCTGGACAACTTGGAAAGACGCCAGCTCTACAAAAACTTTAAAAATTAGCCAGGCATGGTGCTGCATACCTATAGTTCCAGCTACTTGGGAGGCTGCAGTGGGAAGATCACTTGAGCCCAGGAGGCAGAGGTTGCAGTGAGCGGAGATCACACCATTGCACTCCACCCCGGGCAACATAGCAGGACTCTGTCTCAAAAAAAAAAAAAAAAAAAAAAAAAATGTGTTTGAGACCAAGAAGTAGTCCGTCATATTGACTTTGGAGCTAGGCTCTACCTTTAAGAATCAAGGAAGCTTTAGTTGTAAAGTATATTTCATAGTGATTATAACACAAAAATTTAAAGTAGAGGCACAAATGAAAGACGATTGTACTGGAATTAGATGATTTGGATCCAGTTTTGTTTCCTCTAAATGGCTGTGTGTCCTTCAACAAGTCAGTTAATTTCACAACCCTCTGTTTCTTTGAGTTTAAAATAAAAATGATTTTTTCCTGCCTTCTGATGTAAACGTATGATGCATATGAGAGCTTTTCAGAACAGGCAAAGTGTTACTTAATTAGAAAAATAAAAAATCCTCATCAATTATTACTTTTCGCCCCTAGTACCCAGGAGACACTGAGTTGCTTTGCTCTATTTCCTGTCTCTGAATAATACACGCTTGACATGTCCTTCCTCTTTGGAATTTAAACACTGGAACTATTTTATACTCCTTAGATTGCTCTTGAATGTTCTTCATAAAAGAATTTTCTTATTCCTTAACAATCTTTATAACAGTAAAAATGAAAATTCCTCACCTAACCAGTCTTATCCACTGCTAAAAAAAACCACAGAGGACTTCCTTGTCTCTAGGAGTTTCTTTCATTCACCTACTGCAGCTGCATAAAAGTTGTGAGAAAGGAAACTAAGAGTTAAGGGCATGTTTGAAAGCAACAGAATTAGAGGAAAAAAACCAAAGATAATACAAACCATCCTGTCAGGGAACAAAGCAGTGCTCACCTCTACCCCCTTCCATCAAGAGAAAAAAGCAGAAGTCAAATAAAGGAATGGAAATGAAAGGGAAAGACAGAGAATATAAGAAGGATAAGCCTTGGTGTCAACGTGGATATGGAAGGCAAGCAATAGGGAAAATTCAAAGATAACCCTGGAGCAGCGTAATCCCCACACTAGCAGCATGCAAATTATGTTCCCCCACCCTTCACCCCCGCCCCAGACATCCTGAATCAGAAACTCAGGCGATGGAGCCCAGCAATCTGTAACAAGCCCTGGTTCATGCTGAAGTTGAGAATCAATCCCCTAGAGAGGTGAGCGTGGGTAATTAGAAGGATGGCATCAGGTTGCTTTTGTTACATAACATTATTTTTAAAAATTCCACTACTAAGAATCTGTTTAGAAAAAGTAAATCAAAATTGTGGATCAAAGCTTGATTTTGTAGTGGATAAATTATATCACAGAAACTAATCACATATAAGAGGTAAGTTGAGTTTTCCAAATTACATAGGTCACAGGGCAAATGTATCCCTTCTGGTATTTAGCAGTACTGACTTGTATTACTTATATCTTCATGTATTAGCTTAACACTTTCCCCTTAGAATGTAAGCTCTGTGACAGCAGAAACACACACACAGACGTACATTTCACACACGTATCTACACATGTATATCACACTTTCGTATGCCCATTCATTTGTGGAATTTGCACATTCACCAAAAACCACCTGGTCTCCAAAAACTATTGAAATAAAATAAATAAAAGAAAATTTTAAAATGTGAACATGCTTTCCAGGAGAATTTAATCCAAGGGACTTATACACAGATACATTCTTTTCATAGCAAGACTTATAAATTTCTTTGTTTTTTCTCTCTTTTATTTGCTAGAGAATACATTGTACATATATCTGTCTTCACACTTTTGTGGGTTTTTTTACCCATAAAAGATAAGTGTTTTGGCGTTTTCTGAATCATATTATCAACAGCCCATTCATTGGTGACTGTTTTTAGCCCATTGGTATCCTCTGCATATATGGTAATTTTGCTTATTGCTTTGAGAAGATCAGCTGTTTCAGCCATGAATTCAATGTAAATAGACATAGTAACAATAGTAGCATAACAATGTTGGCGATTGGGCCATAATAGTCATACGAAGATAATGTGTTAATCCTCATATGGAGCTTGAACTATTAATTATATCAAGCCAGTGCGTGTAAAGGAACAAGTATAAGGTTTGGAGTGAGAAAACCATGATATTACCACCTTTTGACTGAGTGACTTTGGATAAGTTCTACAACCAAGCTGAGCCTCAGTTTTTCAGATCTGTAGTACTTACTTTACATGATTGCTCTGTGAATTGAATAACATAATTTATGTGAAAACAATTATGAATGCTGTAAAACTATCAAAGCCATTAATATGTGTTACAGTAGCATCATACATTTTGCAGCATAATCCAGAGAACAAAGAATTGTTAACAGGGGAGAGGAAGATAATCTAGTTGGTCTAGTATTTTATACTCTCAGGTGTTACTGATTTCTTAGGTGACCTTCAAGATGTTAGTACAACTCTCTAATTGGAGATGCTATTTTCTGGGGATGTTAATATCCACTCTATTCACAAAATTGTAAGAAAAGTCAAGTAATATGTATGAAACGCTCCAAAGTTCTGCTTAAAACTAAAATATCTTAGTTGTCACTGAAGCCACAGATATTTTGTGAATGCAGCATATTCCCAATAGGCAGTCCCTCTTAGCCTCGCAGTCCAAGCTGGCAACAGGATCACATCCCAGGGAATGAACAGAAAGGCTGGCAGGCAATCACACCACTGATATCTCAGGTGTGTGGGCCCCCCATTTTTTTGAGACAGTCTCACTCTGTCCCCCAGGCTGGAATGCAGTGGTGCCATCTCTGCTCACTGAAACCTCTACCTCCCGGATTCAAGTGATTCTCCTGCCTCAGCCTCCTGAGTAGCTGGGAGGGATTACAGGCACCCACCACCACACCCAGCTAATTTTTTTTTGTATTTTTAGTAGAGATGGGGTTTCACCATGTTGGGCAGGCTGGTCTCAGCCTCCTGACCTCAGGTGATCCACCTGCCTCAGCCTCCCAAAGTAGGGGGATTACAGGGGTGAGCCACGGCACCCGGCCATGTGGGTCCTCTTTTAAACAGACGTCTCTTGGTGGAGACTACACTCTGCAACCAGTAAAAGCTCCATATGATTCCATCTGAACGTACTTCCATTGTTAATCTGGAACGTACCCCATTTTCTGGTCCAGTCTCGATGTTCCCCATTCAGAGGACCTGCAGTTTCAATTATTCCTTGTGCTCTCCTCACCAGTGGCCACCTTCCACTACCCACCTTCTCCTCTTTCTTCTCCTTCCTGCTGCCTGCTGTCTCATCAAGCACCCTGTCTTGGTTTTTTGACCCGTCACTATGCTCACAAAAGAGGAGGGCATTGTACTAGGGCAAATGATGGGGAGGCAGAGAGACCAGCAGAGTTAGGTAGGAACAGTGCTTCTGAAAAATCTCCTGATAACAGCATTCATTGTCCTTTTCACAGCTCAGGAGAGGCCTTGGTTAAAATGAGGGGGAAAAAATCAGTAGAATAAGTGGATTCTTGTTGAGCCCCCAGTGCAAGAGGTTCCTATTCAAAGTTGGGTGTCTTTACCCATTAGGATGGCTTTTACCTGAACTTTCTGAGCTTCAGGCAGAACCCTCTGCATCTTCTAACCTAAGCAGTATCGTTCTTCCTCTTTTTTTTTCACTTTTCAGTCATAGTAGATTAAGTGTCAGAGCTGGTTCATGAGAAGAAGATGAAGAGCAGGCATTGAAAAATTGAGAAAAATGTATATTTTTACCATGCCCAACACCGTTGGCAAGGCAGTAAAGGGCACTGCCTCCCCCTCAGTTTCCTCCCTTGCTGTTTGGTTTCTGTGCCTCCAGTGCTTCGTTGTGGCTTTCCTAGGAAATCCTCTGTCTGTGCTCTGTGCTGACATTGTATCCATAGGCCACTTCTTGCCATTCACATATGTAATTGAGAGAGTCGACTATACCCCTAACTCTGAATTACATAGCTGCAGTATAATCATTTGTTTTATTGATTATCTGAAAGAATTTTTTAAAAATTCAGGATTGACTTCCATATGCTATGCAAGTCATTTCGCAGTTGGTTTCATTTATCCTTGGTTCCTTTGTGATAAATGGAACAGTTTAATTTTTCTTAAAATGACCACATGCTCTGTACTAAGTGCCTTATGTCTTCCATTTTCAAAATACCTTCACAAAACAGGTACTTACTAGATTATTCTCGAGTTATAGATAAGGAAACTGAGGCTTATGGAGGTTAAATGACATGCCCAAGTCACTCAGCCAAGGAAATGGAATTCATATCTGACTCCTACATCTGTATAGGCCCAAATGGATCATTTTAAAGTGAAGGAACTTATATGACCTTCCCCTTGATGTTATAATTCAAGTATCCACTTTTTGGTTTGTGTCCCCTTCTGACAAATCAAGACTTGTCATTCCTAACCATAGGCTTAAACCTGGAAAGCCATCTCTGACCATTTATCTTCACTTTTTGTTTCTTTACTTGGAGAGCAACAATCAACAGACCTCATCCATTTTTTGTATAATATCTAAAACCATTTTGGGATTGCTGTAAGTAATACACAAGAAAATCATGGGAAAAATTTTTTCTTAAAAGACAATCATTCATTCCTGCTGAGTGACTGTGTTTCAAACTCATACAGAAGTGAAGGTTGTGAGCACCTCACTAATCTGAAAATATACCCCATTTAGTAAGACAGTTTCTGAAATACCTACACTCCACCATCACAGCACCTCAATAATTATAGACAGCACCTTCCTCTAAGGAGCTCCCAAGTGCTTTGCAAACATTTCTCTTTATTAAGTAACATACCATTGTTCTGTGGCTGGGAAGGGAACAGGATGCTTTGTCTTATTTAAAATGTAGGACTGGTAATGCATTCAGTGACTAAGCAGGTTGCTCTCGGGTCATTCACTGACAAGGCCAGGACTAGAGTCCTCAGGGTTTGTGGTCCACCATGGACTGAGGACCACTAAATCCACAAAGGACCATGTGGCAAGTGCCTGGTCCAACTCCTCACATACAGAAAATGAAACAAACCCAGAGAGATGAAAACACTTAAAAAGCCCCGGATCACATGGGTAATTAATGGTAGAGCCAATACTACAGGCACACAAACAACATACCTATATATGCTATGGAGAGAAACATGACAACTGTGAAGAATCAATTTATAGACACATTAGGAGAGTGTGAAAATAAAAAGGCTTCATCAGTGACCTTGCCTCGAGGAAAAACACACACAAGGTGAAAGTTTCAAGCAGAGCCTTTTAACATAGATGAAGTTTCAACTTCCTAGCAGCCAGAAATACCATCTGCAACTTAAGGCACGTTTCCCATAAAAGGTGACAGGTGGACACATTTTAAATGATAGTTGGCCAGCCCATCATAGCCTCTATAAATTGTCTGAAAGCAGGAGGATAGCAAAGACCAGTTGACTTCCAAGCATGTTTACAGCTGACAGAAACGTTTCGGCTAAAAACATGCATGACTGTCTCTCTTAGGGAATGTCTTACTTCAAAAAAAAAAAAAAAGTACCATTGTAAACACTGTGCATAGACTGAAGTCTTCAGCAAATTGAGATTATTAGCAATGAGGCTTCCCTAAACTTTCCTGTTTTAATCTAAAAGTAGAATTCTCTTCTAACCCTGTGATCTTATGCATCATACTGTGTGGTCAGTGTGCTTCAAAACATACCTGTTTATGTTTGAAAACACAACAACAACAAAAATTCCTGATGAGAGAAAGTTTAGTAAAATGGATCATGAACATACAGCACTTAATACCAACCCTGCTACATAGTCAGCACTCAATACACGGCGATTGTTTTCATTGCTGCTATTACCATGACACATCAAACCTCTTCTGTTTCTTAATGGGGAAAAAAGGAAAAACAGTCAAGGCATATATTTTAAATGGAAGTTAGCTCAAATTTTAAAAGATTTAAAAGATGATGCATAGTTCAAATGTTGCAGTGTTACTCTAAGGAGTTTCAGAGGCTTTGGGTTTTAGTTTGGATCATGAAAGGATACGTGGAAGGACTTTTTTCTCTGAGGCAAGGGCCTATACTGGGCAATCAGGAATGAAGTGAGAGATCGACCAAATACGCAGTTCATCTCACCTGTCAGGAGCAGAGCTCAGGCCAAATAGCACAAAGAAAAGAAGTCTTTAAGTAATTATCTTAAAGAGATGCCAGAGGCCCATGGACTTTAAGAATACCTCATGTGGTCATTAAGTGACTGAGTATTATTACTTACCTTACTGTTTGTAACAAACTTGATCATTTGGTTTCTAAGCCAAACCAAAGCAGTAAACTGAGGAGAAACAAGGGTTTCTGCCAACAGGCTGAGAGCAAAGGAGGATGCAGGAAAAGTATTTTAAAAATTGACCCAAGAGTTCAAAATGCATATGGAAGCATTTAATAGGGGTGGGAGGTATCCTTATAATAAGAATACCATGCATGTATTCCCACACTGCTCTTGGTGGTCTGCAGAGTGATTTCATATGTATTTTATGTGAACACCGGCACAATGAGGTAAGTAGGACTATATACCTCAGAGGCATTTGGTGATTTGTCAGAGTGGTGTGTAGTGTGTTGGTGCCCAGATTTGAATAGGACCATTTGAGTCTGATCTCATCATGTTGCCCACTGCCTACTCACCTCTACACCCGATGAGGCCAGTCTGCAGCTCAGTACAGTCAATAGAGAACAGGCAATTAACCCTTAAGTTACATGTTAGGAAGATTTCTGTCTAAAGTAGATAAACTTGAAAGTATAACTCTTCAAAATGACTTGTTCCTATGTTGGCAAATATTTTCAAAACTCACAATCAACACATAGATGTATTTATAAGACAGACTACTAGAAGTGAGGACTTTCCCCAAGGAACCAAGCTATCGTGACCAATATCCTTAGTTCTCAAGGATTCTAGAGCACCCATGTCTCCAGAGATCTTTCTTCTCTCTTATTTCTTATATTTGTTTGATAATGTTAATGGGAAAGACTAAATCCCCTAATCAGGACACTGAAAGTGACCCCCTTGAAAAGTAGCCCTCCCTTTTCCACAGAGTGACTTTGAAGACTTTTAGTGGGGAATATCTGGTAGCTTTCCAAGAAAGCCGTTTTATGGCATAGGGAAATGGAAAACAAAACTGTCCCGGCATCCCCATAAAGCAAAATTTCTCTGCACATGAGAGGCTAGGAGGGCCTGGACTTTTCAATCAAGGATGATCCATTAAGCAATCAGATTTTATTTTTTAATTGTTTTGTTTTTCTTTTTTGTTGTTTTTCTCTCCTTCGTTCTCCATCCCTTGCTATATCTCGCTCTGTCCTGCTTGCTGTCTCTTCCTACATCAACAGGTGAGAAGCCCCACCAATGCAGCATCTGTTGGCGCTCCTTCTCCTTAAAGGATTACCTTATCAAGCACATGGTGACACACACAGGAGTGAGGGCATACCAGTGTAGTATCTGCAACAAGCGCTTCACCCAGAAGAGCTCCCTCAACGTGCACATGCGCCTCCACCGGGGAGAGAAGTCCTACGAGTGCTACATCTGCAAAAAGAAGTTCTCTCACAAGACCCTCCTGGAGCGACACGTGGCCCTGCACAGTGCCAGCAATGGGACCCCCCCTGCAGGCACACCCCCAGGTGCCCGCGCTGGCCCGCCAGGCGTGGTGGCCTGCACGGAGGGGACCACTTACGTCTGCTCCGTCTGCCCAGCAAAGTTTGACCAAATCGAGCAGTTCAACGACCACATGAGGATGCATGTGTCTGACGGATAAGTAGTATCTTTCTCTCTTTCTTATGAACAAAACAAAACAACAACAAAAAACAAACAAAAAAGCTATGGCACTAGAATTTAAGAAATGTTTTGGTTTCATTTTTACTTTCTGTTTTTGTTTTTGTTTCGTTTCCTTTTGTACTACATGAAGAACTGTTTTTTGCCTGCTGGTACATTACATTTCCGGAGGCTTGGGTGAATAATAGTTTTCCCAGTCTCCCTCGGATGGTGGCCTTAAGGCCTGGTAGTGCTTCAAGAGGTCCACTGGTTGGATCTCTAGCTACTGGCCTCTAAATACAACCCTTCTTTACAAAAAAATCTTTTAAAAAAAAGTAAAAAAAAAAAAAAAAAAAAAATTTCCACTTGTGAAGAGCACTACAAAAAATATATAACAAAATCTAAAAGGCCTACTGTCTTTAAGTACACCGCTTGCAGTGTTTCAGTGGACATTTTCACAATTCTGGCCGCTTGGACTTCACAGTAACCAGTTAAAACTGTGGAATATCACTTCTGGTTGAAAACCCAGAGGAAAGGCCCTGCTGTTTTCCACCTACCACGCTGTCTGATTTCATAAAAGGGCTGTGGGGGTGGGAAGGGCAGTGGGTTCGGTGGTGTGGGAAAGAAAGACGAATGGCAGGCTTCTCCCCCAGATTCTGCCCGGGTCCACACACCCTGGCCCACCTTCTCCATATCCCCCTCTTGCAGCAGAAGCCAGGAAGACTTGGACAAGCAACAAGCAACAGTGGCTATCGTATTTATTCAGTGTCTTCGCTGAGCCACAGCCTCAGCACAATCAAGAGGGACTTTCATGAAAGGCAGGAATGCGGATAAAACAAAGATATCAGAAATGTGCACCTATGTTTCTAGGTACAAGAGAAGGATTATTTCCAACAATCTTTGCAAAAAAAAAAAAAAAGTGTCAGGATATATTCTTGTGGAAGAGAAAAAGAAAGAGAAATGGAGGGTGGGGGGAACAATAAAAAGTTCTTGAGGCTTTTTTAATTCAAAATTTTATAGAGGGGCAAAAGTGACGTTTACCAGATAGAATGCTGATTTTTTTAATATATTTACAACAGTATTTGTGTAAAAAAAAAAACAAAAAAAGTGAAATTGTTAAAAGTAATTTTTTTCATTTTGGTTTTGCATACACTGCCACCAATTCCTTCTCTTTTATTTTATTTCACACACATATATATATTTTTTGGTAAGTCAAGACTGTTAAGGTTAGCGATACTGCTTCCAGATAGAAAGAATAAAAGGCAACTATAGTTATATTTGAAAGAGAGGAAGGATATTTTCTTCATATTTTTTTTAATTTTTCTTAATTTTTATTATTTTAAGTATTGCCTGGGTTGATGAGGGCCTCTGTGGCCAGCCCATCCCTGCTGTAATTTGAATTGCTGCTTTGTATTTTGATATGTAGTTCTTTGACTTTAGCAAGCTTAAGTTGCCCCACTGAATAATTTTTTTCAACTGATCCATCTAGAATTCTGTTCTTTTTTATGGAAGAGACTTTATCTTTCAGAGATTGCTTGCTTCTCCAAAATTTCATTGAGATCTTACAATTCTAGAATTTCTATTGACTTTACTTTTTTTCTTGGTGAAACACTAGTGGTCTAGAAGTCTTGATAAATGGGGTCTTTTCTTTTGTGATCAGCCAGGAAGAGGAGTTCACAAAACTCTGCCATAGCTCCTCACCCTTCCCAACTGCAAAGAGCATCATTATGAGAAGCCTGTTACAGATCAAGATGCATTGATGCCAAAATTACTTTTTTCCTTTCAGATATCACCTTCTGACTATTTCCACCATGGTTAAGAGGGCTAAATAAGATGATCATTCTTCAGATGACTAATTAACCCTTGCTTCTTAGAGAGGTTTTAGGGAAATTAAAAACTTCCAGATGCCAACATCCACCACTCAGAAGACCACCAATCTATTGCATCATACCAGATGCCACTCTCTCTTCCTAGTTGGGATTTCTCTCCTCGGTCCTGATCAAGGTATTATAATAGAGATATTTTCATTATAGACAGTGTCCTGAAGGGATTCCAGCTCAAATATAGGATTTCTTAAACCTAGCTAAAACTCCCAAAGTGATTTCATTGCTGGGCATATTTTAACACACTTAGGGGAAAGCAAATCTTTAAACAAAGCAAAACACCAAACTACAGTTTTAAAAAGAAGAAAGGAGAGAGTATTTTAGTTTCAAAATTACATTACATTTTAATTTAATTTTCCTTCTAATTTTCCTGTCAGCATTTTATTTACAAAAACTGTGCAGCAAACGAGGGAAAATCTTCCAACACAAACAACTCTGTAATGACTAAATTGGTTTTATTCATATATTTCAGACATTTGGTTAACTTGGATCTTTTGCATAAGTTTCTTGTGATGCTTAGTAAGGTTAGTGTAACTGAAGTGTTTGTGAGTTTGATTTGGTCCCACAGTGCTTAATTCAGTGGATATTTTGCTAGAAGTTTTAATGTACACTTGGGTGGTTAAGTGACTATTGAGTATAACCTATTGTGATTTCTAAGAGGAGTCCTACCAAGAACTGTGTGTCCAAAACTGACCTGTTTTAACAGTTAGTAAGGAACAGCTTCCAAAATAAAGTAAGTTCATTTTTCTATTGCTAATTTTGCTTTTTAAAATATCAGTGTTGTAAAACTAATATTTCCACTTACCACCAATAGAGGGAGCATTAGTTAATTAACTATGTCATGGAATTGTTTTGATATTTTGGAAAACAAGTGATTCCACCCATAAAATAAAAAGAGAAGATTGACCTTAAGAAAAAAAACTCAAAGCTAGAAGATAATGACATGAAATCACTCAATACATGTTACAAATGAAAGAAGGCCAAAAGCCACTTTAAAATATGTTTAACTGTTTAACAGTAGTAGACTTGAAAGTGTCTTTGTTCAAAGTTAGCAAAGTAGGAAGAATTTTCACTAATACCTCCTGAAAAGTTGATCTTAGGTGCCATTATGGGCCACATGTAGCTTTCTGTTTCTCAAATCTGAGATAGACCCATTTGCCTTAATGCTGATTTGCCATGTAAAATGCTAAGCAATTGGGTTAGAATCCACCTTTTCTTTTGGTAGAACATGTAGAGAAAAAGCTGCAGGTGACTTGAAACCCTGAGGAGACTATCATCCTTTCCCTGTAAAGGAAGTGTCTCTTTAAAAAAAAGTGGGGGGGAGAGGGGGTGGAGGATCCCTAAAGAATTCTTAATGAGGTGATATAATCATTGTAGTCCATGACAAAATGGACCAGCCAGGTTTGCATAGCAGTAGACATATTCCTACTGTATGTTTATCCTTCCCAAACATGTCACATTGTAAAATAGTTGACAAATTATTTTGTGGAAAGAGGAAGAAGCTGGATTGGAGTGGGAGATCTAATCTGGAAGAGCAAAGAGGTAGTTGTTTATTGTTATGTTCCTGGCCCATCAAATGGCCACTTTCCAAAGTGACATTTTAGGAAATAAACCAATCTGGACCTGTTTCAAAAGGATGGAGATGCTTTTAGATTGTCAGTTCTCACTTTTAAGTTAAACAATCACAAATATCTTTAGAAATAGGGAAAGACATTTGCTTCAAAATGAGAGAATGAGTGTGGATATTTTTAATTTTTTTGTTTCAAGTCCTACAGTCATCTTACATTTGGAACTTCATGGTAGGGTAATATCAGTGCTAAAAAAAATTTCTTTCTAGTAGCCAGGAAACAGATAGATAAGATAAAAGCAAATGTTCCAGATTTAAGACTTCTTAGGATGAGTACAAGGAAGAAGAACTAGTATGGAAAGGACACTTTTTAGCAGTTTATAATTTTATAATGGAATTTGCCAAACAAGGGAAAGGAAAAAAAAGTCAAAGGGGAATTTTTATCTCAAGATACTTAGATATGGTTATAAAAAATAATATTTTCTAGCACTAAAAACATTGGTATTATCTCAGCATCATGGGCAATTTTTCCTTATTAAATGCCAACATTTGTACAAAAAAGGCCCCCAACTGTGTGAAATGTAATCCTGAAAAAGAAAATAATTGGAATACATGGATCTGATAGAACTCTACACAGGGGGAAAAACTGAGAAACAAGCTAAGCAAAAAAAAAAAAAAAAAAAAAAACCTGAAATGAAAATCTCTGTATCAAAATGGTTTCCTGTATATTTTAATTGAGTGGTAAACTTTAGCTCCGAATAACAGTCTTATAGACTGTTCTCTTCCCAAATTCCTAATGCTTTGAATCTATTTGTGCCATGATTAAGTGTGCTGGGTAGTTTCCTGCTCATATTCTAGCTTCAGTTCATTCCTAGTCATCTTAGAGGTCACAGTAGCTCTTGGCCTTTGAAAAACTTGGGTTTGCTGTATTTAAGTCATAAGGGTTTTATTTTGCATCACCAAAATATTCTATAAGGTCCAAAAATACTCTTTTTCAACCCATGAACAGTAAGAATTTGTGAATTCTGAAAATGAAAAGAGAAAATTTTCCTCCAGGTATGTTTGTTTCATATTCAATCCTAAAGCCTTGAGCTATATGTACTTCCCTCACACAAGCACACCAGCTGTCTGTGCTCTGCCCGTGCCCAAAACTCAATGTTTTCTCTCAGCACAGAAATCAGAAATGCCATATGCCCCTTATAAAACTCCTACAATTCCTGAGAAAACATAGTAAAAGCTTATGTCACTTCCTTGTTGGGGCTCCTCCATAATGCTCCCAACACCTGTGACCCCTAGGAAAACAGGGAGCAAGGTAGATCTGGCCAGGAGTCACAGGATATACACCCATTCTGGAGCTTTCCTCTGTTGTTCTAGAAGATGTTATTTGGTTAGTTGGGGCTGGGAGCAGGGGATATATGTTTCTGCGGAAAAGGTATCAGATAATCAAATCAGGTCTGCCTCTGCTATAGCCAGTGTGCTGCTACATCAAAAGGGAACAAAAGGAAGGTGCAACTAAGAGCAGACACAACCCGAGATGCCCTTGAGATTTAGGAGAACAGAAGGGTGCCCTTTCTGTTGTGACCTGACTCTTAAAAGAAATCTTCTTAAAGAATTCTTTAATTTGGTAATGAGTTGAAGTCCAGGGTAATGGAAGCTCTAGGACAGAGAACAAAAGAATTGCAAAATGTATTCAGCACCAAACAATGCTAAACCAAGAAACATCCAATCACAAAACTAGGAAGTTTGGCAAGAAGTGGTTAGAGAAATCTCTGGGCTTTTCCATGGGTAGGGTCGACAGACTCTCTCTTGAGTGATTTCTGGCTCTGAGAAACCTCTTTACTCACTGGAAAAGAACTTTATTTAAATGGCCAATTTTGTTCCTCAGAAAAAGAAATTAAAAAAAAAAAAAATAGGACACTGAAGACAGAACCATGTGACTTGGTGACAAACAAAAGGAAGGGTGCACTAGAATTTCAATAGGCTCCCTAATTCCATAGAAAAAGCAAAGCAACCCAATGCCTCCTGAGCCTGCAGTGCATGAAGAGAGTGCTTGAGCTGACCCAGCCACCAGGCTTTGGGGGCTAGACATAACTTCCTACTGGAACAGCAGCAGCCTCTTTCCCCTCTTTGTGTTTTCATGAAGAAAATGGCTGTTCTCTTAGGTACCCAGGAAATAGATTACATGGGGCAAACTTTCAAAAGCAATCTGTACCTTGGTACTCAGGCTACATATAGAGGCAGAAAAGGGGCATGGAAGAGCCCTTGCTCTTCAGAGAGAATATTTTCATATTCCCAAGGGCTTTCTGTGTAGAGTTGCTATTTCTGATGTCACTTAAACCTTTATAAGAGAAAAGGCTGTGGTGACTCAGTGTTCCTGTAAACTCAGAATGTGGAAATTACTAATCCAAAGCATCGTTTCTAGCACTGAGTATCAAGATGATCTATCCTGACCAAAATATTCCAAAGACTTTTCTAAGTCTCTGAAGATTTTTTTTTTGTCCTTTAACACTGAGTCTATAGCAGTCAGCAGTGTACCTTAGCAGATCCCCAGGAATGGTTGTAGAATAGTAGAGCTTGTTTCCATCCTTTTTAGAGTGAAGAGGTAGAAAATTAGGGCTACGTAGTGTGGGTTCTTTTTCAGAACTATTTATTTTCTCCTCACTGCATGAGGGGTAAAAATGCCATGAGTTGAAACAAGAAACATCATCTTTCTATACCACTGACGAAAACACCTGCCATTCCAGTGGTTTCTTCAGGCTCCACCTTTTGCTCCATAAACTGTAGACTTTCAGACTGAAATCTAATCTTAAGTGACCTCAATTAAGGTATTTTCACAAGAGGCTACTTACAGTATAGCATTATTGCCTTAAATCAGAAAACCCTGGGAAGAGAACAAAAGATACAGAAATGAGAAGGCTCTGAAGTTATAGGCATTTCTTGCTGTTTAATAGTTACATTATCATGAAAATAAGCCCTATTCGTGATTGAGGACTATGGAAATAGTGACTTCTTGGGGAGGCACCAAACTTCTCTAGAACTGACTACTCTCAGATAGTGGCTGCTATTTCCTATTCTATTTCAGTGACGTAGGTTGGGGCTGAATGTAAAATGGACATCATACTACTAAATAGAATCCTAGAAAATGCAATCACAGGTGCCTGGGAGTACTAGGTTTAAACATTTCCTTAACAAGGAGAACAATCCCAGCAAAAAGCTTTCTTTATCTATAGCATATATCTCTAAACTTTTTTTTCCCTCAGTTTTAGAGAGCATCTCTTTTATCTGGTGGTTCTTTGTTTAAATGCAAACTCATAACTTTCAAGTCTTCGTTGCAAGAGCATAATCTACAGATCATAGGCAAAAATCTAGCCACAGTCCTGAGAGTCCCAGCTTCTGGGATGCCCAATGAGGGTATAAAAGTCCCTACTAATCCTCTTTCATATTCAGAGGTTTCTTTGGTTTAGAATGGCTCAGTGAGATTTTGATACCTCCAAGAGAGAAAAAAAAAAAAAAAAAAAGACAAAATCTTGGGGGCATCTGTTTCTACTAGTGTTGCAACGGTTGTTATTACCCAGCAAAATCATTGCAGTTTATATGTAGCTTCAAGTAATGAAACAGTCTTAACCCATCCAGTATGTCACCACTGCTGTCCAAAATGTCTATAAATGAGTATACATTATTTATACATGTGCACACACAGTGTGAGCTTCCCTCAGCACAAAACTTTCACATTCATATTGCCCAGTGACGACAAGATACATTTTTGAACTTCTGGTTAGGAGTCAAAGGTCTGACATATCTCACATATCTGCTTCTGCTTTGTTGCCTTAGTTGAGTGCATCAGTATCTGTGATGAGACTTTAGGGCATTCTGAAGGAGCCCAACCATCAGTAATTTATATGTATCCCTTTCATGAGAAACTTGAATATGCTTATGTAGAGTACAGTGCATTTAACAAACTCTACAGTTCTATTGGATTTATTGACACGTGTGTGCACGTGTGTGTTTGTGTATATACTTATTGTCATCTGGAAGTGTATGTGTCCCCCAAATGAAGCACACACAGGCAGAGGTCCTTGTGCATAGATACAGTTGCCTCTTCCCAACATTGTGCTTAAGACTTGTGGCTCCCTTCCCAGGAAGCAGTCACCTGCCCACTCTGTTGCTTTTTGTAATGTTTCAGAATTGGGAGAAACAAATGCAGCTTGTTGAATCCACAGCAAACCCACAGGGACAGGCTGTTTTCCTCCATAATAAGGTATAACAGAAGTCTTCAACTGGTGAGCAGACAAAAAGGAGCAGCAGTCCAGGGCATCTCCCCAGGTCTCCTGGAGGAGGGAGGGGGGTAGGGGGCACCAATGCCAGGCAGGCAAAGCCCACACAAACTTTGGCCTGAGCCATCCCATAGCTCAAAGGTCTTCATTTCTTTCCTCTATGCAACGCAGTGCGCGCGCGCACACACACACACACAGACACACACAAATTTTGTTTTCAAACTAAAGCTTCCTAATTCTGCCTGTACTCGCAGGATATCATCATAGTTCACGAACTGTGTCTCCTGAAACCAATGTGGCCTTTGCCAAAGTCTTTCCAGGAGTGGGTTATTTACCATGTTTAGCAAACCGATAGACTATTGGGGGGAATATTTTTTGGTTATCTCTAGGAATTGATAGCTCTTGCCCATCTCAAACACTGAAGCAGAATGCCACTCAAGTGTAATGTACTGAATGAATGGACTCTGAAGGCTTGGTGGCCTGGAATTCAGGATTCAGTTTTCTCACTTCCATGCCCTTCTTTTACTAGATGGTTTGTTATTTTTTATGACTTGTAGATTATTTCTGCTTTACAGAAGTCAGAGGACATTTTCTTTCCTCTTCTATTCTGGTGACTTTTCCCCTCCCTCTGTTAAGTAAGGCTACTTACAGTTGCCACTTTTTTGTCGTTATTACTTTTTAAAATGTATATTGTCTTTCTATATCCAAAAGAAGTCTGTGACTGTAACCATAGGTATTTCTTTTTACTGGAAAAAAAAAATCGTCGTTTTGGTTTTTTTTTCTTTTACTTAACAGTACTAGTGACTTTGAAAGAATATGAGTTACTATTTAGGTATGCTTACTTAAGTACAATACACTACATTGCAGTATTTCTGAAACCTAGGACATACACATTATATATAACAACTCTATATTGAAATATATATTACATTATATTCATTTTAACTTTTGAATCTGCCTATGATCATGAGTTGATTGAAATATTATGTCTTTGCATATATCACCCATCACCAAACTGCTGCAGTTAATCTGGTGCATTTAATAATAATCATTACTGCTCTAATTTGCTTTTTATATATCAGCTTCAGTATTGTCTTTAGAGGATTTTAGAATTTGTTAAAGCTCAGACTTACTTAGCAAATGTAGGAAAGTGAAAACTGTTTTTGAAACTTTTTTGTTGGTGTGACTAATACAAAGAGGTTCACATTCAAAGTGATCTTGTTTAGCTGACCCACTCGATATCTGAAGAACAAAAGAGGTGCATATGAATGTATCTGATTTTCCCCTGTAGGACTGTCACTGTCTATATTTGCTTTTAAAAGTATGACCAAGGGGCTACTTAAGTGCCACATGATCTGACCAAAAATAACAGACTGCGTTTCCAAGGGCCAGTCTTCTGAAAAGCATAAGACAGTGAATTACCTAGTTGTCCCCACTGTATTCTCAAACATTCATTTTAATACTGGTTCTTTACTACTTTCTTTTTTCAATATGCTTAGAATTATTTTAACTAGTCTGCAACCTTTCCCTGGCGGCAGCTTGGAAATATAGTGTTCATTTTCCTGGGAGTTTTTTTTTTTTTTTTTTTTCTTTTTTCCAAAAAAACTAAAACCAGAGTTTCAGGAACTCTTTATCCACAGAGGCTAATAGAAATAGAACTTGGAAGCCGGGCACGGTGGCTCAAGCCTGTAATCCCAGCACTTTGGGATAATCCCAGCACGGGCGGATCACGAGGTCAGGAGATTGAGACCATCCTGGCTAACACGGTGAAACCCCGTCTCTACTAAAAAATACAAAAAACTAACCGGGCGTGGTGGCTGCACCTGTAGTCCGAGCTAGTCGGGAGGCTGAGGCGGGAGAATGGCGTAAACTGAGGAGGCAGAGCTTGCAGTGAGCTGAGATCTGGCCACTGCACTCCAGCCTGGGCGACAGAGCCAGACTCCGTCTCAGAAAAAAAAAAAAGAAAAAAGAAATAGAACTTGGAAATATCCATCTGAGACATTTTTAAATCTGAAGAATCCATAACATGGTGGCTCTTGGGTATCCAGCCCTCAGGATCTCCATTTACCTGTTAAAGTGAGGATTTGGTGCCTTTCTTCTTTAGTTGGGCCATCAAGGAAACTTCAGAAATCAGGCATCCTGTCTTCCTATACAATAAATATTTTCAGATCATATTTTCAGGTAAAAGAGTTTCTTCAGCTTCCCTCAACTGTTCACCCCAACGTATGGAAAGCCTCAGTTGAATAAACTTTCCACCATCCGGGGTGCCTGAAACTAATGTCCTTCTTTACTTCTACATTCAGGACAAAAGGAAGTCAGTTTTTTAAAACCTCAGTATGAAAGACCTTCTCACACTGGTCCAATATGACGGCTTCTCAGTGTGAACACTGGGGAATTCCTTCCTTTCATCTTTCCTAATAGACTGTTGTTTTCTAATCCCATCCCATTCTGCTGTGCCTCTCCGGCAAGTCCCTTTTCACCTTAGCCAGGCTCCCTGCAGTACTTTCCAGTTGTGAAGCCTTTGTATTCACTAAGGAACTACGTACTCTTAGTCTGCTTTGAAAGGGCTAATGTCTAGTATAATGGCAAAATCACCAATCTGTTCTCCAAAGTGTTCAAGCAAATATATTTCTACTAGACAAACATAATTGTGAATTGGCTGTTAGTGAGGCTGTTTCTTCTCTAATGATCACGTAATATCCAAATTATATCAGCTTCATTATTTCCCTCTTTCCTTTTCCTAGCCCTTTCCCTTTATTTCTTCTTTCTCTTGAAGACTATTTCAAATTACCTATTCATCTTCATCACTGCCCCCAAAACTCTAATAATAATGACCCCTAACTGTTCATTTCTCTTCCTTTGTCCACCCCATTCTGAACATCCTTCTTTAAGCTTTATTTAATGAAAGAACACTAAAGTGAGTGAGTTCATAAACTTGAGACTCGTAGGCAGAGTGAAGCATGTCTTCATTTTTGCTTCAGAGTTTAAAAGTTATCAGTATTCTTTTGAGAGTAGGAGGACCTGAGTCACAGTTTTAAATGTCAACTGTACTAGCTGAGGTCATTAATTCCCCTTACCTTCACATTTGGCCAAAGATGAAGAGAAAAATATTTTCTGTGTTTTTTTTTAATACCACAGTGTTCAAGTTCTTGATATGAGTAAACCACTTATGATGGAGAAAAAAAAATCATGAATGTTGACTGTTTCCACTAGTCAAATTACTTACCAGACTTTAGATTATAGGAATCTAAAGAAAAGAGTAACATTTCAAAGCAATTTTGATAACTGTTCAAGCCTTAGTGAGCTCTTCTCAAACAAGAAAAGCCACATCCACTTGAACACATTGTAGGAAAAATTAGGAAGAATTTTTTTATGTAATACCTTTTGGAAAAAAAATCATTGATTGGTTTATAACTTTGAGCAGTAACTTACTAATGGATGAAAAGATCCATAAGGTTTTTAAAGTGTCTGTTTTTGCAACCAGAGATTGCCTAAATATAAACAGTATATGCTTAAATAAAATAATAACAGGGCTAAACGGATATCTAAAGAGCCATGCAGTGCACTCCCCAGCACCTAAATACTCACCGTATAATTTGGTTGTCATGCTAGATCTCACTGCAGTGGATTACAGCTATCTGGTCAGCAGAGCATTGCCCAAAAGACTGACCGATACCACTCTGGGTATATCCCTTTCAGGATGCTTATAATGTCACATTCACAACAATTTTGTAGCATAGTCTTTCCTGACTTCTGGTCCAATGTTCTTGCCATGATACCACATCGCCTCTCAGCTTTAATGAAGACAAGTCCTATGACATTTAGAGTACTATGTGGTTTTGAGTGCATAGGCGGGATGCTTTCAGTTCTTGCTTTACCCTTTGACAAAAAGAATCAACATTTAATATCAGAAATGTATTTTTATTTGACTTGAGACTTGACCCAGCTTTTATCTTAATCAAACCAGTTTATAACATCAACTTACACCGTAGAGAACAATGAAATAAATAGCAGCTTTGAAAGCCTTTATGAGGCATGCATCTAGTAGGAAAACAACATCTCTTAAAGGCAATATTTACATTGCTTAGGACTGTGATCTTCACTTGGAATGTTCTCCCAATCAATCCTATATCCTTCTTTTTCTTTGTCCATTCTAACTCCTGGTATTTTTTTTTTCTTAAAAGTACTCTTTATCTAAAGTACTCCTTTCCTTAGGCACTGGCTTACAAAGGAAGAAAGACTTTTAAATACTAAAATGCTATCATTTAAAGTATAATATGGAGGAGGAGAGGCTCTGGTTCTGATAGATCTTATTTGGTCCTCTTAATCTGGGATGCCTTCTTGATGCTATTCTTTCTAGTTCCCCAAGAAGTATTCCAACCCCAAGACCCAGAATTTCTCATCACAACCTCTGTGTTAGTCTCAGATTAATATCTAAATCCTGTTTGATATTCTAGAGACTCCGGGGTGTGAATTTATTATTGCTTATGAGCCTCCTGTCTTTCCAAGCTGACACCTGTCAGGAGCATCAATAGCCTTAACAGTAACTAATGCATCAAAATAATAGAAACACTATAGTATATATTTGTGAGGATAGGAAGAGATTTTTTTTTTCTTCTTTTCTCCATAAAAAGCTTGCTTCGCTCCCCCCTCCCTCCCCAACACTCACACACACACACACACACACACACAAAATGCATTTTGGAACATCTGCATCTTATTTTACAGATATGTAGCTCTAGAATTTACAAATATAGCTTAGGAAATGTTCTGAGATTGAGGCTGGTAGCAAACAAGTTTATTTTCTGCACTGGACTTCAGGATAAGTGTGCATAGATGCAATTCCTTCAAAGAAAGTGAAACATGGTAAAGCAAAGGGATAATACTTTCACACATTCAAACAGTTGTTTGCTATCTGTAAACCTTGATTTAAGCATAATTGTTACTTTTTAGAAATCTGAAACTGGAGGAATGTGTATTTTAGTAAAGTTTGTTTGTTGATTTATTTGTTTCCCTTTCTCTCTTTCTTCTCAAGATAGTGAAGGATTTTTATTTCTTAATTTGATACTGTCCATGGACAGTCAAATAACTGCTCACCCTTACTGTATTATTTTCCCCTTAGAAAGAAAATCCTTCCATCCTACCATGAAGGAATTTTTCCTCCACAAAAATTTTATCTTCCATTTCAAATAGCACTCATGAGCTTTTAAGAGAGAAATTCTCTCTTTACTTTGAGGATAGAATAGTTAAAACAAAAACCTGTTCCTTGAGAAAGAAACCCTATTTACCTAAACTAACATGTCTGGGGCCAAAGAATAGATTTTTAATTGATTGCAGATGAAGACCATGCATTTTTTGTACTACAATCCTTATTGCCTCCTCAAATCCTTTTTGGAATAAGGCTGGGAATAAATTAGTTTAATTAAATTTTTTGGGTATTTCTAGTTAATATCTACTGCAAGATACCCAGGAAAGAAAAAGAAGGGGTGCTGCTAAAATGCCAAAATCAATTGATCTGTTGATTTTTATCATTGTAGTTGTTGCTTTTCTAACCATTTCAAGACTGTATGTGTTCATGAAGTCTTAAGTAGAGAAACATCTGTTTCCCCATTGCTTCTCTCTCCTTCCCCACACCCCTGCACCTGCCCTGACCCCAGGCACTAGAGGGAACAGTAACAGAGGGAGATTGGCACTGCATTGCCAGTACTTCACCCATCTATACCCCTCCATCACAAAAGAAGGAAAAAACAAATTAGAAACTTTTAAAAGAAAAAAAAAAAGGAAATTGTAGTACTTCATTTGAAAGCATACTGTTTTCAACTCAACTCAATTAACAGATAGCCTGACAACGTTTTTGTAACCTGTCTTTTGTGCTGTAATTGACATTCTTGGCTCAATCTTTAAAATAATTGCAATTTCAATTAAGTGAACAGAGAAAAACAAAGAGGGAACAGGACAATGTGATGGGACCAAATTTCATACAGGTCTGGATTCCTAAAGCCAATTGTCATGGTTACCACAGAAAGTTAGCACTACGCACCCCTTGTCGTTCTTGCCTGTCTCTCATCATTACAATTCAAAGAATTAGTGAGGTAACTATACTTCTTTGTGATTAAAGATTTCTCTTTCTGCTGCTAAACACATCTAGAGAAATTGTAGAAACTCCTGACTTCTATACCTATTGTGCTCTCCGGGCACAAGAAGAGTGTACAGAGAGATCACTGAAAGTAAAATAATAGTTCAGATTTCAGATAATATTTTCCTGTAGTTCAAAGTGCTTTATGCATGTTCACAGCTAGGGGAATCTTTGGAAACAAAGGCTAGTTACTCTGCTCTTGCTCTCCTTGGGACAAACTTTAATTTGGAACCAGCTGTAGATTTGTAGGAGAAAATTCTCAAAGGTATTTTCAGCCGCTAAACTTCTTCCTTGGGCCCATTGATTCGAACCTCAGTTTTCTTGAGGAGCCTATTGAGATATAAATTAAGGGTGATTTGCATATATCTAATTAAAATTGTTCCTGCACTACTGTTGAAAGAATTACGGTTTTCAGAGTAGATGAAAGCAAGGTGTCTTAGTAATCTTCATCATGGCAAACAAAGGTGAGAAGCTGATGTGATAGAGAAAATCTATGGTAACTTGATATTTTAGGATAATTTGAGTGTGCTGACCCCACTATGCTTAATTCCTTTGTTCCCACAATCTATTTTAAACTACATTTTGATTCTCTTGAGACTTACAGCATGCGTGTGTGGGTATGAGCAGACAAGCAGACTTACTTTGGAGGGTGAAGACCCAGACAAACTGAAGAGACAGATTCCTGAGGATGATCAAATACAAATCATTTTTGCAGAATCACTCAATATTGCCACATCCCAAACTAATTCTAGACTAATCTTAAGAAAGAAGGAAGCTCCTTAAGAAATCCTACTATGAATGTTTTTTCTTCTTACGGAATAACACAAGAGGTACAATGCAGACTCTCACTTTTATATTTAATAATTGTACTTCTTTGTGAGTGTGTCACTGAGCTATTTGTACCAATTTTCAATTGATATTCTGAGAGGGGCCTTGAGAATTTCTGTGTATGTGTATGTATATCTGTATTTATGTGTAGTCAGAAAAAAAAAAAAAGAATAGGAGACTAATGAGGTGAGGGAAAAAGTGATCAATGTAGAAAAGTGAGTGCTCCTAGTGTACCTATTTATGTTATGTAAGGTGGCTGCTGCCTGTAGCCCTTGAGGAATAGCTGATTGCACTACTCAAAAATAAAAGCCCAGCACTGTTAAATTTAGGACTGTGTTTCAAGAAACAGGAAAGCTTTATCTTTTTCTGTACCCATTCCCCTTAGCATCAGAGCCATCTGACATGATAAAAACTATTAAGTAAAAACCACTACTGACCTTTACATTAAATAGCTGTTTTCCTCTTCTAAATAATACCCTTGATTTTAACTAGACTACTTCCTTTTATTTTCTGCCTATTGGCTTAATGTTTTACAGAAAAATACATAGGTGCATGCTAGTTTCTCTACTTGGAGCTGAAACAAACAGGAGCAACAAAAGATGACTCACATAAGTGTGAGATAGACTGAATTTCCCACTTGTGTAGCACTGGTAACCTTTGTAAGAGCTGTTTAGAGTTGAGCTTTGGGTCTATAATAGGGCTTTTTTTGCACTAAATATGACTGCACTGCATTGCACTACTGAAATGTATTTACTTGTGCTCGGAGAGAGTGTGTTATGTACGGGAAAGAAAAAGGCAAGTTATGAAAGTAGGAGCATCACTAAAATGCAGAGTTATTTTCATCATGCTTGATCTTAGCAGGGTTGGTGAGAATCTGTGGAATTTCTGTCAACTCTTGATCAGGCCTAGGAACCGCCATGCTGATAGGATCTGTTTTCTTATTGTAAAGAAGCTGAGTTAGTACAGCAAATTGAGAACATTTAAGAAAAAGTTTACCCAGTCTTGTTTCCGACTGAGCTCTCAGTAAGAGTTTTAATAGTGAAGTAGCTGAGTGGTATGATGTAGAAGTCTTTGCCTTGGCCTACTCCACAAAGCCCCTTGCTGGTGCACAATTTGCTGTGGCAGAGGGCAGTAGGACGTGCTCCTTTCAAAAACACATAGCCTTGTCCCTATTGGAATTACCCTTTCAGCCTGAGTATGCTTCTCCATCCCTGGGTGAAAACTAGATCAGGCTAACCAAAGAGCAAGGCCATGCATGTGGTGAAGTCCTTTAAGATGACAGATAGGGAACAGTGCAATAAACACTGAAAAACAGTGAAGTGAAAGGTTTATTTTGAAACAAGCTAGGCCAACTTGTACATTGGAGGAAGGATTGGAGGATGGATTAGACCATGCTAGCTGCTCCATCATAGACTATCCTTACTAAAAAGAAGACCTTAATAGTGCCTAAAAGTTTAATTTTGAAATTGGTTTTTTCCCTAACTTTTCTTTGTTAAATTTATTTTTATTATCTTTTTTAATCTTAGAAGTAATCAGAGTTTGACAGCTCTTTAGTAACTGTTAATAAAAGAATATTGCATCACAGGATAAGCAATAGATTGTGTGGGAAATAATAACACAAGAGTAAAGATGCTGAAGGACTCTTTCAGAATCCAAAGTGACAGTTTTGAAGGTTCTGGCACAGTAGGAAAGGATCACAACCCATGTAAATGGCTAATGTTGAATTTCTCTGAACACTATCACATGTGGAGCATCAATTTGAAAAACTCTCAGTTGAGGCCTCTTTCCTAAGATTACAACATTGATAACCTTTTTCTCTCTCTTCTTTACTCTCCGTCCAAGTCTACTATTCCAAGTTTAAACATTGTTCAGAAAGTTATCAGCCTTGTTAGTTAGAAAAACTCCATTTAGAGCCATCCAAACTAGCATAAGAAATTCCTTAAACCCTCAAAGCATTATCTCTGTTTTAAATAAGAAACTAAATCCAGAGCGTTTAACAGGTACTTAGAAGTAAGTATTGGGTAATCACTAAGAGGACATTGACTGCACCAAACCAAAGCTATAGGAAGAAATGATTGACTTTTTAAAATATATTCACATTAACTGTCCTAGGATACTTCTCATGAGGCTTTGGGAAACTTCTTCCTTGAAATGTGCATATCCACTCCAGTTCTGTCACCAAAGATTTTAATCTTCAGAGCCCAATTTCCTCTCTCCAAGACAAAAGTACTACAACAGGCTCAAGGGATATGCTTTGGTGGTCAAGGGATTACCCTTTGGTTTTCCTTCTGTTCACAATGGTATTTACAGGAGACCTTGTCATCAGAGGATGTACTGAACTATCTTTATGACTTTGGATTTAATCAGAGGTTTAAAAAATAGAAAAAAAAAAGCAACACTACTTGACACTGTAAATTATCTAATAGAGTCATGACCTGGAGACTGATGGAGAGAAAGAAACTTCCATGGAAGAGAGTGAGCTAAATCATTTAGAACCAAACAAAGGTCACTGGTGAAACATAGGGCAGCATGTACACAGTGCAGATCAGCGTTCTGTGTGGCCAGAGCCAACAGCAGTGACTGGTGGGAGAGTCAGACAACTGGCCAATGAATTCAAGTATTGAAAAAGTCACAGTCTGGATTTTGTTACGATTGCTGGAGTGGTTGAAACGCCCATGCCCATGGCAAGGAAAATGCTTGGAGGCTGATCTGTTGTGATAGTGCCTTTCTTGTCGTAGTGAGTACTAGATTAATAATTTATTCAGTTACACTTTTCTGGACCATTGCCTCCAGTCTTCTGAGGAGGTTTGAAGGGATAGTATCCACTTAGGATGAAGGGACAGGATATTGCTCTGGAATGCTGTGATTTGATGATATTTGCACTAGATTCTAAACTCTCCTTTAAACTGGAGCAACTGACTGAGAGAAAAACCAAGGACAGCTCAAAGTTAAAAGAAACCAAAAGCAGTATTTTCTGACAGATACCATTTCTTTTTCTTCTTCATTTTGGTTTCTTTTTCCTGGAAGAAAACTTCACACTTGTTGGCTACCGAGCTCAACTCTTACCAGTTCTTTTTCTTTATTTTTTGTTTCCATATGGAACCATCTGTGTGAATTAGTCATCAGTTAGATATATTTAATGTAAAGAGCCCCTGCCATTGAAACTTTGCACACCTTCTCTGCTTTATTGAAGGCAAGGGCCAGTGGTAGCAGGGGAGGGACCCTCCAGAGAGCCACACAGCCTTCCAGGAGGCCAATAAGCATGGATATCATGTCAGGAGCTGAGCTGACATATATTTACTCAGAGGACATTGGGGTCTGTAGTTAATCCTAAAGAATGCTCCACAACAGAAGGAAACCAATGCATTGTAGAAAACAAAGGGAAATGGTGCCCGAAGTCTGCCTGTTTCTCTTCTCTTTTCTTTCCAACCTCGCCACCATGTCCTCTCTTACAGAATTATATTTCATCTCATATATTATATGTTACTAGAAAAGTCATTTGGTTCCTTGGTTTCTCTCTTTTTCAGTGGGCTGGAAATTCCTCTAAATTAAATATGAATACCATTAGCAGCTCCCCCGTGTCCAGCCAGTTTCTCAAATGCTGTCCACCTGGTCTTACTGTCCACCTAATATAACTTGGAGGCTTTGGCTGGCTCAACCACCTGTTCACTTTATTTTGTTTCCATTTCCATTTGAACTTGAAGTGAGGCTATGGAAAGGTGGAAATCATGGGCAAGGTTTGGAGGCTGCAATTCTAGGGCATAGCTTGTCAGGAGTTTATATTATCTAAAATATATCTTTCTACACCCCTTTTCATTTTAATCTGTTCCCCTGATTATAATTTCTTTATATTTGTGGTTATTTTTATAAGAATAGAGTCCATTTGCTATGTCTATTTGAGTACTTTTTTTCTATTGTCCCCACATGGATGCAGTACCAACCTGTTAATGAAATATCTTTTTATTATATTATTAATATGTAATTCTACTGTAGACCAAAAATATAAAAACAAATTTGTTCATTTTAAAGATATAAAGAACTAGGGAGTAAAAGATTAAAAATTGAAGGAAAAGACAGAAGAGCAGTGGTTAACTATGTCGAGTTAGAAATCTAAGAGTAGCCTTACCTGTTTTTTAACCAGTGCTTGCCAATCATACCATACTTGGGATTATGTAATCTTGGCTCCTTCATGCTTATGTTCTATAATTCTTGTTTGTCTGTTTGTTTTCTTTGATGTAATTAAGGTTGCACATCATGCTATTTTTGGCAATGCCTGATTCTATTATATTGTACTTTTGTTAGTCATTTCCTTTAGAAAGATGGGGGGAAACGTTTATTTCTTCTTTTAATTTAAAATTTGTTTAATGCACTGGAAATAAAATTGGACACATTTCACTGTTTAAAAAATCAGAAACAAAACAAAGCAAAAACCATGAGGGAAAAAACCAGCAAATAAGCAACAGGGGAAAGAAGCTATGAAAAAAATATATTTGTACTGAAAACACATACAAACTACACCCCAAATGAAAGATTAATATCATCAAGTAAGAAAAATACATAGTTTAAACAACAACGCTGAAAACGTAAAAGGAACCTGGTAGTTCAATGGGGGTAGAGAAAACAGAGCATTCCTCTGAGATCAGAGATCTTGTCATTATTGCAATTAATGCCCAAACAGGTTAAATGTGGAAGAAAGTATGGAGGAAATAACCCCAGCCTTCCTCATACCACTGGATTTCCACATTACCTTTTAACCTATGCTTGAGCTCCATTTTGAGAAAAAATATTTAAAAACAAATTTGCTATGTAACAAATATGTGTGTGTGTGTGTGTGTATATATATATATATGCTTGAGAAAGTGGTTTGTCAAGATATATGTGTAGAGTACACACATGGACACACTTCAGTCCTCTGACTTCCCATGTGCTACCTCATGTGTTTCTCTTCTCATGAGGATTTGCAATGGATAGTCATACAACCTGGGGACTGTCAGTGACTCATTGGTATCAGCATATGCTAAAGAAGCTCTTGGATGCAATCTCGAAACCTGATCTCCCTTCTTCAGCATTCCCCAATACCGAACTGGCCTGTTTACCCATACAAATGCACAGTAAAGGGAAGAACAGCGATATTTTTCCTAGCCAACTGACTCTTAATCATTTGTTTAATGTTTGCTGGTTTTTTTCTGGTTTTGTTTTGTTTTAGAGCAGGGGTGGGAGTGGATGTAACTTCACAATCCTAATACAGTAAATGTTTTGCATCTTCCATGTTTTATGCAAAAACAGGCATTTAAATCAATAAATAATTGTGCCCTAGACTGAAAGTTAATGTTTAGGAGAGGAAAAAAAAATTGTTGGAATTTTTTCTACATTTTTTTGTGAAGAATCTTTTTTGGAAAGGAAGGATACATATTTTTGTTGTGTAATATTTTCTATTTTTGAATGCATTTTATTGGTACAAGACTGTTTTTTTGGTGAAGACATTATTTAAAAAAAAAAAAAGAAAAAAACTAATCGAAAAGTTTGCCCTTAAGGATATGCTGCAGTTTTGAGGTTAAAAAAAAATAACTGATTCAAGATGCGTGTTAAAAGTTGGGATTATATTGTTGTTTTTTGTAATTGTTACAAGAAGAAGTTTGTACCCACTGCTGTTTATTTTGTTTCAGATGAGTAAGTAAAGGGATTGTTCTTGTTTTATTCTTTTTTTAGAGAAAAAAAAAGCTATTTATGAAATGTCAAAAACACTGGACTGTGAGTTTAAGTGTGGAAGCATTTTACCACCCTGTGTCTTCAACCAATTATGGGAAACCCCTTTTCTCTTCCCCCCACCCCCCGCCTTAGCCTTGCCAAATGAAAAAAATATAACAGCTGTCAGATGGCCGAAGCCACCGAAACCCTGCTTTAATTTTTATGGTTTGAAAAAGTTGGAAAAACCAAAGTTAAATTTGTTTCTGAAATCCTGCTGTGCGTTGCCCTTTTTTTGTGTGACACAGCCGGGCTCTGCCTCTTTATCTCAGATCATTGCCTTCTTAGGGTCTGGGGGCCAACCTGATGCAAAGAGAGGCATAAAGGTGGTGAGCCTGAGAGTTGAGGTCTCATGAAGTAAAATGTGAGTGGGACTTCATCCTCTCAGTAGGCAACCACGCTTTCCCATCCCGAGATGAGGCTGCCAAGAGAGCGCACTGCTAACACTGCCTGAGGAGAGTACGCCTCCCATCTCCTTCACCCTCTGCTTCTGAGACCCTCCTATGACTCTTATCATCGTTCTCTAGCATGGCTCTGCCTTTCTCAGCAGCCCACATTCCATGGATGGGAGCGGTGGGGGGGGGGGGGCAGGGACCCAAAGGAGGGAAATGGCTGTGGGTGGTGTGAAGGCCCCCCAGCCCTCAGGAAGGTGGGGCAAGGGACCACTGAGCACAAGGGATCTTGCCCGCCTCCTCTTTGACTCTGTGGATTGTCCATCCATCTGCTCACTGTGAAGATGGAGAGGCAGTGCCCTAAGGCTGTTCAATAGCTTTTCCATATTTTTTCAACATTGAAAAAATAATTTTTTAAAACTGTGATTTAAAAAAAAAAAAAAATCATTTGGCTGGAGGGAAGGGAAAAGGGAAACACCAAAAGCTGTACCATGATGAACTGGAGATATTTAACTGGGGCACTTTCTAGACCAAGACAAACAAATTCCTTTCTGGACTCTAAAGCAGCCGAATATTGAGACTGTCAATGACAGAAAGCTGAAGAGAGGCCTCTATTTCTTCCTTTCTCCTTTCTTCTGTCTAAAAACTCTCTCTTGTTCCCCTTTTTCAGCTTGCCTTGGACTACCGCCCCAATGGCCCCTTGGACTCCCATTTCATGTATGCGAGCACACACACAAACTTGCAAAATACCATTTTTCTTAAGGATTGTGGGACCGAATAATATCACGTGCCTTCATCTTTTCCTTTTATAGTTAGATGAACCTCTTCCTCTTTACAATTTTTTAAAAAAATGATAGGGGAGGTTGATGTGTTAGTGGAAGATTTGGGCATCGTTTGAGAAGTAACTTTTGTTTAGCACATTCTCCCTAAACATTCAACACAAACATTTCAACCCCTTCATGACACTCTTTGGACATTTAAAGCATTGAGTAACCATGTACATGACAGCCTAAATCCATTCGATTTGAGAGCATTTCCTGAACATTCTATTTCATAGACTTCTTTGATCTTATCAAAAATGAGGTGAGCAATGGCAAGCAGCCTTGTTCTCCCAATTTGGTGCTTTTGCTTGTGGTGTGGGGTGGGCGTGGGAGGTTGGGGGGTGTGGGTGTGTTTAGAAAAAAGGTGCATTCCTAAAGATCTCTGGTGCTGAAGGGCCTCGAGTTCCTTTCAGAGACTGTATTTGACACACTTTAGGTACACAGAAACGAATGGTATCACATGCAATATTTTAACGGAGCAATGGGAGAGGCTCTTTGAAATGGGGTTTGCATCTTTTTGTAACATTTTGATTTCTCTGGTGCCTTATTCCTACTTGATGCTGGCACTCACATACCCACAGGAAGCTGACACAGAAATCAGCCTTAGGCGTGGGGACATATGGGTGACGTTTGAGCATGCAGGGGCCATAGGGAGTTTGATGTCAGTTGGTGGGGAAGGGGCTAGATGGCATCTCTTAGCCGAGGCCAACAGGGACTGCACAAATCCATTATAGTCAAAGTTAGCAATTTTGATACGTAAACACAATACTTCATTCTTCCTCATCTGAGCTTTCCTTCCTTCTTCCTTTTCTATTTCCACCTTCTCATAAAGGTGCTGCTGCTGCTGCTAAGGTGCCCAGAGTCCAGAATGTCCAGTAATCACTCAGGCACAAGCCTGGCACTGCCACGTCAGCCCCCCGCATGACAAAACCCAGGTTTCTCTTGCTTGGGGCTGAGAACTGTCAGATTTTTCTCATCAAAAATGTTTTCCAAGGAATCAGTGGATTACAGTTTTTCTGCATTGAAAATGCACTTTAAAAAATATTAAAGCTCCAGACTGTTTAAAATATACAGAGGGAGCAGGGGAAAGTTAAGCATGTGCTAGTGTCTGAACCCAGTTCAGTTTATCTCCAGTTGAAACAATATACACTATATTATGTATAAATGTATACACACTTCCTATATGTATCCACATATATATAGTGTATATATTATACATGTATAGGTGTGTATATGTGCATATATACACACATGCACATAACAAAATCAGATGCTCATTACAAATCCAGATGCTCATTACAAAACCAGATGCTACACAAACAGCAGCAGAGGAAACAAGGTTGGACTCTTGCAACAGATCACAAAAAATAAAAACAGCTACTTGCAGTGACTTTGGTCATTTCTGTATGTTCATAAAGAATGGATTGTAACAAGGAAAAAAAGGAACAGTGTTAGTGAAAGAGGAAAAATGGGCGAAACCATCTTGATCCAATGCAAATGCAGTAATGTTCTATACCATTTCATCAGTTATTTCTTTTAGTCATGTTGATTTGATTTCAGTTTCTGGCTATTAAAAACACTTTTAAACTCAAGTGGCCCACAACAAACTGAACAAAACTACTACAGTGAAAGCCCTTTTCAGTGAACGATGTCAGAAACCTCAGAACCCTTGGCCTGACTCAGAACTACCATGTGAAAATCAGTACTCTCTTAATGTTTGAAATAAAAACAAAAAAAAAAAAAACAAAAAAAAAAAACTTTTTTGAAGCACCTTAACGTGGCCATCCATTTGAGAAGTGGGTGCCACTTTTTTCTTTGAGCACCTTATTGATGTGTTTGCTATCTGCTGTCTTTCTGTTACCTGTTGGCTGAATGGCTAGCTGTTAACACATACATGTGCACAGAAGAGATATCTGGGCATGTATGTTCTCAATGAAGTTTACTGTGGTGACTGCTGAAAGGTGAACCCATTTCCTGATTTTCCCGCCACAGTGTTGTGATAAGATTCGAAGAAACCTTTTTCCCTGCACAGAAATGTTTCTTATCACATTATATCTTAGTATGGAAAGGAATATGGTCCCTTTTTTGCAATTGCTACTGTGTACACACACACAACACACACACACACAGAGTATATTTAGATCGAAAATACACACACATACATATCCATTCATTCATTCATTCAAGTGGTATTTCCAGTGTCTCTGTGTCACTATTGATGCAGTTTCCATTTCCCAGTGAATTATGAATGGAGGGCAACTTTTCTAACCAGATTGTCCTTTCAGAACAAAGGCCTGGAAATTGAGGAAGAGTTTGGAAAGAGGGAGAGGCAAGGAAAGAGAGCTTTAAATTGAAAGATTAATGTCCCAAGAGGAACCTGAGCTGAATGACTACAGTGCTATACCCTCCAATCTTTGCAAGTGGGCATGGAACACTGCTTGTATCACTTTCTGCATGATATAAATCCGTATATCCACAAATACACACATCCATCCGTCAACATATACATGGTTTGGGATGAGCAGGTCAATAGTTTTGAGAAGGAGTTTGTTCCTTTTTTTTTCTCATTATACTCTTAAATTGTTGTCAGTTATCAAACAAACAAACAGAAAAATTGTTTGGAAAAACCTTGCATACGCCTTTTCTATCAAGTGCTTTAAAATATAGACTAAATACACACATCCTGCCAGTTTTTTCTTACAGTGACAGTATCCTTACCTGCCATTTAATATTAGCCTCGTATTTTTCTCACGTATATTTACCTGTGACTTGTATTTGTTATTTAAACAGGAAAAAAACATTCAAAAAAAGAAAAATTAACTGTAGCGCTTCATTATACTATTATATTATTATTATTATTGTGACATTTTGGAATACTGTGAAGTTTTATCTCTTGCATATACTTTATACGGAAGTATTACGCCTTAAAAATACGAAAATAAATTTTACAAGGTTTCTGTTTTGTGTGGAAGAGTAATTGATGTTGCTAAGAATGATGTTTGTTTTTTGGGGTTTTTGTTGTTTTTTTTTTTAAATGTTACCAGCACTTTTTTTGTAAGTTTCACTTTCCGAGGTATTGTACAAGTTCACACTGTTTGTGAAGTTTGAATATGAAGGAATAATTAAAAAAAAAAAAAACTCTTCTCTCGGTTTCCTATTGTGTCTTCTTTATATTGTAGTTTCGGTTTTAGGCAGTTCTCCACATTCTTTCGCACATTGTATTCTATGTCTAATCTGAGATTATTTATCCAAACTGAGGACTCTACCTACAAGGCCAGAAATACTCTGAGTATATTAGTCCTCTCAATACAAGAAGGAGGAACGACAGACAGGATTGGTGATGTTGAAGTCACTTTGAGGAAATATAAAGCAAATTGGTGTATTATCCTGTACATGTTCAAACCTCAAAAATGACAAGGCTTACAGCTCTACAAATTGATTCACATTTTTTCCTTTTCCACATGCAAATCACTGCCTGCCTGCTGTGGAAATAATCCCATATTATAACACTATGCCCACCTATTCTTGTTTCTGCCCACTCTGTTATCCATGAATCGATCACTGAGTCTCCTTTTTAACTCTTGGGTTTCTTAGCTCTATATGCAAAAAAGGAAAGTTCATGGCACAAAACATGCCCCTCTTTAATGACTTTGGAGACTCTTAAAGGACTCCTATTTGACCTATAGATTATTTCTTATAGTGACCCTGGCCATAAGAGCCCTCTGATCTCATCATTCTTTACAGAAATTGCTAATATGGTGAAGAAAACTTATATCTTGTTTGTCCTTGGTGAAGTCAACACAAATTAAATTCACAATGTCTTCTGTATTTCAGTCAGCACTGCAATGTATGAATAAAAGGAAATTATTTCAGCCATGAGAAGGCTTAAAATCTAACAACTAGACACGAAGAGAGGTTTGTATAAAATCAAGAGCTAGATTGTGCCATTCAGACTCTCAACACCAAGGGAGTTTCTAAACTAACAGGAAGTTGATAATGGCTAGCGTGAGTCAAGAAAGGGTCCAAAGAATAAGCAGTCTAGTTCGGGGACTCACAGGAACACTAAGCTTTGAGTTGGAGAAGCTGAGTGTGGATAGACATTTCCACCAGTGTGAGGAGCACAAAAATATCCAGGTCTGAGCTTTGGATGGGGAGAGTCTTCAAGAGACCTCTAGACTGAAAGGATGTCAATAAATTCCTGAGATTTCAATATTACCTCTATGAATTTAAATATTTCTTGCAACTCAATCACTGAACTTCTAAGTCAACCTGATTGATATTCTAAACGTATAAAGAGGAAGAAAATATTTTCATGATACACAATTTGTCCCTATAAGATTTCTGTGAACCAACATCTTAACAATGCCAGCCAGCTTCACCCAAAGTCTTGGATGTCTCTTTGCACCATCCATACACTCTTGAGTTTTCTTCTGTACCTGTTAAAAACATGGTGGTGCAATTTATATACAGGCTGTAATAATTGTAAATGACACATATGCTGCTCATATGGTACTTCACAGTTTACGAAGTTTCTCCTTAATATCCTTCATCTTCACAGTTACACTGTGAATACTGTGATGTAGCTATGATTGCACTAATTTATAAAAACAGAGGTTCAGAAATATGTGTTTTTCCAATAAAAAACAATAAACTAGTGCCTGAGGTCAGGTTTTCTGAAATCCAATGATATTTATACCATACCAGTATTTTCAAACTTGAGTAATGTATATGCCGATATGAAGGAAAAAAATACTTTCACAGACCTCTTCAATGGGAGAGAGTCTGTGAGTATTCTTCATACCTAGTAATAAATTTAAAATATGCAAAATTATTTTATTATAGACATTCTTAAATAGGCTCAAACACAATGACAGGTGAACTCACTATGCTTATACCCCTTGTAGAATTATAAAACTAAAAGTTACTAATTAAATACAAGTAAAACTATAAATAATGTCTACAATAACAATGAGTGCATAGGATGATACTTTGCTGAATCTAAGTCGTGGCTCACAGAGTTAAGTGTACTGCACACATCCTTCTGAATACAACATGCCTGCACTACAGTGTGCAAAGTAAAGATAATTATCACTTCACTTTCCTATTAGTTCAACTACTGCAAAGTCTTCCACTGCTCCGCCCATCTGGGAGTAAATGAATCATTTATAAATTAAGCTTCTGTGCCTTTAAATAAACTTGATTATAAACACAAACATAGAGGCTAAAACCAATGACAACACTCTAAGAAGGCTATCAATATCCAGATATATTTGACTTCTTTAAAGATTATCATTTCACTTAAAACACACAATGTTTAAATGCTTACAGAGAACTTGTGGACCCCAAGGCTGTATCAGCTACTCTTAGCTTTCCTCGTATCTCAGTTTTTAAGAACATTGATAGATAATTTCAGATACCTCGGTTGCTCCCAGCCAGTTTTGTTGCCTCCATGAAAACTTCTGTGGCATCATTAGCACTGCCTGGTGCACATGCTCCTGGGGCAGAATACAATAATATTAACCCAGCATCTTGCAGCTCACAAAGCAGTCAGCCACATTCCTGCCTCATCTTCTTAAGAATCTCAGAAAGATAGTATGTTACCATTTTACAAATGAGGAAATATTTGTGAGTCTTTGCTAGGTTAAGTGGCTTATCCAAAGTCATGAAACTAATTGCAGAGCTCAGCACTTGGACCAAGTTTCTCAATTCCCAGTCCACTACACTCTATAATTACATTTTTTTTTTTTTAAATCTCTGTGAAGTCCATCAGAGTTTTAGTCCCAGAGAAGGTGCTCTTCACAGCCTACACGAAGTCAGAATGAATATAGTCCAAGGTAAGTCCTGTGATGAAAGTCTATTTCTACATAATCCCTATGAGTTGTAAACTTCTTGACAGTTTTGGCCCTATTTAAGTGAACTGGGCCACTTAGGGCCACTTAGCTACCTCCGAGTTTTGTGGGTTTTTTTTGAGACGGAGTCTCTGTCACCCAGACTGCAGTGCAGTGCAGTGGTGCAATCTCGGCTCACTGCAAGCTCTGCCTCCCGGGTTCACGCCATTCTCCTGCCTCAGCCTCCCAAGTAGCTGGGACTACAGGTGCCCGCCACCGCGCCCGGCTAATTTTTTGTGTTCTTAGTAGAGACGGGTTTCACTGTGTTAGCCGGGATGGTCTCGATCTCCTGACCTCGTGATCTGCCCGCCTCGGCCTCCCAAAGTGCTAGGATTACAGGCGTGAGCCACTGCGCCCGGCCACTTCTGATTTTTTTTATGGGAAAAAACCTGAAATAAATAAATGTATAGCCTGCTTTGACCTCATGGTTTGTCTTGATCAGAGGATGGATACAGGAGAATAGAGGAGAACCTTCAAGTTTCTTCCTGGTGGTAGCCATTTCAAATGCATAACAACTGGAGAGCCATCCAATGTCCTGTAAACACAGCTCTCTGGGTTTTCTCTATATGCAAGGCAGTTACTAGAATTGTGATGTCCAATATACTAGCTACCAGTCACATGTTGCTATTTACATTTAAATTTGTTAATTAAAATACAATTTAAAATTCAGTTTCTTTGTCACATTAGCCAAATTTCAAGTGCCCAACAGCCACATGCAGCTAGTGGCTACCACACTGGATGGGACAGACAGAGAGCATTTCCATAATTGCAGAAAGTTCTATTGGATAGCATTTTCCTATACTACCTTATTTAAATTATCTCAAACATTGAGTATACCGTTGTGACTTCCAGAAAGCTCAGGTTCTTTTCACACAAAACGCTCCCCTGTACCTCTTGACAGGTGTGACTTGGAGTAGATGTGGGAAACTACCAGTTACAGCCATGAAGCAGCACCTTAAAGAATCAAAAGACTAAACAAAACTCACACCCCACAAATAACAGCCACAACCACACTGCCCATTGCCCCCTCTCTGTGGGGTATGGTGTGCCCACCAGAATGCTGTCATTGGCGGACAGCACACCCAGCCTTCCTGCCTGTCCAGCTCAGCACTGATGGAATCTGAATGAACCTGAGTGTATGACGACTCACTTCCAGGGCTCACAGGGGTGAGAAGGGAAAAGTCATGAAATGAAATAAAATTGCATAGTGAGTTCACTCGTGAAGACCATCTGTCTCAAAGCTCCATGACTCAAAGTTTCTCACATTTTTTTAGTATAATTCTCAGGATTACGGATCAGACTTGTATGCCCAGGCTCAGAATGTGGTCAGGGAATCAGTAATGTATTCCTCCTTGAATGCTCATTCATAGATTTGTCTATTCGCTCCTCCTGTTAGGGAATCCACGAGGGGACCCGGAAAAGCCTGGCATCGCTTCCTGTCAGCACTGAGTGTTCCCCTTCCTCATTCTTCTCTGTGATGCTTCCCTACATATTTCCCAAAAGACATCATAAGCAGGAAAATCTTCCTCAAACACTATTTTGAATGAAAGAAAAAGAAATGGAGACCAATAGAGACATAGATAGACACCCTCCCTGGGTATCAGCTTGGCTTGGGTTTAGCTACTAGAGCAGCACAGTCCCATAGAAATGTGAGAGCCACATATGCAATTTTAGACTCTCCAGTAGCCACATTAAAAAGATAAAAAGAAACATGAAATTAATGTTAATATTTTATTTCACCTGATACATTCAAATATTATCATTTTGACACACAATATACCAAAATTACTGAAATGGTATTCTTATTATTCATATTAAATCTACAAAATCTAGTGTGATTTTATACTTATACCAATTATAATAGCACATCTTGATTTAAACTAACCCCATCTTAAGTGGTTGATGGCCACACGTGGAAAGTGGCTACGTGTGGATAGCGCATGTCTCCAGGAATCCAGCTATGAGATGGTCTTCTCTGGGCCTCAGAGGAGAGTCTAGTTCAGTGAGTTCTATTTAAAAAAATTTTTTTTCAAATTGAATCCCATTTTAGTAACCTGACCCATTTCTAACATCTATAGGCCCTTTTGTATTTTATCACCATCCTAATGGTATTTATAAATGTTTCCCAATTACCATAATTATGTTAAATAACACCTAACTCTCAGTCCAACCTCTGCCGAATATACACCTCCTCCAAATCAAAACACTACTCCCTTTTCGTGATTACATTTTAGTTCACTTCAAATTTGTGAATTGTGTTCTATTTCCAACAGATTTGCACTAATTTTACAAGAAAAATGCTGTAAACTGCCACAGCAAACAAACAACATTTTTACATTCATCTATCTTTCTTCCAAAGGACTTGGAGCTCTGGATAGATTTCAGTTCATTCTTCCTAACTACGTAACCCATTTGGTAGAAAAGTGAAAAAATAATAATAATAAAAATCCAAGGAGAAATAGGAGTTGAATTGTCTTGTTGCTAAGACAATTGTCAACCCCAGTCTAAGTCTTAGGAAGCAGGGCAATGCTTTATTTTTAACCATGGGCAAAACACAGCCTTGCTTCACATTCTCTTTCAGTTCCTGGGCTCATGAAAGAAAAGCGGTCACCAGTAAATCCAACCTCCTTGCTCATTCCTCTGAGAGAGATGGTGGAAGGATAAAAGTCTTCTAAGATCCAGCCTGAATGCAGTTAAACAGAAATAAGCAGTTCAGTTACCCCAACCCCAGCACAAAGACATCAGGGTGTGAATAAAAGGGTTCGAAGAAGTTAGTTTGAGGGTATTTATTTTTTAAACCCTCTATCACCCCAGCCCCCCTTTCTACTCTAGGAAGAGTCTCTATTTTAAAAATCCACATTTTCTTTTTAGTGGGAAACATTCCTTTTTCAAAGGCTCAAGAGTGTATTGATGCAGAAAAGGTAGATCAAGGCCCAAATGCTAAGACTTGGCTCCCTGTGTGGGGATGTGCGTTTCCTGGGGCTTCCCCAGCACTCATGGCCGAAAGAGCCTAGCGTGCTCTGTATCAGGCCGTCTAATGGATGAGTACATCACAGCGAAAGGAAACTTGAAATACCCGCCCAGAGAATAAAATCTGAAGTTTGCTGACTCCCTTGGTGCCAGCGCCTTCTTTGTGGGACTTTCAGCTCCAAGAAGTTCCTACAAGTTCCCTAGACAAAACTCCTGCTCCTCCCAGACCAGCCTCAACATCCCCTTGGTGCTCCCAGGCCACTTCAGCACAGAAAAGCCTATGCCAACTACCTCACCCCAAACTGTCATCTTTTCCTGAAGGTCTGTGTATGTCTCCTTCTCTCCTTACTATAATACCTTTTCATGACAATGTTGTCTCCCCATTTAACTGTGGGTTCTTGAGGGCAGATGCCAAGATTTAGTCACTCTCAAATCTCCCCATAGAGGCTGATAACAGGACTTATTTATGACATGCCTTTGAATGAGCGAATGTTACTGAAAATGACAGTGAAAAAAATGAGATGAGGATAGCTCTGCAGTCATGCCATCCTCATCATCAACCACAAAACCTTGTAGCCCAAAATGCTGGCCAATGCCATTAAGAGGAATGTGTCTCTCAGAGACATAGGATCTGCTCAAACTGCCAGATTTAAAATCAGGTCAAGATATTTTTTCGATTTTGCATTTATGATCAAGATCCATGTTACTCACCCTAAGCCTGCCATAATGCATAATGGAATAGAACAAAAAGGCCAAGGAAATGAAGATAGAGAAGAGGATGACATTTATTCACTCAACTGAACACACACACACGCGCACATGCGCGCGCACACTGATGACGAATACAGCTGCTTATATATTAGTCAAGACATCTATAATAGTCAAGACAAAAGTGTATCTTCCAGAACATGCCTCTGTTTGCTAACCAGTCTCTGTGAAGAAGCTGCAGCTCCCCAGGCTTCTGTAACTCAGGACATTGAAGTAGTCATGCAGCTCGGCACAGTCATCTCCCTGCTGCTCTCCACAGAGCCCAGCAGGTGCAGCTTCTGCCTGGACACAGCTTCCTGGGGGTGAGGGAGCACTGGGAATCCGTTCTTCCTGTCCAGTTGATTTTCTCCTGAGGCCACTTTCCACAGAGTGGATTCTGAGGGATTTCTTCTAAAAGCAAACAAACTACAAAGTGAGTACGTGGCGATGTTATTCAAAAGTTACTCCCCAGTATGACATATATTGAGAGTTAATGTGATCTCTCTAATCCTTTCTTACACACATGCACACTGGCAAACTTGTGTTCTTACCAACGCCAGTTCCTTAACCCTTAATTTCTCAACCGCATTACAGCTAGATTTCAATGCTAACCAGTCCACGGAAACTGCACTTACTACATATACCACGTGCCACATACCTTGTTACTTCCTGTTCACTAAGCTTAGTGAAGCAGCTTTCCGTTCTCTATTTTCTTTTGCTCTTTACTGCACTTGATTCTGTTGACCTCTTCCTTTCTGAAATGCTCTATTTCTCTGGCTCCTATGGCATCACTCTCTCCTGATTCTCTTCTCCTCCTTTAAACCCCCACCTTCGTCTTCAGCCAGGCCTGCCCCTTTTCTCTTTGCACATCAGCTCCCCAAACCATGGGGTTCCCCCAGGGTTTTGCTCTCTGCTTTATCTCACACTAAACATGCTCTCTGAGTTATTTCATGAGCATCTACTTTCTTATATCTACAACCACCATCTGTCCTCTGAAGATGCCCAAATCTCTATCTAAACTGGCCCAGGCTTCTGCCCTGAGCTCCAGACGCAGGTGTCCACCTGCTCACTGGGCATCATCACCTGATGACCCACAGCAAGCTCAGACTCAACTTGTCTCAAAAGAAACCATCACATTCCTGCCCCAACAAACCACTCCTGCTCCTATATTCACTGCCCTGGTTTATGGCACCAGCTGATCAGAAATATGGAGGCTAATGTTCAACTCGATTTATCTATAAAACTTCATCCAATTTTAATCCCAGGCAGTTCTGAAATCTACTCCCTCTTTTCCATCTCTATATCCATGTCTTCTCTCTCACCTGGACTTCATCCTCACTGTCTCTGGACTCCCTCTTACTTCTAGTCCAACTCCGCATGGTCACCAGCGGAGTGATTTGCAAAACCAACAGTTGGGTCAGTCTGTATTTCTGCCTAAAACTCTTCAATGGCTCCCACTGTGTATAGGAGGGTGCTTAACCTGAGATGCACAGCTGGATTTCAGGAGATTTGTAAATTGGATAGAAAATTTTGCCTAAAGGGACATTCTTCCGAGAAGAAAATCCATAATTCCACTACACACCACATAAGAAACTGTGACGATCCCCAAAACATCCCTTGTGATGATCCCAAAAACATCCCTTCTGATGGCCCCACTCACTTTCCAGCTTACAGGCTAGGAAAGATGCTAAGTGCCTTACATTAATTATTATTTGACTGAAGTTTTCTCATGACCTTATGAAGGTAATGCCATAATTACCAGCATTTTACAGATGAGAAAACTGAGCTTCATCAAAGTTATGTAGTATAGCTACTCAAGTGGTTGAGTCAGGACTCAAAACTAGGACCGCCTGATTCCAAAGACCATGCTCCTAAATAACACAGTCTATGGGCTCTCAAGGTCTGCAGCAAATGCTGTTGTGCCTGTCATAGGTAATTTGAGGTATCAGCTTAACCAGAGTAAGGGACCTGAGAGAGCTAGTAAAGCCCATTTGGGGTGTGTCTGTGAGGGTGTTTCCAAAGGAGATTGGCATGTCAGTCTGAGTGAAGTGCGTGGGTAAGAGCCACCCTAAATGTAGCCAGGCACTATCCAGTCACCTGGGGGCCTGTCTCTCCCAAAACAGAAGAGAGGCAAAAGTGGTCTTTCTCTCTTTGGAGTTGGGACACACTCTTCTCCTCCTGTCCTTGGACATCAGGACACCAGCCTGCCTGGCTTTCAGACTCCAGGACTTAAAACAGTGCCCCCGACCCTGTGTTTTCAGGTCTTTAGCCGTGGACTGAGAATTACACCAATAGCCTTGGTGGTTCTGAGGCTGTTGGACTTGAACTGAGCCATGCTACCAGCATCCCAAGGTCTCCAGCTTGCAGACAGCCTGTGGTGAGACTTCTCAGCCTTTACAATCACACGAACAAATTCCCCTAAAAAATCCCTCCTCATCTATCTATCTATCTATCTATCTATCTATCTATCTATCTATCTATCTATCTAATCTATCCATCCATCCATCCATCTCTCCTATTGGTTCTGCCCCTCCGGAGACCCATAACTATTGTACAGTTCCTGCTCAGATCTCTTTACCTGACCGGCACTCCCATTTTCCAGATGCCGGTACCGTAGGCTGTGAGCTCACAGCAGCCCCTTCTCTACAGAATTGTTCTTGGGCCCTCCCTGGTGAGCAGCCAGAGGTAATGACTGACCTAGGTGGATTTCCAAAAGGCCAGCTCTCTGCCTAAAAGTTCAACCAACTCTGTGTACAATTCTTACTTCAGCCAAGTCTCCAGCTGAGACCATATCCATGCTGAGCTTTCTTCCCTTAGCCCTCCCTATACTGCTTCCTTCACTTCTTTTCATCTGAGAGCTGTCCCAATAAGTCACTCTCGCCAGAATTTGCATGTCAGGCTCTATTTCCAGGGACCTGATCTAAAACAGTTGCTGCTGGGAACAGTCCTAGAAGGCAGCCTGTAAGAACAGGATTGCGGAATGGGATCACTCACCTGCTAGATGGCAACACAAATCCCATGACTGGTGGTGAAATGAGAGGGACACAGATGGATGGGAACTATGAGCTAGTACAATGACTCTAATATTTGAGATGCATAGGGTAAATAGTTACTGTTACAACTCTGAAATTGGGTAAATAGTATAGGGTAAATAGTTACTATTAGGACTCAAAATTGACTTTTACTAAATTGCACTGATGGACTGAAGTAAGAAAATGACAGCCTCAGACCTATCAGCAACTTAAAGTGTGAGAGTTAAAGCTCCTCCTTGGCAGCATTTAAGAGACACTCATCTCTCTACAGCTAAGACCAGGTCCGTAAGCTAATGGTAAGAAGGATAGGACTTTAAAGACAGCTGGATTCTAAGCCTAGGTAAATTTTCTGTGCCAAAGCTAGCATCTTGATAGTAGAGGGAAGTCTCCTGAAACTTGGAATGAGGATCTCTGGAAAGATGCATTCGAGAGCCATGAACCACCTGCTTCTCTTGTACTATCTGGGCTGCAGAAGTGGCCCACTTCCCCTTGATGGAAGAAAATCCCTGCTGGGCCCTGCCTCTGCCTCCCCTACTGGCCATCAGACCTGTAATTGGGGTAAAATCTCAGCCCACGGTAAAGGAGGAAGTGCTGGGTCTGCTAAGAGAAGAGAAAGGTTATATACTAAAGGACCTGGCTAACATATACTGGCACGGACTGGGAGAAGATGCCTAGGCATGAATTCTGAAGGTGATGGATTGTGGTGTAAGGTAGAACGTAAGACTGGATGAGGGATAAGGTGTCAGTGTTGGAACAGTCAATATTTAACACCCTCACAAGGGCCCAGGAGATGATACTGACATACTGCCGTCAATAAAGATGACAACACTGCTTTGGCAAACTATGGAAAAGGGAAACAAAAGGCTCAGAGAAGCAAGAATGCTAGAATAAACCTACTAAATCAGAAACTGGCAAACTCAGTTTTGTGGGTCAAATATGGCCCACTGCTGGTTTTTGTACGGCCCTTGAACAAAGATGGCTTTTATATTTTAAGTGTTTTTTTAAAGCAAAAAGTTTTTAAAAGTAATATCTTCTGCACAGCAAAAGAAATAATCAGCAGAGTAAACAGACAGCCCACAGAGTGGGAGAAAATATTTGTAAACTATATATCCAACAAAGGACTGATATCCAGAATCTACAAGGAACTCAAACAAATCAGCTAAAAAAACAAATCCCATCAAAAAGTGGGCTAAGGACATAAACAGACATTTCTCAGAAAAGGATATACAAATGGCCAATAAACATATGCAAAAATGTTCAACATCACTAATTATCGGGGAAACGCAAATCAAAACGCAATACCACCTTACTCTTGTAAGAATGGCCTTAATCAAAAAATAAAAAAATAACAGATGTTGGCATGGATGTGGTGAAAGGGGAACACTTTTACACTGCTTGTGGGAATGTAAACTAGTACAACGACTATGGAAAACAGTGTGGAGATTCTTTAAAGAACTAGAAGTAGAACTACCATTGAATCCAGTAATGCCACTACTGGGTATCTACCCAGAGGAAAAGAAGTCATTATACAAAAAGCAGCACAATTTGCAATTGCAAAAATATGGAACCAGCCCAAATGCCCATCAATCAATGAGTGGATAAAGAAATTGTAGTGTGTGCGTGTGTGTGTGTGTGTGTGTGTGTATGAATATATATGTATATACAATACATATATATTCATACACACACACACACACACGCGCGCACACACACACCATGGAATACTACTCAGCCATAAAAGGAACAAAATAATGGCATTTGCAGAAGCCTGGATGGAATTGCAAACCACTGCTATAAGTGAAGTAACTCAGGAATGAAAAACCAAACATCATGTGTTCTCACTCATAAGTGGGAGCTAAACTATGAGGACGCAAAGGCATAAGAATGATACAATGGCCGGGCGTGGTGGCTCAAGCCTGTAATCCCAGCACTTCGGGAGGCCAAGGCAGGCGGATCACGAGGTCAGGAGATCGAGACCATCCTGGCTAACCCAGTGAAACCCCGTCTCTACTAAAAAATACAAAACAACTAGCCGGGTGAGGTGGTGGGCGCCTGTAGTCCCAGCTGCTCGGGAGGCTGAGGCAGGAGAATGGCATGAACCTGGGAGGCAGAGCTTGCAGTGAGCTGAGATCCGGCCACTGCACTCCAGTCTGGGCGACAGAGCGAGACTCCGTCTCAAAAACAAACAAACAACAAAAAAAAGAATGATACAATGGACTAATGGACTTCGGGGACTCAGGAGAAAGAGTGGGAGGGGGGTGAGGGATAAAGGACTACACACTGGGTACAGTGTACACTGTTCGGGTGATGGGTGTACCAAAATCTCAGAAATCACCACTAAAGGACTTATTCCCCAAAAAACCTATTGAAATAAAAAAATTAAAAAATAAAAATTTATAGAATGAAAAACTAATATTTTATTACACATAAAATTATATGAAATTAACATTTTAGTGTTTATAAATAAAGGTTTGTTGAAACAAAGCCATATTCATTCATTTATGTATAATCTATCGCACTTTCACACTACAATGGCAGAGTTGAATTGTTGCAACAGAGACCATATGACCTACAGACCCAAAAAGATATACTATCTGTCCCTTTACAGAGACACTTTGCCAATCCCTGTACTGAATAATTTCCAAAATCCAATAGCTGATTATGTTGGCTCTTCTAGGGAAGATCCAGAGAACATCCCTTAAGATAATAACAACAATAAGGGGGAAAAGGAAAAAGAAAAAGAATGTCCCTTTTACTAAGCTGTAAAAGAATGTGCTAGGGGAGCTCCAGCATCATTGAGAAGTTTGGTGGTATCTCTCCTTTATAGGCTAGGGCTAAAGTAGGAGATGCTTTTACAGAACTGGATCCCTAGTAGCAATGAGGATGAGGAGATCCCAAAATAGTACAGGACAGATAGCAGCACTTAAGAAACAAAATGGATGTAATTACTGCAATGGGAGCCAAGAAAGCCTGATCTGTGGGGATATTAAAATGGTTAATAGAGCATGGTGTGCCCAGGAGAAATACAGCTGGGCAGCCAAGAAGGGTATTGCTTACATACATAATCAAAAGAGATCAAGACTACAAGAGAGAAGGCTGAAGCCAGCCAATCCCATGGAAAGTCAAGATCCTTTGTCCAGCTTTCATGTCTATGAGCACTGCTGGTATGGATACCATCCATTTGCCTCTTGGCTCTACTCTCTAACCTTCTCCACCGTATTCTGTGCCCTATGAAGACTGTACTAAATGTACTATATCAATGAGTCCCCTTGTCCTCCAACCTAAGTTTGAGGTCAGCCAATGCCGAGCAACAGTAGGGGAATGGAGGGAGGAACGAGATGAGGGTATGTAGTTCCCTTTGTTCTCTCAGAAGGGTGACCTTGGACTGGTTGTGACCCTCCAGCAAAGACTACGGCACTTCTGAAGGACACCCCTCTACATAACTCTCTTCTTCCAGGCTCCAATAATTAGTCCCTCTCCCTTTGTCCCCTTTGAAGAACCAGGAATGGTTACAACACCTTGCTACTCCTCCTCGTGGTGTCCTTACATCCTAGTAGACTTCTGGAAATTCTATTATTAAACTGTCTTCAAACAACCCAGTTTGAGAGTACTACGTGTTCCCTGCTGGAACCCTGAATAATGCAAGTATAAAATGCTTTGAGCAAGGAGAGACAGAGAGAAGACTGGCAACTATAGCCAAAGTACAGGAAAGATGCAGAGAGGACCTGTACTACACAGCAAGCAGTGGAAATGTTAGAGAGGGCTGGGAAATCAAACACTGTAGAAGGGGGGGCAACAGGACTTAATAGATCTCTTCACCTTTTTCTCTTTCTCCACCCTCCAGATGACCAAAGTTAGTCCAGGTGCCCAGAATGAAAATTAACCAGTCTTGAATCTTCAACAGAAAAAGTTGTTCAGCTCCTTCTAAAGGGCCTTTGATTCTTTTATTCCAGACTATCAGGACACTGCTAACAGCAGAGAACCTGTTCACCAACCACCATAGCAGCTCCATTCCCAGCTAAGAGATCAACTTTCATCTTCTTCACCTCCTCCCCCTATTTAATCATTTCTCTTGTCCTCACCTTCCCCTAGAGGGTTCATTTCCTCATTATGTCTACTGTGATAGCCTACACATAAATGAAAATATTATAGATCATTGACCTTCCCAATAGCACCAGCCATATATCTCAGCCACTGCAGTTCAACCGGGCTGCAGAATTGAGTTGTTATTGAATGGAATTAGAATTGAAGGAAAAGTGGGTTAGGATCTCAGGAGGTGGGTCTAGGGTAAAGGTAGAAATTACAAACTTGTGTTTCCCAAAATATTTATGTGGTGACTTGAATTAAGGTGACCTGGGCTGAGCTGACTTAAATGACCCAAGAGATCAGACAAAACAAGGAGTGGAAATTCTTTCACTCCTCCCAATCAATACTGGCAGCTGATGACACAAATTTCACTGATATAATTCTTCATTTTTTATAAAGATTTTACATGAAATATGCCACTTATTCATCACAATTCTATGATATAGAGCAAGCCGAATTATAATACGGCTATGGTTTCAATGTGTCCCCCAAAAGTCCATGTGCTGGAAACTTAATTACCATTGTAATAGTATTAAGTGGTAATGCTTTTAAGAGGTGATTAGGCCATGAAGGATCTGCCCTCATGAAGGGATTAACGCCATTATCTCAGGAGTGGGTTAGGTATCATGGGAATAAGTTCCTAATTAAAAGGATGAGTTTGGCCTCATTTCTCTCTCTCTCTCATATGCACTCATTCATCACATGATGCCTTCTGCCATGGGATGAACCCTGCCAAATGCACCATGTTCCTGGACTTCCCAGCCTCCAGAACCAAGAGCCAAACAAACTTTTTTTCTTTATAAATTTCCCAATATATTGTATTCTGTTACAGCAGCAGAAAATAGACTAAGACAAATCCCCATTTTATATATAAGGAAATGAAGACCTTGGAAGATTAAGTAACTTTCTAAAAGCATACACTCAGTGCCAAAACTAGAAACTAGATCTTTCAATTCCCCATTCATTACTCTCAGCCACATAAACTCTTAAGCTAAACAGAGGATTTACAACCTGCTGATCTTGCCATGCCCACTTTACCACCAATTTTTTTTTTTTTTTTTTTTTAGAGATGGAGTCTTGCTCTGTTGCCCACGCTGGAGTGCAGTCGTAGCTCACTGCAGCCTTAAACTCCTGAAGTTAAGTGATCCTCCCGCCACAGTATCCAAGGGGGTGGAATTACGGGTGTGAGCCACAGCTCCTGGCCTAGCCCTACATTTTTGGAGTGTTTATTTCTCATTCTACAGACATGCTGGGTAGCCTAGTACTACCAGAGTGTTGTAAACATCAAAAGAGCTAATGTGCAGAAAACTCTAGCATATATAGATGCCCAGAATGCATCAAAATCATAGTAGATAAATTAAACTCTCAGAGCAGTGACTGAAAGGATAAGCAGAAACCAGGAGTTACAGATGACAGCAAGATGGGTAGGAAACAGGTCCAGCTGTCCAGGAGGTCCCTCCCTACAAGAGGGACAAGGGAAGAGCATAAATAACTGCACTAATAGGCAGAACAAGTGCCAGGAAAAAAAAGGCACAAAGAGCACTGGGGAAGATCACATCTGGGTCTCTCTGGGTGGAAGGACAACCTGAAGGACCAGGGTGGCAGCTGTAGGGGTGCCCATGACTGAGATGTGCAGCCAGAGCCATTACCTTTCTAGCCAACACGACCACCACGATGACTGCTATGCAGATGACCACCAGCATCATGGCCATGGCTCCAAGCAATGGAATCTGGAACCTGGCACTGTGCTCAGCCACTAGAGGGAGGACAAAACAGAGATGAGTGGCAGAAGCTGGAAGTGAAGCTGATTTCCCCAGGGCAGCCTGAGCTTCACGGCAGAGAGGTAAGTTTTGACCAGGCCCTTTGTGTAACCATGGGACTAGAGCCTTTAAGCCCAACAGCAGAGTATCCATCTGGCCCATCATGAAATCAATGACTGATCTTTTGAGCAGTGGTGTACCTTGTATATTTGACACCAGAGCAGGTCATTTTAACACTCCTTTCCTCTATTTGACAAAATCATTTTTGGTAATCATGAAATGAAACAAATAGTAGTTCCAGAAAAAAACTCAGAAAATGAATATTTTCTTTTATTGAACTTTGAATATGAAATCCTATCAATAAAAATATTTAATTCAAAATTAAAGTTAACATTAAATTACAAAAATGAAAAAAAGCATGTAACCTTTTCCCTTAAGCCTATAACACTTATTTACAGCTACACTTATTTCCAGCTAGGCTTGAAACCCTGGATGACATGAGGCTCTGGAGTCTTATCCTTTGCTGTTTTCTCAGCATCTGACACATAGTGAACACTCAGTAAATATTTGTGGCATAAGTGAAATCAAGAACTAGTGAATTTCATTAAGAGATAACATGTAAGTGGAAGCAAGAAGATGCAGGAGGGGAGTTCTGAAGAGATGAATAAGATCTGCTCCCAGAAGAGCGTGAGAAAAAGAACACCATCAGCCCCCTGCACGCCGTGCTGAAGGTGGGTTTCCAGGCTGCCCCAGGAGCTCAGGCAGCACTCAGGTATCCAGGGGAGTCTTCAAAGGAGTAGGGTGCGGCAGAGAAGCCTGACATCTGGTCCCTCTAACTAAGGGTTTGGGTTGCTAAAAGGTGGCTTAGGAATCCAAGCCATAATAAGAGAAGGGTGGTGCCTGCAGAATTCAAATTCCCCAGAACATGTTCCTCCTGCCTTGAGGGACTCAGTCACAGTGGACCGGGACAGCTCCTGGTTAGCCACAGCCATACAGTTAGCACTGGAGGAAAGAGGGCAGATGGAAAGCAAAGGGGTCATAGAGAACACACTGCAGCAGGTAAGAGGGGCTGCAGAGGGCTATCCATAAAACCAGGAAAGGATATATGATCAGTTAGGGAACAGAGCCAGATCGGAGCCAGGGTTAGGCCTGGGTTCTCTTACACCTTGAGGATAGATGAAGATAGATGGAGTTAAAAGCATGTCGAGGTTTAGGGAAGATTATGATAATGAGTTTGGTTAGGTTTAAGGATAAGTTCGAGATACAATTAGGACAAGAGTGGAATTTGGGATATTAGGAATATCAATTTCATTCGGAATTTTTGGTTTGAAATAAAAGCACCAATGTCTCCATTCACAGTTATGGTCATAGAACAAAGACATCAAGGCCTTTGAAAGAGAAGCAGCCCTGAGTAAGTGTGACATCACTACATGCAGGGTGGGGGAGGGGCGGATTTTGTATAAGGGTTACTTAAACCTTCTGCCTATTAACCAGGCTAAGTTTGGGGTTAAGTACAATTTTAGCATAAAGGTTAGGAATAGCTTAAATATTACAGATAGTATTAGGATAGGGACTTGGACTAAGGTTTGAGATTAGGTTCAAAAAGAAGCCAGGGTTGGCGCTAATGCAAGTAATTAAGGAGAGTCAGCACTCCATGTAAGCAACTGACCCCTTGGGAAATGAGAGGGAAGAGCCAAGTGACCAATGGTGTTCCCTGGAGTCTGCAATGGCAAAAGAGTGGAAACATACAGGCTTTGTGGGGAGGCTGCACAGGGGTCCAATAGAACATCTTCTGATCTCTCCACAGGGCTCCATAAGCCACAGAGAAGAAATGTGCACGTTCATTTCCCCAGGTTCATGCTGGGAAATAGCCATGCCACTGTGGCCTTGGGGAGGAGCGTGCATGTCAGGACCATGGATCCATGAATGACCTGGCCTGGAGATTAGCAACCAGACATAGCTCCCATGTGGTCTTCAGTTGCTGGGACCACCACTCCACAGGGGCCTTCTGCCTGAACTTCCTCCCTGTTCCTGGTCCTGCCATCTGGTGATGGGTCCTCTGGCATATAACACTGGGGTAAAGAGCCCAGAATGGTCAAGGCCATCACTTGGTTACTTTGCCAGAATCCAGGTCCCCTGCCCTGCTTATTGTCCCAGGCCTCCTCTAACCATGAACCAATAAATAGCATAAAAACTAGCCCTTATTAAGTCAAGCTTATTACCTGTCTAGCACTGTTATAAGACCATACTTGTATCAACTCATGAAATTATTTGCCACATTTTATCGACAAGAAAACTGAGGAAAAAAGTACATAATTTACCCAGATTTTGTGAACAGCAATAGTCAACCCTGGACAGTGCAATTCCAGAGCCTCCGCTCTTAACCTGTTTTTGTTTGGCCTATGTGAAACCAGTTAAGAAGCAACACTTTGGGAGGCCGAGGCGGGCAGATCACCAGAGGTGGGGATTTCGAGACCAGCCCGACTAACGTGAAGAAACTCCATCTCTACTAAAAACACAAAAGTAGCTGGGCATGATGGCACATGCCTGTAGTCCCAGCTACTCAGGAGGCTGAGGCAGGAGAGAATCACTTGAACCCAGGAGGCAGAGGTTGCAGCAAGCTGAGATTGTGCCATTGCACTCCAGCCTGGGCAACAAGAGTGAAACTCCGTCTAGGGGAGAAAAAAAAAAAGAAGTAACGTTTGAAAGGAAACTTTAAGGTAACCTTCTATCTTCTCAGTTTACACATATTTTGCAAATCATATAACTTAATCTCCAACATAACTGATAGCAGTAAATAGGAGTTCTGAGGATGCAGTTTAGCAGAACAAAAACATCTGTGTCAAAATGAGCTTTACCACTTTAAGCAAAACTCCAAGCCCCAGCTTCCACCTGCGTCAAATGGGAATCATACTAACAGCTGACACGTACACAGCGCTTACCATGTTCCAGGCACTGTTCTAAGGACATTTTCTTGTAGTAGGGAACTTAATCCGACATTAGCATCGCATAAGGTCTTATATTCATCCTCCTTTCACAGATGAGAAAACTGATACACAGAGAAGCTAAGAAATCCTGTCTGAGGGCAACAGCAGAGCCAGGATTTGCACCCAGACTGTCTGGGGTCAGAGTCTGAGCTTTTAACCATGGTGCTATACTGTCTCTCAGATAAGAATCCTTTTCTAACCTCTGGGAATTGGTTTAAATATGCAGGTGGATAATGAATATGAGGGCATTTTGGAAACTTGGAAGTACCACACAAATGTAAATTATTGTACAATTAAACTTAGCACAGGCTGTGCTTTGTTTTTAACCAGCTCTAATCTTTATATACTTAGGGGTTAATTCTAATTTGCACAATTGATACTAAACCAGTAAATGAGAACTTTTGCATATGACCTCATCAACTGGTCTTCCTAGGAAATAGAGGTAAGATGTGCTTCTTATGTAAGAACAGTGGAACAGTGGTTCTCAGTATTGGCTGTCTGTTAGAATCACCTGGAAATGCTTTTAGAACCTACCCCTGTTTAGCTCTGCTATTAGGGATTCTGATTGAATTGGTCTGGGTGGGGCCTCGGCATCAGTAGGATTTAAAATCACCTCAGGTGATTCAAATGTGATCCCGAATTGAGAAGCCCTGCTGTGCAGTGATTCGGGATTGCATTTTCTATGCTAGAGGGAGAGGTTTATCCGCCAACTTGCTCCAGCAGGAATACCTGAGCTTTCTAGGACCTCCAGGAAGATTCTCCCTGTGTAAGTCCCATCAGGGTAGGTGTGATAGGTGCAGAAGTACTCCCCTGTATCATTCATGGTCAGCGACTGGAGGGTGAGGCCCAGGCCAGGACCCGGGTCCACTCGATCCTTGAAGGCTGGGGAGATGTGCCACCCCAGGTCAGCATTACAAATGGCCAGAAGCTGGTCCTGCTGCTCCCAGTTGACCTGGGTCACTTGTGCCATGGTGGAGGAGAGGTGACATTGTAAGATAACAGAGCCACCTTTCTTTGCAGAAATGTTCCCCGTTGTTTCTATTGTGCCTGTCATCATTCCTAAGGAAGAGGACAAAGCACATGTGAGACCTGGGTCAGCAGCTGGCCTTCAACCTTCCTAGAAAAACTCCTAGGGGCTTTGAGGCCACAACTGGTTTTTGGAATGATAATTTCTCCAGTCCATCCTGTTGCTCCCCAATAGAGGCTGTAATTACTTCCTGTTTCTTGCATTTCAACAGACGCTCCTCTCCATGCCTGTTATTGAAGGCTCCCAGTCCCCCTCAGGTTGTCTTTCCAGTCTTTTCATCCTTCTCCACACATCTCTACTCCAGCCCAGCCCAGTCCATCTCCTCCCCACCCACTGCCCTATGCTTCCAGAGCCGACTTCTGCCCCACTTTACGCCCCACCCACAGGAAGGCTTGTCAAAGCTGAACTCCCTCCCCACCTCCTAGAAGACCCCAGCCCATCTCAATCTCCCTTTTCCTTTCACATTCACTGCCTGTATTGTACAATTAGCACCTTACTAAATGCCTGGCTTATGACTACATAACTTAGCCATTGCCCCCTCAGCATATTCTGCCGTGTAGCTTCATGGCTAGCTTGTTATTTTCATAGGCCTATTTTGTCTACCTACTTAGAATATAAGCCCTAGTCAGCCGACACCACCTCTTCTGTTTTTGTTTTATTTTGTTTTGTTTTTATGTTTCTTCCTGCAGCCTAGTTCTGTGCTGGATGCATTATCCTTTGAAATAAAACCTGGCTGTTTGGCTGATTGTCATTTGCAGTGCCTGAAAAAACCTTCAGGAAAGCCAAGAAATCCAATAGAAAAGGAAACTTAGCAGGAAACCCTGCTTCTCCCAGGCATAACCACCCTCTCAGCAATTAACTTCTCCCCAGCACCCCAGGGCACATCTCCATCCTCAGATAGTTCAGAAAGCAACATAAAAACTAATTTATACCACGGTTTTTAAATATTTGTGTTCCCCTCCCTCAGAAATAGTTGACTCCGATTTTTAATATAGAAGAATTAATTTAACAAAAAAATCGGTCTCTAGTGGTAGAATCTCCGGAATCTGTGAAAAAGACATTTTCAATTCACAGAGAACTTACAACGTTTTCCTGGAAAGTTCCTCAAAGGCAACAGAAAAGAAGCCGGAGCAGGAATGAGCTTCTGAAAGCAAACTGGCAATGCCTCCTGCCCAGCCCTCCTTCTTCTCCTGCTCCTTGTACTGGCCATTCAGGCTCCCCCAACCCCGAGAGTCTACAAAGTCCTTCATCTGCCACCAAAAACAGAACCGCACCTCATTCTCAGAGATTGTCCTTTCTTACATGAGAGTACACAGGACCCTAAAAGCTGCAATTTCTTTCTCTCAAGCAGCTGTGGCATGCTCTTGGAGTCTTTCCCTACACAAGCACCCAAGTCTCCACACCAAGCTTAGCCTTGTTTTTCCTCCCCGCTGCTCTCCTGGGTTTCAGGCCTTACCTGAGGCGAGGGGAGCCTGCCTCAGCCCCTGGGCCCAGATCAGGAAGAGACACCACTGCATGCTTCTGCCCAGAGGGCCTACAGGAAGCAGATGTGGCCTCTTCTGCCACCGAAAGTAGCCGACTACAGATAGGACGGTAAAACTAAGCCTATGAGAAAAGACGGTCTCAGAAAAACCAAGTTTGGCAAAAACCATGTTAAAAACACATAAAGTTTTCAACAAATACACAAACTGCATAGGGGGAGCCACAAGAAAGGCCATGAAGGAAACATTTAAAAATAAATGAAAACTGTGGTTAGAGGTACACTCGTCTTTGGACTATAATTAGTCAATCTATTGTTTTTAAGTTCTGTCTTAATGTATTTTCTAAAAATCAACCTGTATTCAAAGAGCTCAAGGGCATCTGTGTAGTGCCCAAGTTCTGAAGAATCTGCTACTGATGAGGAACTGTTGGCTGAGCTCCTCCGGCATTCTCCTGATGAAGAATGTGCAATGACAAGAGAAACTTATAATTGTAGGGACTTATAGGCCAGGGACTGCACTTGAAATCTAATGAACAAGTGAACAAGAAGCATTTACTTGAGGGATGATACATGGATGGGACAAAGGTCTTGGACAAACACAGCAACTTTCCCTTGAAGGAGATCTTCTCCTCAAATCTTATTTCTTTTGTCTTGTTTATCTAGACTGAGACTTCGTTGAATTCTGGCTTAGTTTCTCTGGTGCAGTAGGATCAGAGGAGATTAGAGGAGTGAGCTTTCCTGTGCACACTGACCTCATGAGAGCTGGAAATGCAAAGAAGAGTGAGCCCCTGGGGGCTGACCCAGGAGAGGGATTGGTTGACATTTGCCTGGAGCTCCCATCCCATCATCAGATCCTACCAGGGACCCATCCTTCTTTCCTCCCTCCCTCCCTTCATTCATTTGAAAGTTCCTGAGTGCCTACAAAGCACCAACCTCAACACCAGGCTCTGAAGATATGAGAGTAAATAATCACAGCCCCTACCCTCAAAGAGTTTACAAAGCTTGTTCCCTGGTGAACTCAGTCAGGAGAGGGGGTAGAGGATCCACGTTCACCTGCCTCGCAGGCTCTCAACACAGTTACCTTGGGGATGCTCCATGTTGTACATCCTGAAAATCTGCATCTGCACCCAGAAGCATCTGAAGCCTGGTGCCCTGCCCCCTCCATTCCAGCCATGCATCTCTAGCATTTCACACCATCCAGGCTCCTGCCCTCCTCCCTTGCAAGGTTTTCTATCTCAGGCCAGTCTTCTCCCCTCTCTGGGTTCTGCCTATTCCCAACTCTATGACTTGTATACCCCTTATACCCCACCTTCAGACCCTTAGACAATATATGCCTTACCAGCTTCTCTCTGCCTACCCAATTCAACCTGTCCTTCAAGGCTCACATCAAGAGATGCCTTGCCTTTCAATAGCTACCATGTCTTCAACTGAAGGAGCAATAATACCTAATGTGTGTACAAGGGAAGGTGCTGAGGTTGAACTGGAGGGATGCTTCCCAAACTCACTAAGGCCGGGGAGCCAGGAGTGGCAGGGCCAAGAGCAGCTACTGGGACTAGAGCACAGAAAGTGGCGTACACTAGTATTTGGGTTATAAAAATTTACAACCTGTGTTTCCATAGTGGGGGTGGGTGGGAGCCAAAGAGGTGAGACCTGTCTTATGAAATGAGCTATCCAAAGAAACTTAGAATTGGTTTTAAACAATTGCTAAATAATTTTTCTGTTTGTTGCGAAGTAACCAGTCCAAAGAGGAACATGGTCAGGTCCATTTTGATCAATGGTGCTCTCCAGGGGGATAATTAACAGACTGGGTCCAAAATCATCCTGTTTGGTGACCTTGGAAAACTTTCTCAACCTCCTGAAGCCTCAGTTTCCCCATCTGCATATAGGAATAAGAGTACCTCTTTCATAGGGTTGTGAGGATTTAATGAACTAGTGTTTGGTGAAGTGTTCAGCACAGTGCCTAGAACATGGCAGGGGTTCAATACATCAATAATAGTATTGATAACCATATTAATTAAGGAAGTGAAAGGAAAATCGGAGGACAATATCCCTATCTATATAATGTGCTTTGCCAAGAGTAAAATCCTTGTCTCCAGACTCCAAGGCCAGGGTTCCACCCAACCTCTTCATTCTGCCCTCCTTATCGGATAGAACAGGAGGACAGGATGTTTCTGCAGGAAAGCGACCACTTGCCAGCTAGACTCTGAGGCTGCCTTGGAGGAAAGCAAATGACAGAAGTCTCTTTCCTGGAAATCTACCCCCGACCCTCCAGAGCCTCCTGCAGAGACTCCACGGGGAACCTGGCTGGTTCCTACCCGCTCAACACCAGCCCCCAGCACTGAGCGGCTCAGCTGTGAGAAGCAGGCCTGCTCTGAGAGCGCCTGGGGCCACCCTGAGCCTTCAGGGCTAGTCAGCAGCCCCCGCGGCATAGCAGGGATCTGTGAGGTCCATCAGGTGCTGACTCACATTTCCATTTTAAAAACGCTAAAATCAGCCACTGTGCTGTATTCTCCTCTGACTTTTGGGGCTGTGAGTTGGACAAGTGTGGTCCGCCTTGATGCAACTGGGTGAGTACAGGTGCTGAAAAGGAAATGTCATGTTTGCCTGTGAAAGGGGAAGAAGTGCTGGCCTAGACTGTGAAACCCCCTTATAATAGTTCACAGCTGGGCCTTCCCCCAGCCCGCCCTAAGCCCTGTGAAAGTCCCGGGCCAGACGCAGTTGAGTCCACAGCCTCCAACCCCAGGCACAGTCCCGAAAACCTGTGGCCCTCAGCCCTCAGCCAAGCGGGGCTGGGAGCGGTGGTACCTTCCAGAAGATCCGTGACTTGTACACGGGAAACAACCTAGGGTTCTCCCAGAGCACAGACCAATCTCCCAGCAGTGTCTTTGGGCTTCTGCTTCTCCAAAGTCTTCCCTCTGGCTCAGATGTGGTAGGAGAGCTCCATGGCTGTCACAGCTCTCTGAGGCCTCCTGTCTCTGCTTCGAACAAGGGCAACATCCTGCAGCAGCAGGGGGTCGTGCTCTCTCCTCCAAGCTCCCCACTCTCCGCTCTGTAGAGCAGCGCCTCCTGGTGGCAGGTTGTATTATGGCGGGGGGCGAGAAGGCCCTGCCTCCTGCTTTAGATGTAAGAAGAGAAGGGCGAGGAAGCACCCAAGTCCTGACACAGGGGAGACAAGGGGACCTGGCCGCCCGGGGCACCAGGAAGGGCTCGTCCTGTGTCCCATCACCCCCAACTGCCTCACAGCCTTAGCCAAGCTTCCTCACAGTGGGGTGGTCTGAGTAATGGAGTTCCAAAGCCACTTGTGGAGAGAGCTGCCTCAGAAAATCAGACTCCACTCGAAAGGACTGCCCATGATCTGAGGCTTATTAAGCCGTGGGACTTGGCTGACACTGGAAAATACAAATGAGGAGAACTTGGGGTGGGACCGCTGACTTCTGTCAAAGGTCCCTCCCGTGGGGTGACTGAGGATCTATCTCCTCCATACTCCAAGGCTGCCAAGAAGTTCAACCGACTATAGGAAATTTCTTTCTTCTTCCCAGCTGTGAAAATAGGACAGAGACCCCTAGGATAGGTTGGAATGCAGAGTCAGAAGAAAAATCTTTGAAAAGAGGCAGCTGATCCTCTCAGCTTAGGCCTCTCCTACTGCCTCTCTTCACAGCCCTCCTACCCACCCACATTGCTTCCCTCTTTCTCCTCCTCCATCCTAGATGGAATTAAACTATTGTATAATTAGAAAACTTGTTAAAGCCATGATACTTGTTAAGCGTTCTTGACACTTGTTAAGCAATGATGCTTGTTAAAGGTAAGGCAGCCTTTATTCAGTACCATCACAGTAGGTATAGAGACCAAGGCAATGGGATTTTGCAGTGGGGTAGAGACTGGGCTCAATTCTGAGTACAGCATGGGCAATGGGAATTTATCACCAAGAAGCACGGTGGAGGTCAGTGGATGGAAAAGTGCTAAGAGGAAACATCACGGGTAAGAAGATTCTGACTAAACTGACCTAATAGGATTCTTGCTAAAGACAGGCCAGGGTAGATCAGACATAACCTGAGAAATGGTGGAGGATGAGAAACCTGATAAGATATCAAGGGTGATCAGATATAGGGGGACAGGGATTCTTGAGAAACTGACTTATCCTTGTTCTTGGCTAAAAATGGATTTTACAAGGAAGTGTGTGGATGGGCCTAGGAAAATGTTCAGGAGCCTGACAAAGATTGGTCAAGCAAAGAATCATTGTCACTCTCAATCCTTTATGCTATCAATCCACCCCAGCCCCATTTGCCTTGGGAAAGGTGGCCTCTACCCCTGAACACTTCCTTCCTTCTTTCTCCTACCTAGAGCCCTCAGTCATCCAAGACAACTAGAACTGGGATAGAAGTACACATGAACATATCATTCCAAGACTCCCTCAAGCATCAAGAGCTCCTCCTGCCCACAACAAATGAATGCCATACCTAAAAGATTTCACAGAGACTATAACAAACTTCTGAAGAGCAGATAATTTCAATGTTACTTAAAATATACAGACATAGAACACAAAGATTTCTTAATTAGTTTTGTGATATGAATTCAAACTTTATATAAAAGTGATTAAGATTGCACACAAAGAATGCCAGATTTGAATCTCACTTCCAAATATTGAGGGAAAAGTTCTAAATAAAATTTTGTTACACAGAGTCCAATAATATATTAAGTAAAATACATAATTATCAGATAGGATTTATTCCAGGGTAGCAAGAATGATTCAATGCTGCAAAATTCATTAATTAATAAATATAAGGTCTATATTTTTCAAAGCCTATAATCATTTCCTTTGATTCTGATAAGCAGTCTGACAAAATCAATCCCCACGATCTTTTTTTTTTTTTTTTTTTTTGAGACAGAGTTTCTTGTTGCCCAGGCTGGAGTGCAATGGCACCGTCTCGGCTCACTGCAACCTCCATCTCCCGAGTTCAAGCAATTCTCCTGCCTCGGCCTCCCAAGTAGCTGGGATTACAGGCATGTACCACCACGCCTGGCTAATTTTTTGTATTTAGTAGAGCCGGGGTTTCACTATATTGGTCAGGCTGGTCTCAAACTCCTGACCTCAAGTGATCCATCCACTTTGGCCTCCCAAAGTGCTGGGATTACAGGAATGACCTCAAAGAAACTCCTGACCTCACGTGATCCATCCACCTTGGCCTCCCAAAGTGCTGGGATTACAGGAATGAGCCACAGTGCCCAGCCTGACTGATTTTTTTTTAATTCAGTAAAAGAAGAATCTGTAAATTATTTTTTCACACAATTGTACACACACATGTAAAATTAGCCCCTAACTAGCATCTCTTTTTGATGGAGAAATGCTAGAGGTATTTCTACTAAAGTCAGGAATAAGATAAGGGTATCCATTATTAATGGGACTGGTTAACAACTTACTGGAAATATTAACCAATTTAATTAAGTAAGAGAAACATTTAGAGGTATAAGAATTACAAATAAGGAGATAAAACTATTTCTAGTTATAGATTATTATATATGTGTGGAAAACCCAAAGGAATCAATGGGGAAAATATCATAAACAATAAAAGAACTCTGAAAATTAGCAAGATATAAAATTCATACACATGAACAGTCTTTCTATAGTCACAGCAGTAATTAATCTGAACGTGTTTTGAAAGACAGCCTCCATCTATAATCACAGCAAAAAATAGACAGAATACTTAGGAATAAGTTTAATAGGAAATGCGCAAAAGCCATAAGAAGAAAATTTGAATGCATCAGCTGTCCTTTATGTATTTAAATGAAATTCTACAAATACTAAAAGAAAACATGACATAAGTGAATTCCTTTAAAATCTGGAAGTAGAGGGTCTTTTAACTGTCACTCAAAATCTTGAATCAATACTTAGAATTTTGTGTTGATTTGATTACATGAAGTTTTTTTTAAAAGGCTTTTGCATTCATATAACGTTATAAAAGTCAAAAAACAAGTGACAAACTAGAAAAGATTCTTGGGGACTTATTTCACAGCCAAATGATTAAGCTTTTTAACATAAATAGTTCCTAGAAATCAAGAAGAAAAAGACCAACAATTCTGAACATATCCAACGACCTGAACTGAGAGTTCATAGAAAACGAAATAAAAATGTTCCTTAAACAAATGGAAAGCTCCTCAACTTCAGTCATAGAGAGATGCACATCAAGACTACACCGTGATACCTCCCCACCAAATAGGCAAAAATCAAAATTTTGACAATATATTCTATTGGTAAGGCTGCAGATAAACAAGTACTGCCATATATTGTTGTTAGGAATGCAAAATTATACAACTCCCTCGGAGAAGAGTATGTCAATATCTATCAAGATCACAGCTGTGTTTATTCTCTGGCCCAGAAATCCCACTTCTAGAAATCTAAGGATATAACTGCACCAATGCAGCATGACACATGCACAAAGTTATTCATGAGGCATATTTGTACTAGGAAAAAAAAAAAAAGGAAACAGCTCAAATGTTCTCCAATAGAGGAATGGTTCAATAAACTGTGGTACCACCACATGATGGAGAATTAGGTATCCGTAAAAATAATGAGGATGATCTCAATGCATTTGTATGAAATGATCCCTAGAAGATATTGTTAGGTGAAATAGCAAGATGCTGAAACGTGTGTATTGTATGCTACCTTTGTGGGAAAGAGTGAAGGGGTGTAAGACTGTGACTACAAATTTACTTGTATTTGTAATAAGAATAACTGTAAGAATTAACCAGAAATTAATTTTAATAATTGGTTCCATTTAGGTAAAAGACAAGCAGATGAGGAGAGAGGTGACTGGGAAGGAAGAGGAATTTCTTAATTATAGCTTTTAACTTCTAAAACATGTGATGCCTTTACATATTTCAAAAAATACCTATTGGTATGGTCTGAATGTGTTCCTCTAACATTCACATGTTGAAATCTAATTCCCAATGTTCCGATATTAAGAGTTGCGGCCTTTGGGAAAATAATTTAGTAATGAGGGTAGAGCCCTCATGAATAGAATTAGTGCCCTTGTTAAAGAAACCTCAAGGATCTTGTCAGCCCCTTCCACCATGTGAAAACACAGCTAAAAGACACAATCCATGAGGAACCAGCCCCCATCAGGCACTGAATCTGCTGGTGGCTTGATCTTGGACTTGTCAACCTCCAGAACCATGAGCAATATAATTCTGTTGTTTATAAATTACCCAATCTAAGATATTTTGTTACAGCAGTCAAAATGGACTGAGATATATGTGTGTATGTGTAGTATAAAAAAGGAAAAGAAAAGCCATTCCTAAAATTAAAGGAAAAAAGAAATTAATCATATATAAAATTAATAACAATCATACAGTAAAAAATAATTATGTCAACTGAGTTTGAAACTTAGCACTATGTATTTCTTTGGTGGGCTATAATCTGGGATTAAAAAATAAAAATATATATGATCAATTCATTCAGTTGTATTGTTATTTTGAAATAACAATACAAAATAACTCAAACAATACAAAATAATAATACAAAAATAACTCAAATAATTAAGTAAAACTCTCTGTAATGCTAAATTTGAATTTGAACTATCATTACAAAGTCATGATTTTAAAGAATACATAGACAAGCATGTCTCATTTTGTTGCTCTTCACTTTATTGCACTTTGTGGATATCATGTTTTTCACAAATGGAAAGTTTGTGAGTTTGTGGCCACCCTGCATAGAGGAAGTTAATCAGCACCATTTTTCCAACCGCGTGTGCTCACTTCATGTCTCTGTGTCAAATTTTGGTAATTTTCACAATATTTCAAACTTTTTCATTATTATTGTATCTGTTAAGGTTATCTGTAATTAGTGATCTTTGACATTGCTATTCTGATTGTTTTGGGGTGCCACAAACCTGGTCCATATAAGACAGCAAACTTAATAAAAGTGTGTGTGCCAACTGCTTCACCAGCTGGCCATTTCCCCATCTCTCTCCCTCTCCTCAAGCCTCCCTATTCCCTGAAGCACAACAATATTGAGATTAGGTCAATTAATAACCCTACAGTGGCCTCTAAATGTTCAAGTGAAAAGAAGAGCCACGCATCTCTCACGTTAAATCGAAAGTTAGATATGATTAAGCTGAGTGAAGAAGGCACATTGAAAGTTAAGAGAAGCCGAAAGCCTGGCCTCTTGTACCAGTTAGCCAAGTTGTGAATGCAAAGGAAAATTTCTTGAAGCAAATTAAAAGTGTTATTCTAGTGAATTAACATACAAATGATAAGAAAGTGAAACAGTCTTATTGTTACTACAGAGAAAGTTTTAGTGGTCTGAATAGCTAGCTGATCCAACAAGCCACAACACTCCCTTAAGCTAAAGCCTAATGTAGACCAAGGTGCTCATTTTCTTCAATTCAATCAAGGCTGAGAGAGGTGAGGAAACTTCAGAAGAAATGTTTGAAGCCAGCAGAGATTGGTTCATGAGGTTTAAGGAAAAAAGCTGTCCATAACATAAAAGTATAAGGTGAAGCAGCAAGGGCTGATGTAGAAGCTGCAGCAAGTTATCCAAAAAGTTTAGCTAAGACCATTGATGAAGGTGGGTACACAAAATAACAGATTTTCTGGAGGAAGGTGCCATCTAGGACTTTCAGAGCTAAAAAGGAGAAGTCAATACTTGGCTTCAACTTCAGAAGACAGGCTGATTCTCTTATTAGGAGCTAATGCAGCTGGTGACTTTAAGTGGAAGATAATGCTCATTTGCCATTCTGAAAATCCTAGGGCCCTTAAGAATTATGCTAAATCTACTCTTCCTGAGCTCTATAAATGGCAAAACAAAGCTTGGATGACAGCACATCTGTTTACAGCATGGTTTACTGAATATTTTAAACTCAGTGTTGAGATCTACTGCTCAGAAAAAGAGATTCCTTTCAAAATGTTATTGTTCATTGACAATGCACCTGTTCACTCCAAAGAACTAATGGAGATATACAAGGAGATTAATGTTGTTTTCATGCCCGCTAACACACCATCCATTCTGCAGCCCTAGATCAAGGAGCAATTTTCAAGTCTTATTATTTAGGAAATATATTTCATAAGGCTATAGCTACCATAGATCGTGATTCCTCTCATAGACCTGGACAAAGTAAATTGAAAACCTTATGGATAGGATTCATCATTTTTTTAGACACAACGCTATTGCACACTTAATACATTACAGTATAGTGTAAACATAACTCTTGTGTACACTAGGAAACCAAAAAATTATATAACTCCTTTTATTGCCATTAGGAATGTTGTATGTTCCTAATGGCAATTGTATACAATAGGAAATTGTATAACTCCCTTTATTGTCATTAGGAACATTCATGATTTATAAGAGGAGATCAAAATATTGACATTAACAGGATTTTGGAAGAGGCTGATTTCAATCCTCATTGATGACTTTAAGGAGTACAAGCCTTCAGTGGAGGAAGTAACTGAAGATATGGTGAAAATAAGAAGAGAACTAGAATTAGAAGTGGACTCCACAGGTGTGACTGATTTTTGGCAATCTCATGATCAAACGTGAATGGATGAAGAGTTGCTTCATATGAATGAGCAAGGATGGCAGCTACTCCTGGTGAAGATCCTGTGAACATTGTTGAAATGACAGCAAAGATTTAGAACCTTACATAAACTTGATAAAGCAGCAGCAGGATTCAAGAGGATTGATTCTAATTTTTAAAGAAGTAGTACTGTGGATAAAATGCTATCAAATAGCATCACGTGCTACAGAGAAGTCTTTTGTGAACAGAGAAGTCAATTGATATGGCAAACTTCATTGCTATCTTATTTTAAGAAATTGCCATAGCCGCCTCAAACTTCAGCAACTACCACCCTAATCAGTTAGCAGCTATAAACATGGAGGCAAAGCTCTCCACCAGCAAAAAGATAACTACTCGCTGAAGGCTCAGATAATCATTAGTATTTTTTAGCAATGAAATATTTTCAATTAAGGTACGTTTATTTTCTTTTTTTTAGAAATAATGCTATTGTACACTTAATACACTACAGTATAGTGTAAACATAACTTTTATGTACACTAGGAAACAAAAAAATTGTATAACTCTCTTTATTGCAATATTCATTTTATTGCAGTGGTCTGGAACCACACTTGCAGTATCTCCAAGGTATGCCTGTATTGTCTAACTCTGCCCATTGAAAGAGACAAAAAAAAAAAAAAAAGTAATATTCGAGTAGCAATGCGTATCCCTAGAGCCAGCTTATGGTTTCTAAATATCATTCCACATTTAAGAAACCAAGGCTTCTTAGAGAAATAACTCACCCCAGGTGTGGGGCAAAGAATATACAAAGCCAGTCTGGAATATCTCACTCTTGTAGGAAATAAGAGAACTTATAAAGATCAATGGGATTATGTTGAAAAGACCAATCAATCTGAAGGGATCACAACTAGCCAACATTGGGCCAATGTGAGTATGAAAAAAATGGCAATAGGAATATATTAAAGGCCATAAATATCTAAATGACACACAAAAATAGAAACTACAAACAAAACAAATTTCATATGTCAACATTGGGAGTGATACTTTGTCAAGTTTTTTTCTGAAAATTGGTAATTGAAGGTAAAAATAATTTATCCTGTCTTTCCAGTCAGAATTCTATTTAAGGGTAACTAAATAGCCCAGTTGATGAGGGAAAGTGCTTCTCTGCAGAATAATTTCAGATAATAAATGTAAAATAAATTTGTAAACCCTAATGAGATAGTTGATTTAGTTAAGGATCATAAACCATTAGGTAAAACCTGATGGCAAAGCAGATGTTCCAAGGGCTAAAGCAGCCCCCACAGATTGCCTGCTGGTCACAAGAGGGAAAAATGGAATTGCTCACGGGCAAATCAAGCTGTCACCACTTTATACCAAGGACCAATCTAAACACTTAAATGGGGACAACTAGACACACTATGCCATCAAATGGGACCCAATGGGAAATGTACAGTATTATCTATGAAACATTCTTGCCTAAAAATGTTTAACCAGAATCTAATCAGGCCTTTAGGCATAACTTCTAGTTTATAGAAAACTCAGTACAGCAGATAAATCAAGTTGAATTACCACCCATTAAGCAAAAAGAAAAATGCAAAATGTGGAGCAATCACTTTAATAAGACAATTCATGAGAAGAAAGAAGGGAGGAGGGATTATTCCATATTTAAATAAATTTAGAAGACATGATGGCCAAATGCAATTTATGGTTCTTGTTTGGCTCTTAGTTTGAACAAACAGATTTGGTAGACAATTGTAAAAAAGCAATTAGAGATTCAGAATTAAATTATATTAGTAAACTACTGTTAGTTTTGTTAAGTGTGTGTGTTATGGACTGAGTTTTATCTCTCCAAAATTCAAATGTTGAAATCTTAACTCCCAGTACATCAGAATGTGACTATATTTCAAGATAGAGCCTTCAAGAAGGTGATTACAGTAAAAGGAAGTCTTTAGGGTGAGTCCTAAACCACACTGAGTAGAGTCTTTATGGTAGAGAAAACTTGGACACAGAGACACAAAGATGGAAGGGAAACCATATAAGGACAAAGCAAAAAGTTGATCCTCTGAAGCCAAAGAGAAAGGCCTCCTTGAAGAAACTAAACCTGCCATCACCTTGACCTTGAACTTCCTGTCTCCAGAGCTGTGAGAAAATAAATTTTTGTTGTTTAAGCCCCCCAGTCTGAGGTATTTTGTTGTGGCAACCCCTAGCAAACTAATACAGTGTGATAATAATATTGCTATTGTGGTGGTTATGTAGGACAATTTTTTTTTTTTTTTTTTTTGAGACAGAGTCTCTCTCTGTCACCCAGGCTGGAGTGCCCTGACTGGATCTCGGCTCACTGCAAGCTCCACCTCCTGGGTTCACGCCATTCTCCTGCCTCAGCCTCCCGAGTAGCAGGGACTACAGGCACCCACCGCCACGCCGGGCTAATTTTTTGTATTTTTAGTAGAGACGGGGTTTCACCGAGTTAACCAGGATGGTCTCGATCTCCTGACCTTGTGATTCGCCCATCTCAGCCTCCCAAAGTGCTAGGATTACAGGCGTGAGCCACCGCGCCCAGCCATGTAGGACAATTTTTAAAGAGATTTCTACCGAAGTGTTTTGGTGTGAAATGTCTGTAATTTTTAAACCCTTAAAAATGGAGAAAATATGGCAAAACAGTTAATTGTTAAGTGGGTATAATTCTCTTTCTTCTACTTTTCAAAACTCATAGTAAAAAGTCAAAATGAAAATAAAGGAGATGCTCAAGTGCAGCTGAAAGAGAACGAGCACCAGGAGGAGGGGACAGAGCAAGATGGCTGAACAGAAGGCTCCCCCAGTGTCCTTCCCACAGGAACACCAAATTCAACAACTATCCACACAAACGCCACCTTCATAAGAACCAAAAATCAGGTAAGCAGTGGAAGTACCTTGTTTTAACTTCATACTTCTGAAAGAGGCACTGAAGAGGATAGGAAAGAAGTCTTGAATTGCCAATGGCACCCCTTCACCATCCCCCAACAGCCATAGCATGGTGCAGAGAGAATCTCGGTGTTTTGTGGAAGGAGTGCAGAGATTGTGAGACTTTGTATTGCAATTCAGTGCTGCCTGTCACAGTGGAAAGCAACTCTGGGGAAAACTCAACTGGTGCTCATGGAGGGAGCATTTAGACCAGTTCTAGCCAGAGGGGAATCGTCTATCCCAGTGGTTTGAAACTGAGTTCTGGCATGCCTTGCCACTGTGGGCAAAAGTCCTCTGGGGTCTTAAATGAACTTGAAAGGCAGTCTAGGCCACAAGTACTAAAATTCCTGAGCAGCTCTTTGTGCTGTGCTGGACTCAGAGCCAGTGGACTTGGGGGGCACATGACCTAGTAAGATACCAGCTGAGGTGGCCGAGGGAGTGCTTGTGCCTTTCCTCCCCCAACCCCAGGCAGCATGGCTCACTGCTCTAGTAGAGACTTCTTCCCCTCTGCTTGTGGACAGGAGAGAGAAGAGTAAAGGGGACTTTGGCTTGCAACTTGGACACCAACTCAACCACCGTAGGATAGGGCACTGTGCTTCCAGGCCCTAGCTTCTGGATGACATTTCTAGACACATCTTGTGCCAGAAGAGAACCTGCTGTCTTGAAGGGAAGGGCCCAGTCCTGGCAAGATTCATCACCTGCTAACCAAAGAGCCCTTGGGCCCTGAATAATCAGTAGCAGTACCCAGGCAGTACTCACTGTGGGCCTTGGGTGAGATTCTGAGTCATGCTGGCTTCAGGTGTGACCCAGCACATTTGTAGCTGTGGTGCCTATGGGAAGAGAATCTTTCTGCTTGAGAAAAGAAGAGGAAAGAGTAAAAGGGACTTTGTCTTGCAGCTTAGGTACCAGCTCAGCCACAGTAGGGTAGAGCAACAAGCAGGCTCTTAGGGTCCCCACTTCCAGGCCTTGGCTCTTGGAAAGCATTTCCAGACCAGGCTTGAGCCAGAAGGGAGCCCACTGCCCCGAAAGGAGAGTCTCAGGGCTGGCAACATTCACCACAAACTGACTGAAGGACCCTTGGGCCTTGAATGAACGTCAGTGGTAGTACTTGCTGTGGGCCTGGGGCCATGGGGGCCATGAGAACAGACTCCTTTGCCTGTGGAAAGGGGAGGGAAGAGTGGGAAGGAATTTGACTTGCAGCTTGGATGCCAGCTCAGCTGCAGTAGAGCGCTAGATAGATTCCTAAGGTTTCTGACTCCAGGGCCTGGCTCCCAAACAGCATCTCTGAACCTGGGACCAGGAGAAACATGCCGCTTTGAAAGGACAAACACAAGCCTAGTTGGATTCACTACCTGCTGATTGTAGAGCCTTGAGTGAACATAGGCAGTAGCCAGAGTGAACACAGGCAGTAGCCAGACAGTAGTTAACATGGGCCTTGGGCAAGATGCAGTGCTGTGCTGGCTTCAGGTCTGACACAGAGCAAGTACCAGTGGTAGTGTCCAGAGGGGCACTTGTGTGTCCCTACCCCCAGCTCCAGGAAGCTCAGCACAGAGAGAGAGAGATTTCATTTTTTCAGGAGAAAGTAAGGGAAGAGAACAAGAGTCTCTGCCTGATAATCCAGATAATTCTTCTGGATCTTATCCAAGACCACCAAGACAGTACCTCTGAGTCTACAAGAGCCACAGCATTACTGGGCTTGGGGTGCCTCCTAATGCAGATACAACTGCAGCGACCAAAATGTAGATCACAATACCCAAGTCCCTTTGAATATCTGGAAAGCCTTCCCAAGAAAGAAAGGTGCAAACAAATCTAGACTGCAAAGACAACAATAAATACCTAACTTTCAATGCCCAGGCACTACTGAACGTCCACAAGCATCAAGACCATCCAGGAAAATGACCTCACCAAATGAACTAAATAAGACACCAGTTACCAATTATGGAGAGGCAGAGATATGTCACAGAGAACTTAAAATAGCTGTTTTGAGGAAACTCAATGAAATTCAAGATAACACGGAGAAAGAATGCAGAATCCTATCAGAGAAATTTAACAAAGAGATTGAAATAATTAAAAAGAATCAAACAGCAATTCTGAAGTTGAAAAATGCAATTGACATACTCAAGAATGCATCAGAGTGTCTTATGAACAGAATGAATCAAGCAGAAGAAAGAATTCGTGAGCTTAGAGACAGGCTATTTGAAAATACACAGAGGAGATGAAAGAAAAAAGAATAAAAAAAGATGAAGCATGCCTATAAGATCTAGAAAATAGCCTCAGAGGGCAAATCTAAGAGTTATTGGCCTTAAAGAGTAGGTAGAGCGAGAGAGAGACAGGGATAGAAAGTTTATTCAAAAGGATAAGAGAGAACTTCCCAAGCCTAGAGAAAGATATCAATATTAAAGTACAAAAAGGTTCTAGAACACCAAGCAGATTTAACCCAAATGATATGGTTTGGCTGTGTCCCCACCCAAATCTCATCTTGAATTCCCACGTATTGTGAGAGGGACCCAGTAGGAGGCAATTGAATCATGAGGCATTTTCTTTCTTGTGCTGTTCTCATGATAGTGAATAAGTCTCACAAGATCTGATGGCTTTAAAAAGGGGAGTTTCCCTGCACAAGCTCTCATTCTGTCTTGCTGCCACCATGTGAGAAGTGCCTTTCACCTTCAGCCATGATTGTGAGGCCTCCCCAGCCACGTGGAACTGTGAGTCCACTAAACCTATTTTTCTTCACAGCCTTGTGTATGTCTTTATCAGCAGCATAAAAACAAAGCAATACAGTAAGTTGGTATCAGTAGAGTGGGGTGCTGTTGAAAATATACTAAAAAATGTGGAAACGACTTTGGAACTGCGTAACAGGCAGAGGTTGGAACAGTTTGGAGGGCTCAGAAAAAGACAGGGAAATGTGGGAAAGTTTGGAACTCCCTAGAGACTTGTTGAATGGCTTTGTCAAAAATGCTGATAATTGTATAGACAATGAAATCCAGGCTGAGGTAGTCTCAGATGAAGATGAGGAACTTGTTGGAAACTAGAGCAAAGGTGATTCTTGTTATGTTTTAGCAAAGAGACAGGTAACATTTTGCTTCTGCCCTAGAGATTTGTGGAACTTTGAACTTAAGAGAAATGATTTAGGGTGTCTGGCAGAATAAATTTCTAAGCAG